>NC_080418.1:16062869-16416352 GCF_029873635.1 Malania oleifera
AAGCCCGACCCAATTGACCAAGCTTGTTGGCTTTTTGAGTCCTATCCTAGTTTTGATGTTGACAAAGCATAAGGATCTTATATAGTAGCCCGAACTATGGAAATAAAGAAATAAATAAAAGGGAAAAGAAAGAAATAGTTTGGTACAAGACCAAATCATCAACGGTTTGAGGAAGTCTCAACAGTTTGAGGAAGTCTTAGAAAATCGTCGACATTTTTCCTGTAGGGGCAAACAACCGATAGCATTATATAGGAAAACTAGGTTTGGTAAGTGGCCAAACTGTCGACGGTTTCAGGAAAACCGTTGACGATTTTCCTACGGGTTGAGTTACTTAAGGGCTACGTAATGGTTTTTCTTTTTCATAACTCTCACAACCCTCTCTCTCTCTCTCTCTAATTAGGGTTTTTGGAGACTCTCTCTCTCTCTCTCTTATCTCTCTCTCTCTCCTCTCTCTCTCTCTCTCTCTCTCTCTCTCTCTCTCTCTCTCCTTTAAGCCCCTCGGATCACTCACAAGTGCTCCTTGATACTCTTCCCGACTTGTAGGTTGCTGATCCTCGGCGGATTCGAGCGGCTAGGTTTCATGGTTTCAAAGGTTTTAGGCAGTTTCTTCAAAAGCAAGTAAGAAGATTAGATTATGTTAGTTATTTTTGAAATATGAACTGATTAAATTCCAATATATGTTTATAGAAATGATATATTTGATTTTTTGAACGAATCAGACATATCAAAATGGTTGTTTTGACTTTTATACGTTTTTGGGGAAAACTAACGTGAATGGGTTGACATCTCCTATTTTCAGTAAAATGTATAGTTTGAGTTAAATTAAACCTTGGAGATGCGCATACCTCTGTTTTCAACAACTTGTATGTTTTGTAGACAATTTACTGTATTTATGATTTATTAGATAAAAATTATGTGGCATGAGAATAGTTTAGAATGACATAAATGAACAAAATGTTTTAACATATGTGACATAATATGATATGACGTCTATAAGCCGAGATGTGATATGACGACTATAGGCTGAGATTTTAATACAACGACTAGATGCCGAGTTTGATATGCCGGTTTTATACCAAGACAGTATATGACATATATTTTATAGAATTATGAACAACTTATGTTTTATACAATTTTATGAAAGTGAATACATGATTACAATTTTATTATGTAAATTGCCATATATGATTTAAGAACCCTGAGGATCAGATGTTATGTTATGAGCACGGTATTGTAGCTATGTGTTGGCAGTGAGTGCAATCACACAGGGATGGAAGTGTGATGCGGAATAGTCGATTTGTGGCCTGGGTAGAGTACGACTCCCGATTTAGTTCTAGGGGACCACTCCAAATGTAGTTCCTGGTGACCCTCCTGATGCAATTCTGGGTATAAGGTAGGCACAATTGTACTTACTACCTTTTCCTGACTTAGTTATGATCGGCCGACCATATGCTAAGTCCAGCCTTCGGGCTGCACAACCCATCGTGGGGGGAAGCATGTCGATGGGAAAGCATGACGATGCTACTTTAGCAGTATAAAGTGTTTTCTTTTATGCATATATGGGAAAATTTACTATTAATGGGCTATACTGAGCTGATGGTACATTATTAAGAAATTATGTATTTTTAGTATTACAGATCAGTACAGTTTTAAAATGCCATTTCAGATACAGTTAAATAATGGAAGTTTTATATTCACAAGAAAACTCATATTAGCCACACACTGATGATAGTCTAATCCACCTTATTGAGAAGTGTCTCACCCCAATATCCATCTCATTTTTCAGGTCCTGCAGGGAACCGTACCTAGTTTACTACAGGACTGAGATTAGACTTTTGGGAGTGGTAGACAGAGCTGGTGAGCCATCAGCTATTATGCTTGTTATTTTTGGGTTGTAAAATATTGACAAGTAGTCTTATATATGTATTTTGGGACATTTAGAACTTTGGTAATGTGATTGAAGCATTTTTCTTCTTCTGTATGTTTTATATTTAGTAATGACAGGAACACCCAGTTTCCCTTGTTAGGGCGGGTTATGGCTTTATTGTATCAGAGATGTTTATTTTATTCACAAATAACACCCCGGGTCTGCTTTTGGGTTTGGGGGCATTACAAGTGGTATTAAAGCCTAGGTTGTTAGGTTTTGTAGACTATGTCAGATGATCTTACAAGAGTATAGGTTCAAATTAGGACGATGATAGGAATGGGTAGAATAGGAATTTTGAGTTTTGCGTCGTAAGCCTCGAGACAGAAATCCCTTGACAAACTTCTGTGATTTTCTGAATCAGTCAATGGGTTCGAAAAACCACGATAATCCATCAACGATTTTGTTTCCGAACGGAGGGGTAGAAACTTGAAAACTAGGATGGGAATATGAAATTGGCAGAGTATGTCGTAATTTAGAGGAGATGATTTAGGTCGGTACTTGAAATTTACTAAAGTGAGTCTTTTAGTATTATAATTGCATTAGACATGTTAGAATATTAAAATTCTAAAATCATCTTGGTTACCTCTTTAGGATGGATCCTAAGGATAATAATACGAATAGCGGAGGAAACAGTAATGAAGGAATGTCAAATAAGGATGGCAATGATTCTACATTGGTGATTCGAGACTTCGCCCAGCAGTTCATGACCGAGGTTATGCAGAGTTCCAGGGGGCAAGACCGTCCCACCACTGAATTGGGGCGTACCATCGATCAGTTGACTCGTATGAGTCCTTCCACATTTACGGGAAGCGTTGACCCAATCTGTTGACCTTACAAGACTTAACATCCTATTTTGATGCTAACAAGTAAAAGGAACCTAACATATTTGGTTAAGTAATGATATTTCAGGATTCAAGTTTTTGAAGCTCAAGAATATGTATACAAGGACGATCAAACGAAGCTTAAAGAACATTAAAGCAAGAATTCAAAGATGATATTTTAAAGCTTGAAGAATATGAGAGAAAGCTTAAAAGTATATCAAAGCTTGAAGAAAAGCAAGAGAGACAAAAGAAAGTAAAGCAAAAGAGCTTAAAGAAAAAACAAGCATGAAGTCTCAAGCGCCAAGAATGTTCAAATTCCTAGAAGTCCCTATGTAAGTACTTCATATTTTAAATATCTTTTAAAATATTTTTGAAATTCTCTTAGGGTTGAATATGGACTTAGAGACTAGTTTTTTAAAACCCTAGAAAATATTTTTGACAAATCATATTAAGTCTTTCAAATTACAAAAGGGTTTAAAAATAAAAAATGAAAGTTTTTTAGAAAATGAGACTGGTCAGCCGACTGACCAGGACACACTAAGATTGGCTAGCCGACCGACAAAACACCAGAATGAATAAATCTGTTCAGCTGACTAACAGTTTAAACTAGAATCAGTCAGCTAGCAGACATGCCCAGCTGAATGACCATTTTGAACGTAGTTGAGTCAGCCGACTGATAATTTATGGGAATTAATTTTTGAACAGACAGAATGCTGTCAGCCACCTGTCCAGCTGACTGACTCTAAAAAATGAACTTTCTAGTCGCCTGTCTAGCTGACTGACTCCACAGGATTTGAGTTTTTAAACTCCAACAAGAAAATTCTAAAAATTAGTTTTTCAAATATGAATGTTATAAGAACTTAGTGGACACTCCAAGTAATTTGGGGAACAAGGAAACAAATTCTAAAAAGTCTCTAAATATTGCCTTAATCCCAAAAAATTAATAACCAAGCAATCACATAGCACTCTAGTAATCAAACTCTCAATCTCTCTCAAAGTTCTCTGTTGCTCATACTCTTGTTGGGGGGAATTCATCTGAATTGCTGCTGAAACATCAACCTACGGTTCTCATACTGAGTTTTATCAATCACTAAAAAAATCCTTGGTGATCTCTATACTTAAGCTTCAATTCTATTTCATATTGGTATTTAAATTCTTGAAGTACATAGTGCTGAATTTGTACTAATCTGCTCTGTTTTGAGAGTGTTCTTGTACGCAGTGTTTACTTCATATGTTTTGTAGTTCTTGGATGATTTGAGGTTTGATAGTTATTATTGTATGCAAACTCAACCAATGGCATAAACTGGGTCCAACTACCTCCAAAATTTAGCACGCATACTTAAATCATATCCTCTAATATCTGAATTTTTCTCTCAGTCTGCCCATCTATTTGAGGATGAAATGCCATGTTGAATGATAACTGAGACCCCAAAGCCTCTTGCAAGCTCCTCTAAAACAATGACGTGAAACGTGGATCGCGGTCTGATACTATATACACTAGCACACCATGTGATCACACTATCTCCTGAATATATATCTCTGTTAGTCTGTTTATGGAATAGTTGACTTTAATAGGGATAAAGTGAGCTGTCTTTGTCAATCAATCTACGATCACCCAAATAGCATTCTGTCCTTGCTGTGCTGATGGTAAACCTGTCACAAAATCCATAGAGATGTGATCCCACTTCCATTTCGGGATGAAAGGTTGTTGCAACTGTCCTGCTGGCCTCTAGTGCTCAGCCTTAACCTGCTCACATGTTAAGCACTGCTGCATAAACTCATTAATCTCCCTCTTCTTGTCACTCTACTAGAAATACTCTCGCATATCCCTATACATTTTAGTACTACCTGGATGAATCGTGTACAAGGATCTGTGAGCCTCCTCTAGAATCGTTCTTTTGATATCTGTATCCGTAGGCATGCACAACCTGGAATGGAACCTCAGAGCCCCATCATAAAAAATGCTGAACTCCTCTCCCTGTCTGTCCTGCACCCTAGTTATCAGCTCTACCAATTCTACATCATTCCCCTAAGCGACTTTAATCCTTTCTTGTAGGGTAGGCTGCACTACTAGGTTGGTAATAAATGCCTGGTGATCACTCTCTACTAATTCCACACCGAGTCTCTCTAAATCCATCAAGATCGAGTGTTGAACTACTACTACTACTAACTGTATTGCACTCTCTGATTTTCAGCTTAATGCATCAGTCGCCACATTTTCTTTACTTGGGTAGTAGCTGATGGTGCAATCATAATCTTTGATGAGCTCTAACCATCACCTTTGCCGTATATTCAACTCTTTTTGCGTAAAGAAGTACTTTAAACTTTTATGGTTAGAAAATATTTCACATCTCTCACCGTACAGGTAATGCCTCAAAATCTTCAATGCATGAACTACTACAGCTAATTCTAGATCATGAGTGGGATAATTCTTTTCATATTCTTTCAATTGTTGGGATGCATAAGCTACCATTCTCTCCTGCTGCATCAATACATAATGAGCCCTTTCAAGGACGCATCACTATAAATCACATAACCCTCACCCCCTGACAGGATGGTCAAAATTGGTGCAGTGACGAGCCTCTACTTTAGTTCCTGGAAGCTTTGCTCACAACTGTCATCCCATTCAAACCTGATATTCTTCCTAGTGAGTCACGTCAGAGGTGCTGATAATGCTGAGAAACCTTTACAAACTAGCGGTAATAACCCTCCAGTCCTAAGAAACGCCTACTTTCCTAAACGTTCTTCGGCCTGACCCAATTCAATATTGCCCCAATCTTGCTAGGATCCACTGAAATTCCATCCCCTGATATAACATGCCTCAGAAACGCCTCTTTCTCTAATTAGAATTCACATTTGCTAAACTTGACCTACAATTTCTTTTCCTTGAGCATATGAAGTACTAGCTGTAAGTGTGCCTCATGCTCTTTAAAACTCCTTGAGTAGACCAATATATCATCAATGAAAACTACAACGAACTGGTCTAAATACTAGTGAAAAATTCTATTCATCAAGTCCATGAATACCGTAGGAGCATTCGTCAAACAAAATGGCATAACTAGAAATTCATAATGCCCATACTTGGTCCTGAAAGCTGTCCTAGAGATCTCATTTGCTTTAACCTTCACCTAGTGATGTCCTGACCTGAGGTCAATCTTGAAATAGACCAGTTTACCCTGAAGCTGATCAAATAAGTCATCTATATGTGGTAGAGGATATATGTTCTTAATGGTTACCATGTTTATCTCCTTGTAATCTATGCACATCCTCATAGACCCATCTTTCTTCCTTACGAATAGCACCGGTGCTCCCCAAGGCGATGTGTTAGGTTTGATAAACCCTTTATTCAACAAATCCTGCAACCGGTCCTTTAATTCTCCCAATTCTGCTAGAGCCATTCGGTAAGAAGCCCTAGAAATCGGCGTCGTTCCTAGAAGTAAATATATAGAAAAATCAACCTCGCGATCGAGAGGCAACCTAAGCAGCTCTTCTGGAAAAACATTTGGAAATTCCTCTACCACTGGTGTACTGCCAGGCTTAGATTCATTTTCTGACACCTCCTTTACAAAGGCCATAAACCCCTAACATTCATCCAAAAGCAGTCTTCTCGCTTGTATGACTGACACTAATTGAGGCAGAGAACACACTTGCGATCCCATAAAGTTAAATTTTTGCTCACCTGGTGGTCTGAATATCACCTCTTTCAAACAATAGTCAATATTAGCATAATTAGCTTCCAACCAATCCATACCCAGTATTACATAGAATCCATATATATATCTAGCACAATCAGGTCAGCTGGTAACACCCTCCCCTAAATTTGTATTGGATAACCCCTGAGCATCTTACGACACTTCATCATTGACCCCGACGATGTAGCTACCGACAATTCTACATCTAATAACTGGGTCTCATTTCTAGACAATTTAACATAGGTCGTAGACATAAAAGAATGAGTGGCACCTGAATCAAATAAGACAATGACTTGATATGATAAAACAATAAAGATACCTGTCACGACGTCACCTGCAGTCTCAGTGTCTCCCTGCGTCAAAGCATAAACCCTCACCAGGGTTACATTCCTCTGTTGGCCTCCATGAGGCACCTAATAACCTCCCAGTAGGGTCTGGGAGCTGGGACTTGGATCGGCGGTCCTGGGCATGCTCGTTCTATGTGGTCGGGTCTCCCACAATGATAGCAGATGTCTCTCCCTACTCAAAACTCTCCTAGATGCTTCCTCCCGCATGTCTGACACACAAGGTAGGTCTGCACACCATGATTCTCCCGAGGTCCCGTCCGTTATCTACCTCTGACTTCCACTGTAACGATCTCCTCTCCATTGGCCCCGGCCGAAACCCGCCTGGAAACCTTGAGGCAGAAACCTCTTTCTTTGACTCTGAGCCGCGGTACCTCTCTGCATGCTACTCTCAATAATCGTAGCTCTGTCCACAACCTACGCAAATGTCTGAGCTTGAAAGCCAATAACCTGCTCAAACAAATTCTGCCTCAAGCTTTCTTCAAACATTCTCACCTTCTTCTCCTCGTCCAGTGCCAAATGTGGGGCAAACCAAAACAATTTAATAAATCGAGTTACGTACTGTGATACTGTCATCTGCCCTTGAATTAAGTGCATGAACTCTGCTGCCTTTGCGCTCTGAACGATGGTAGGGAAATATCGCTCGAAAAATAGTTCCTTGAATCATCTCCACGTCAGTGGCACAGGGTCCGGTCTCTGCTCCTCAATCAACCTTGTTGATCTCCACTAGCGTTTTTCCTCTCCTATCAATGTGAACATTGCAAATACTACCATCTATTCATCTGTACATGGAAGCACTGCTAACATATCCTCAATGTCCTAGACCCAGTTCTCAGCTGCTAAAGGGTTTGCTCCCCAAAAAAATGATGGAGGTCTCATCTGCGTAAACTGCTCGATTGTGCAGCTACGCTCCCCCGAACTCGTGGCCATCTCAGTCATCATGTAGGGACCCAAATTTGAAAAATAAATAAAGAAAAGAGAAGGGAAATAAAAAAGAACAAAACATCAGAGCTTGTCAACGAGGATCCTTTCCTCATCAACGAAGTCTCTTCTGTGTCTCGGCGACAAGATGTAGGGACCCGTCAATGAGGAGATACTGAGGGATTTTCAAAGATTCTAAAATCTCAGGCTTGTCGACGAGGTTACTTTCTCGGCCACGAGCGACCTTCTTTGGCTCATCAATGAGAACTTCGACTCATCGACGAGGCTAGCCGGGTCAAACTAGTTATAAATAGAATATCCTTTTCTTCCTTGCTAAGTTATCCCATTCTCTCTCTCTCTCTCTCTCTCTCTCTTTCTAGAACTCAAACCAACCCCCTCTCTCTCTTTAGGATTTCATGCCGTCGGTTGCCAGAACCATCAATCTGACATCACTACGTGGATTAGGAGGAGAATCTCTACAGTTATAGCGGATTAGATTTTCGATTTGAGGATTTTAGGGTTTTTTCCTAAAATCGAGGTAAATATCTAATTTCGTTTTTGGTTCAGTAGTTATGTAGTAGCTGAGATTATAATAAAGTATTGTTCTTCGGTTTTTAGGTTTCGGGGATCCCGGATCGTTGTTTTGGATTGATCTATTCGTATTTCAGTTTTCGGGATTAAGGTAAAGGAATTTGTTTACATTAGTATTTTTAGAAAACTAAACCGCTAGAAAGATAGCTTATGTCCTTATGCACATTTTGATTGCTTATTTGCAAAATTTTACCAGGTATAAATGCAGTTTCTTACGATTTTACGGTTTTTGGCTAAAATAGGGATTTTGGCATATGAATTCCAAAATTTCCAAAACTACTGTATTTGTTTTAAAACTATAGTAGGAGCTACTTAATACCCATGGTTGCGGTCCAAATGGTATTTTTTGAGTTGTATACTTTTCATAGCGGATTTTGATGAAACGAGCATGACATATGATATGAAATGGAACCTACTTAACTGTATACTTATAATGAACTGTGAAAACTAAAATTCCATCTTGTTATCTGAAAATATGGAAAGTAGGTCCTGGTTAATCACCGAGCGTTATATGTAAAAAGGGTTGAACCGAGACTGTTTGTGCCGATTAACCCCACTATCTGACAGAAAGAAAGAATGCAAGAAAGATTACTTGATTATGATTGTGAAATTACTGAAATTGCATAGGTCGTTATGTTTTATTGTAAATTATATATATGATTGATTGGGACCACAACTTGTTACTAAAGGAGTTGAAAGACACTCCAAGTTATCCGAGGCTTTAAATAGCTAGAGGCACGGTTCCATTGCTAATTGAGGTACAGTGCAACCACACATGTGAATTAGTGTGGGTATCTAGATAGTCAACTTACAAGAGTGTATGGGGCCACTAATGAAATAATGGACCATGTGGGGCAGCCAGACTATATTTGTGATGCTTTACAGTGCCTACATGAACAGGACCCTGTTAGAGTTATCAGTCCACAACCTGTGCCACGGGGTAATTAGGCATATTTCTGAAAGTTTCAAAGCTGGTCATTGTCTTGAATTTTCATATACATGATTTAAAAACTAAAATAGGCAAAGTCACAAGGTTGAGTACCATGTGGAGGGAATCGTACAGTGTATGGGCCTGTACCCTACCCTAACCTCGGGGACTCTCGCTTGTAATGATGCTATATTATGTTTATATATCTTGCAAAGTACTGTATTGTGAATGTGATAATGTGCAACTATTTTTAATTGGACTAAACTCATGTAGTCAAGTGTTGATGTAATATCTTCCACCTTACTGAGAAGTGTCTCACCCCAATCTTACAACCTTTGTTTCAGGTCCTACAGGACATCGGTCCTAGTTTTCTAGAGGGACTTTGGCGCATATAGTCTTGTTAGTAGACGTAAGTTTTTGTATCAGTACTGGATTGTTAGCCAGGTAGAATGTAAGAGGATGTAATATGTTTATGTTTTAAACATGGATCTTATGTATTGAAAAATACAAATAGAACTTTGGTATATGTCTAATAGAACCCCGTAAGAATGTTTATGTTTTACGCTGTGCATGAATACAAATATGTATGAGATATAACTGTTTGACCCTATTTAGGGCGGGTTGTTTATATATGCTTATTAGATACAAGCATAACGTATGTGTAGTAGCACTTTGGGTTCGTATATAGGACCGGGGCATTACACATCACCGTCTGGGTGACGCTACGCAATACCGCATCAGTATCTCTACCTCCCATACTGGAAGGTCTTACTCTATCACCCCCAGCATTCGTACCACTACTCCCTGGGTCCATCCTAAAAAGACAAAGAACACAATTTAAGGACCCTATCTCTCAAGCAGAACTAATTTATTTCATCTAATTGAATTCTCATATTCACGATTAACTATCCTCCCTGATCTTAATTCAAAATCCAATCCTGCAACCCAGACACACGACCCGACAATAGTTTACTATGGCTTTCCTGAAATCGTCACCTCAGGAAAGACACAAAAACCACCATGGAAATCTTGTACCCAAACCACAGAAAAAAACCTCAAATCCTTTCCTATACTTTGGTATTGCTTCTGCTACACTCTAGAGTCTACAAAACCTAGCAACCTAGGCTCTGATACAAAATTGTAACGATCCGTAATTTCCATCCATTTTTTTTTCTGTCACACTATAAAACATAATCTCTAATACCCAATAATAAAATATATATCATCTTCCATGACCTAGAGTAGGCACCGTGGTAACCTATGCAATTCATGTATTCTACCTATGCAGCAGAAAACAAACATCCAAAACATAACCCAAAAGTACACAATACCAGAGTTCTACAGACCACCTGTATATACATACAAACGTATACATCATTTACTAAAAATTCCAAAATACTATGGACTCTACTATCCAGCCCAAGACTCGCCCCAAAGCTATGCCGACTCAGTCGCCCCCTCAACCTCTGAGCTGGCCCTGCACGCCTCTCTAGGTTTCCTGAAATATTTATAACACTAGGGTGAGACACCTCTCAGTTAGGAGAAACATGCTATTACCAGTGTGTGGCATATGAGTCCGTACATAAAACATAACTTTTAATTAAACTGTATATAAGATATCATGTAAAAAGTATCTGTATAATAATAGAAAATTATGTAATTTAAAATACACTATTTTCTGAGTTATCTATTCATTCATAGCTCTATCTATATTAAATAATCTTTGTTCTCTGTGAATGCTATAAATACATGCATAACTCTGAAAACTTCTCTGGATGGTTATATGTCATGATTTAACCTCTTATGACAGGGTTGTGTGGCCTGTCGGCGGGACCTATCACTGGTTGGCCGACTAGGATAAGTCAACTGAACTCCGAAAGTCAGATTGGCCTCCTTAACCCTAACTTATGGAGAGCCTATCCAAAACATAGGCACGATCGACTACTGAAAATCCACATACTATCCGAGTTATGTGCTGCACTCTGAACTGAAAATAGTTACGGTACCGTGCTCTGAAACTGAACTGGTCCATTAAGGTCTGATATTATATATATGTAACTGATATTTCTATATTACTGTTTACCATGATTATGATATAATTGAAATAACCATAACATGGAATAACTGAACTGAATATGCTGTATAACCTGAATAATTGTACATCTGAATATTGAATATCTGAAATGTTATGGTTCTGAAATCTGTAAATCATGGTATACTGAAAATGTTGTATTATATATTTTTCTAAATTTATTCCATAAATTATGATTCTGCAAAATTTGAAAATATTTTTCTCTCTATGGATAACTATAGATGTATAAATGTCATACATCATGATACAATATTTTTTGCTAAGATACTATAAATCATGATATCTAAAAACTGTACAAATATTGTACTAATTCAATACTAACCCATGCCACACAATTCAATAAAACTCTATACATATGTTCTGTAAAATTGTATAAGTTTCATGTTTTGATTAAATACTATATCATACTGATAATACGTTTAATAAGGCTAGCATAACATGTATTCCCCTTACCTAACTTCTAACGAACCGAAGAATAATGATATTTAAATAATAAAGAGGGAGGGAAATAGAAATAGAAACAGAAGGAGGCAGCATGTAACAACCCGAAGAATAATGTTATTTAAATAATAAAGAGGGAAGGAAATGGAAACAGGAATAGAAGGAGGCAGTAGACTGACGACATTGCATTTTGGATATAATAACCCCAGAAATTTTCCAAGAACTCGTTGATGAACACAGGGGTTTTGTCGACGAGGGTTCTTCAAGATCTCGTTGACGAGGTCCCGTCTCGTCGACGAGAAGATATCGAGATAGAACTATTGGGAAGTTTGAAATTTGTCGACGAGGCGACAGGTTCGTCGACGAACTTTCTATAGGACTTGTTGACGAGGTGACGTGGCTCGTTGACGAATCCCGTAGTATAAATAGTGCAAAACCTTGGTTAAACATAGAAATTCAGCGTCGCTCTCTCTCTCCTCTCTCTCTCTCTCTCTCTCTCTCTCTCTCTCTCTCCTATGACCTCTCCTCTATCTCTCTTCGATTTCGGCCCCATCAGTCGCCGGATCGACGATCTGAGGCCACCACGACGCTCCTGGCGGAGTTCTTTTCAAGTCTGCTGGGTGGATTGTTGGTGGGATTGAGTCGAATTTCTTCCCAGAATCAGGGTAAGATTTTTTATTCAGTTTTTGGACTTCTGTCAATTGTAGGAAATGATGTAGGCCAAGAAATATTAATATTTTGTTATGACAGATGTGATTTTCAGGGTGTGGAATAGGAAGCCCTGTGGGTGTAGGACCAGTATACGGTAGAGGCTTTTCGACAATTAGGTAAGGGAAACATGCTATGCTAAGAAACTCTTTTATGATTTCAGCATGAATTATATATTTTTATCAAATTATTATTCAGATTATATATAATATAATTTCCAGAACTTGATAATATTAGTATGTATTTGTGTGGCTTGAGTCGATAACAGAAACAATACTATATTCATAGAATTTGTGAATACCATGTTTATAGTCATTAACAGAAATACCATGATATTTTCTTGATATAGAATGACGAATTTTTCAATGAACAGTATACTCAAAAATATGCATTGTCAGTAATTCTATAAAAACATGTTTATCAGTACCATAACGCCCCAATATACAGTTATTCAGACAACAGTTCAGTTATACAGAAAACAAATTTTCAGTCAGTTTATTTAGAATTTTAGATAAATTCAATGGGGTTTTGGTTATTTTAGAAACCACAGTAAAAACAGTATATTACAGATAACAGTTACCTATATAGTATCAGACCCTGATGGATCAGACAGCAAAGCACGATTCCGTAGCTACAGATATTCAGTTCAAAGTGCAACCACTTTACTCAGATAGTAAGTGGTATGAGGTCGATCGTGCCCACATCAGGACAGGCTCTCCATCAGATATGGATTAAGGGAGCCGATCTGACTATCGGAGTTCAGTTGACTTACCTTGGTCGACCAACTAGGATAGATCTCACCTTCGAGCCGCACAACCCTATCATGAGGGGTTAAATCATGACATACAGCCATTCAGGAAAATTTCCTCAAATATTATACGTATAAGTAAAATTTTCAAAAATAGAAGTATTAATATGAAAAATATTTTCATATAGATTGGCATGTTAAATAATATAGTTGATGGTTTTATTATACATTATGTAATATCAGCATTTTCAGATTCAATTATTCATATTATTCCTAAATCAGATTATTTTTACCAAACTATAGCTCAGTGGCCACACACTAGTAATAGCATGTTTCGTCTTACTGAGCGTTGGCTCATCCCAGGGTTGAATTGTTTTTTAAGTGAACCAGCTAGGCGAGCGGAGCAGACTTGTACGTAGAAAGGCTGTTGTACTACCCTTTTTGAGAGTGAGTATCATTTTTGAGTGGCATGTTTTGTAAATCCTTGGAATTAGTAAGGGTAGTTTTTAGAGAATAGTGATGTTTGTATATTATGGGATGATTTGACACTCTGGTATTCTATTATATGTGGATGTATTTTATATGATTGCCCTTCCGCTGTTTAGGTTATTGTTAGATATTAAAATAGGAGAAAAAGATTTTATTTTATTAGCAGGTCGTTTCACAGCAGACTTCGTCGACGACATTGCACTTTGGATATAATAACCCAAGGAATTTTCTCATGGCCTCGTCGACGAACACAGGGGATTCGTCGACAAGGGTACAAGAGTTTCTCGTCGATGAGGGCATGTTTCGTCGACGAGAAGATATTGAGAGAATGTTTTGGGAGATTTTGAATTTCATCGACGAATGGGATAGTTCATCGACGAATTGCCTATTAGACTCGTCGATGAGATGACATGGCTCGTCGATGAAGACCGCAGTATAAGTAGCCCTAAACTTAGTTTAATCGTAGAAAAATCAACACAAACTCTCCCTCTTCTCTCTTCTACGCTCCTTCCCTCTTCCTTATCGATTTCGGCCCCGTTAGTCATCGGATCGACGATATGAGGCCACCACGATGCTCTTGGCGAAGTTCTCTTTAAGTTTACCAGGGCGGATCGTCGGTGGGATCGAGTTGAATTTCTTCCCAGAATTAGGGTAAGACCTTTTATTCAGTTTTGAGTCTTCTAGTAGTTGTAGGAAATGATGGAGGTAAATAAATAATGATATTCTGTTCTGACGAATGTTGTTTTTAGGGTATTGAGTAGGAAGCCCTGCGGGTGTTGGACCAGTATACCATAGGGGCTTTCTAGTAGTCAGGTAAGGGAAATATGCTATGGTAGGAAACCCTTATACAATTTCAGCATGAACTATATATTTTTATCAAATTATTATTCAGATTATATATATTTACAGTTTCCAGAACTTGATAATATTAATATTTATTTGTGTGGCTTGAGTTGATAATAGAAATAGTACTATATTTATAGAGTTTTTGAATACCATGTTTATAGTTATTAATAGAAATACCATGATATTTGCATGTTCATAAAATGAAAAATTTTTCAGTGTACAGTATACTTAGAAATATGCATTTTCAGTAATTTCAGAATAACATGTTTATTAGTACCATAACGCCCCAATATATAGATATTCAGACAGCAGTTTAGTTATACATAAATCATATTTTCAGTTAGTTTATTTAGAATTTCAGATAAATTCTATAGGGTTATGGTTATTTTAGAAACCACAGTAAAAAATAGTATATTACAGATATCAGTTACCTATATAGTATCATACCCTGATGGATCAGATAGAAGAGCACAGTACCGTAGCTACAAATATTCAGTTCAGAGTGCAACCACTTTACTCAGATAGTAAGTGGTATGAGGTTAATCGTGCCCACGTCGGGACAGGCTCTCCATCAGACATGGATTGAGGGGGCCGATCAGACTGTCGAAATTCAGTTGACTTACCCTAGTCGGCCAGCCAGGATAGGTCCCGCCTTCGGGCCGCACAACCCTATCATGAGGGGTTAAATCATGATATACAACCATCTAGGGAAATTTCTTAGATATTATGAGTACTATCAGACTTTTAGAAATAGTAGTATTAATATGAACAGTAACTTCATACAGATTGGCATGTTCAGTTATATAGTTAATGGTTTTATTATACGTTATGTAATATCATTATTTTAAGATTCAATTATTCATATTATTCTTAAATCAGATTATTTGTACCAAACTATAGCTCAATAGCCACACACTAGTAATAGCATGTTTCGTCTTACTGAGCGTTGGTTTATTTCAGTGTTAAATTGTTTTTCAGGTGAACCAGCTAGGCGAGCGGAGCAGGCTCGCAGGTAGAGGGGTTGTTGCACTGCCCTTTTTGAGTGTGAGTATTTTTGGGTGGCATATTTTTGGTAATCCCTTGGTATCAGTAAGGGTAGTTCTGAGAGAACAGTGATGATTGTATATTGTGGGTTGATTTGTCACTATGATATTGTATTATGTGTGGATTTATTTTATATGATTGGCCTTCCGCTGTTTAGGTTAATGATTGGATTTAAAACTAGGGAAAAAGATTTTATTTTATTAGCAAGTCGTTTCATAACTAGCTGGGAGGCTCGCTACCAACTTATCCTCACACTCACGGCGTACTATTCCCTAAGTCCTGAAATAATACATATTTCCAATAAATGAACTATATTTCCCCAAACCCACATACTCGTAATTTACCGAACTATAATTTACCTGGGCTCTTGGAAATGTTCTCTAGCCCATACTTGCAGGGTCCCAAAAACACCCTAACCCTGAAAATATCACACCCTAATTTTATTCCACAAAACACCAATATGTTCTCATTAAATACAAAATCTCAACTCAGATAGGCCTGCTAATACTAAAAATACCCTGAATTTGGGATGGTGCCCAAGTAGGCCTAACCAACGATCTACTCTAACAGATATAAAGAGAATCTTCCCAAGAGTAATGTGGTAGTTTCAGATCGTCAAACCGGAAAAAAATGAGGCTGAAAACGTAGAGAGAAGGCAAAGCAACCCGGCTAAAGAGAGAAAAATGGAGGAAATGATTTTTCTCGCAGAAAGACGATTTTTGGCCTTATATAGAATGTTTATCCACGTGGCCTCGTCGATGAGCCACGTCACCTCGTCGACGAGGAAGGAGGTTCATCGACGAGCAGTTAACCCTTGTTGAAGAGTTTTAGACCCTGGAACAGACCTCTCGGTAAGTTTTTGTCGATGAGACACGTGTCCATGTCGACGAGCCCAAGAAACCGATTCGTCGATGAACACTCCGCGCTCGTCAACGAGACCCTGCTGAGTTCCCTTTTTGAAATTCCCTTTCCTTTCCTTATTATTTAATTGCTATAAATTCTCTTGGTCTCTACAGTAACAGTTACCCGTGAACCGGCACTCACTGTCATGCCACCTGTGGCACCAGGTACAACACTCGCGAGTTGATCCCCTTGTGGACCCCGCGGTTCCACACTCTGGCGATTACCCATACCATAGTTCCTCTTCTTCCACTGCCCCTATCGAGAACCAGTCTGAGAACCAGAAGGTACTAGTCTCTTCTTCTATTCCTACACTACCTTATCCTCCTAGAGACCAGCCTCAATCACGGCAGCCTTATCTACCAGAACAGAAAACTCCCGAATCTATAGCATTCCTACTAGCCTACGAATATCCTTCTTTAAACCCTTCTCGAACCTTCGAGTCTTCTTATACTCGTTTGAGATCAAACATGACGCAAAGCGAGATAGCTCAATATATCTGGCTGCATATCTCTACACCGTTAGGGTCTCCTAAGTCAAACTCGAGAATTCTTTTTCCTCTACTTCATGGATGGAAGCCAGGAAGTATCTCTCGAAGAATACCTCCTTAAAACAGTCCCATGTCATCCCTGATGAATCAGTTCTTTGCTCCTTTAGCAGACTCACAACCAACCACCACCTCTCAGCTTCTCCTGCTAGCTGAAACGTAGCATAGAGAACTTTCTACTTGCTGGTGCAGTGTAGAATTTTCAGTATCTTTTCTGTCTTCTACACCCAGTTCTCCGCTACAATCGAGTTGGGTCCTCCAGTAAACGTCGGAGAATGCATGGGGTGAACTTCTCAATGGCGCAACCTGCAGCCGTAGGTGGACGCTCCCGTCCCCTAACACTTTGCTTGATCTCTCGCATAATATGCTTGGTCAAATCTCCAGGCACGGAAGGAGACCCTTCACTCGCAGTCCCTTCTGTGCTACAATCCCAGTTGCTATCATTGGGCTCTATTCTCAAAATAATATAGGAATATATTAGCATTCCTATATCATAGCACAATTAACACAATTATTGCAGAATAATCATGTTAACTTCTAAACTCTTAGGTTCAGGTCTACCTCATCGCACAAACACAAAACCATCAATGGTTTGCCGTGATTTTACTGAAATCATCATTGTTGACCCCATGGTCATACCCTATTTTGATTATGAAAAATAATCTGGTATTTAATGTTTGCCAAGTTTGTATACAGGACCATATTAGGAAGATCATATTGATGGCACATGACAACTTGAAGAAAATGAAGACCTGAAATGTTTTTAATTGTTGTAATCTATATTTTATTTCGCTAGGTATGTAATAATAATCATCCAAGGTCTATAATAATCTGTATATCATGCATGTAGGACTATAAGCTCAAGACCTTAGAGAGACCTTAGGGATCACCCTTCGGTAAACAAAAGGTTGACCGACGCCGAATTTTTCCAGTAGGATAGAAAGACCTTAGGTCCATAAACAAATGCATAAACAGTCCTCATATCACTTACATAATTAGGGAAATCAATTAGTTTAAAATTGGACTTAAAGGATCAAAATCATGAGGATTCAGATGACCCGAACCCTTGGTGTTCAAAACACCTCGGGCGCCCGAATCGCTAGGGAGTCAGCGGGCTGACCTGGTTTCGAGCGACCAAACCAGTAATGAACGTACTGCCCTCGAGCGACCGAACCTATGTTAGGGTACTTTTCATCAACCAGGCAACCGAACTTTATAGTTCAAAATGACCTCGGGCAAACAAACTTGTGAGTTCGATTAACCGAATGTTGGATCGGGCACCCGAAACGCGGACAATAGGAAAATTGCCTTGGCTCAGCCAACCAAATCTAGACTTGGGCACCCGAACGTTTAAAAACAACATTTTGAGTTAAGTCTATTCAGGCGATCGAACTAAGGTTCAGCCACCCGAAACCTCTCGGGTTGCTTTTTTTTTTTTACTGTAGTTAAGTCGGTTAAACAAGGTTAATTTTTCTAAACACAATTAAAACATTTTGAAAAATTCCCAGCACGTCACCCAATGGTTATTTTCCCCCCCATTTCTATAAATACCCAATCATTTGTCAAAATTAGTGGGGATTAGCAAAAAATTAGGGCAAAAATTCTCTGAAAATCCATAAACTTATTTTGCCCATTCTACTTCCAAATACTCTTATACCTTCATTCCTTTGATAAATCCTAACATTGTGAGAGTGTCTAGTGTGCTATTGCTATATTATTAATTGGCTAATACTCCCATTGTTTGCTTGATTGGTTGATATTTATTTTGGGGAGTTAAGCTAAGTTTATCCCATGGATTTAAATTTAATAAATCTTGTGTTGGGATAAATTAAGTGGCTTGAGGATTTTTGCATTGTCATTGTAAGATTCCTATAGCTATATTTTTGTTGTGCAAATATATTCACAAGCTATAATATTTTTCAAACAACTCTTGTGCCATATTTCATTGAAGAAAATATTTTTTGAGTTGTTTTGAATATTGTTGCTAGCATCTTTGAAACACTAATATGATATTGAGATTTGATATACTTTGCTTTCAAAGATTAGCTTGTAAAACACTCTTGTGCTTGATAGATTATAGACATAATCTTGAGTGTTGATTGCACACGTAGAGCACCGAGCTTATAGTTAATACATTCTTGAGGTGCATTGATTAGTGATTGTGCTGAATCGGTACATAGCCTTCTTAGTGTAAGAAGCATTTCCATGTACGTAAATCTTAGTTGATTGTTGTATTCCAAGTACGGGTTTGAAGAGGGAGACTAACTCTGTGGAATAGTCTCAGATTGGCTTAGATCCGGTTAGGAAAGTTAGGTGCACCATCCTGGTAAGGTATAGGTTGAGATCAGCCCCGTTAATTGACCTGGTTGTAAATGGTGCCGCTCCACCTGTTAAGTGAGCTTATAGTGTAATCCTTGTGCGGGTGTGCCAAGGCGGGGACGTAGGCAGTATTGGCCGAACCCCAATAATATATCGTGCGTGTACTTTATATTTTTCGCAATTTATTTTCTGTACTTTCATTTTTCAGCACATGTATGTTTTATGTTTAATTCATTATATGTTATACATGTGTTGATTGGGTTTATGATTATATAGAAAGACCCTAGGTTTGTTTAATACTGCTGTTGGCTAATTAGACATAGGAGATAAATTTTTAAATACCCAATTCACCCCCTCTTGGGAATACACTAGAGCTAACAGTCATTCCAGGAAAAACATAGAATATCGTCAATAAATCCTTGTCTAGCTACAAGACAACCCTCGACCTACCCTGCCCATTCCCTACATCATATACTTTGATATGTTCACAAAATCACGCCTAACCAAGTCTACAAGACCTAACAACCTGGTTAGCTCTGATACCAAGCTGTTACGCCCCAAACTCGGAAATGGGACACAAGTTGTGATTTAGTAACCTAACCTGTCCCTGTATCATACAACATCCATGATACTACACAATATAAGGGTCTGACCCCGTAGGGTTCACGTATACCCTATCCATCATCATATACACAATATATACGCAGCGAAAAAATTCAACCTAATACATTTATAAAACCATACCAGAGTCTATACAATATTACAACCTAATTCCCAAAACACATGAACATTCCTCGAGTGTCTACATAACCCAAAATGACAACCCAACCAAAGATCAGTACTTACACAAGTACTTCTGCAAAGCTAACCAACAACCATGCTCCTGAAATACTAGGACCCTAGTGTCAGCTACTCGAAGGACCTGAAAAAAAAAAAAAAAAGACATTTGTATGATAGGGGTGAGACACCTCTCAGTAAGGGAGAAACAGGTTATATCAGTGTGTGGGCACATGAGTGTTATTTCAATGGAAAAACATAATACTTCACAATTTCAGTATTTTCACAACACAGTTCCAGTATAGTTCACAACACAGTTCTAGTATAATTCACATCATAATTCTAGTATAATTCACATCATAGTGAATTCACAAACACATAGTATATTTCACAACACCTATCCACATCGGAATTAAACCGGATGTCCCAACTCATCAGTAACAACCTAGATGAGCGACTTGATAGAATTAAAACTGGATTTCAAACCCATCAGATTTTAACCAGATGTCTCAGCCCATCGGTAGCGAACTGGATGCCCTAGCTCGTCAGTAATTAATTCGGATGCTCAGCTCGTCGGTAATTAAACCGGATGCTCAGCTCGTCGGTAATTAAACTGGATGCTCACCACATAATATTAATCATCACATAGAATCCTTGGTATTTAACCGGTATTAGTTTTCCACAAATTCCTGAAAACAGTTTTGGAACCACCGTTCCTATATCTCATTTCACAATTTCATAACTCAACTCATTTCAATTTACCAGCTCATGCCACGCCTATTTGGGTAACAAATAATCACATCATAATTAATTGGAGAATACAGTTTAACATAAAATGAAGGTACAGTCATCTTTATATTACCATTTACTCAAATACGTGATTTTCCAACATAAACTGAGATAAAACCCGATAACCCCAAATTTCCCAAAAACCTAAACTTGAAAATCCCGTAGTTTCACCTGATAGATTTTCCCAAATAAGTAACCAAAACATTCGTATAATCGTAAACATAATTTTACCGAGTCAGATTTCAAAAATAACTGATATAAAAAGAAACCCCTTACCTTATATCAAAAACTGAAACACAAACTTAATCGGTCCAAAACAACGACACGGGATCCCCAAAACCTAAAAACCGAAGAACAATACTTCAATACAATTCTACCTACTACAAATCTACCAAACCAAAAATGAAATCGGACCCTTACCTTCATTTTGCGATAAAACCTAAAATTCCTTAAAACGAAGATCTGATCCACTATAAATGTAGAGATTCTCCCCCTGATCCACGTAGTAATGTTGGATCATTGATTCGGGTAACTGTAACGACCCCGACCCGCCACGTGGGCCAAGAGTGCTACTTTAGTAACGTCAGCATACCTGATACCTTATTCATCAAATATAAAACACACATATGCAGCGGACATAAAATATAAAATCCTCAAATTACATTACCAGAGTTCTAACTATCTTTATACACAAAAATATCCATTTTCATATAACAACATCCCATAAAACTAAACAAAATTAAAATCTCTATTTACACACTACCTACATAAATTTACACCACTAGCCCGGCTCCTCTAGCCCGCTAGACCCGAACTCTAGGATTTCCTGAAAAGACAGTTTGTAAAGTAGGGGTGAGGCACAGCTCAGTAAGGGAAAGACTAAGTTAATGTCAGTGTGTGGCCAGTATGCATTTAGTGTACAGAAAATGACCAGTTCACTAAACAGATAATCACATTTATGAAAACATTCTTATTTTACACTCACACACACAATTAGCCGAGGATAGGGAAGATTACCCGCCCATACAAGTAGCTTCCCTCTGCTCTAATACCATTACTGCTATTAGGGCACTCACCTTTCTCAGTAGGCTCTCAAAATTATCTTATTAATTAACCATATTCACATAAATTAACAGATATGCATATAAGACACTCCTTATGACAAACACGTCATTTACATCCCCATGGCACGGGTTGTGCGGCCCGAAGGCTGGACTAATGTTCTGGGGGATCCACCCAGACAGTAGTCATCCATACTCTCCGCTAACATGCTCCGCGGGTACACGCAGCTCCAACTGCTGGTCTGATTGCCCTCACCCAAGGGTGCATTCACCTCACGTAGGCAAATCGGACAAGGCCACCCTACACCTCTTAGCACAGGTGTGGGCGCACACGACCACATAACAAATATCTAGCAATGGTACCATGCTCACACTACATTGGTCCCCAGGGTTCCTAAAGCATATCATGCAATTCAAATAATAGAAAATATCATTTAAAACATCATTTTTAATAACATATTTTTTATTTTTTTAGGATTACTACAGTAACAGACAGCCCAAAACCTTAGAGAGAGAGAGAGTGGTTTGAGTTCTAGAGAGAGAGAAAGAGAGGATTTTTTTTTTATGTTTCTTAATCATTAAGCAAATGAAAATTCAACTTATAGACCTTTGACCTGGCCAACCTCGTCGATGAAGTGGAGAGCTCATCGATGAGTAGAAGAAGGGCTTTCGTTGACGAGACTGAGATTTCAGAATTTCTAAAATCTCTCAGTATTCACTCGTCGATGAAACTCTAAATTCCGTTGTCGAGCAGTAAAAGGAACTTTGTTGATGAGAGAAGGAGCCTCGTCAATGAGCCATGCTATTTTTCTCCTTTTAATTTCCCTTCTCTTTTCTTATTTATTCATTCCACTTTTTTCGAGTTGGGTTCTTACAAGAAATGCGTGAAAGGGTTCAAGCTATGGGATCTAGTGGCAAATAAGGTGGTGATCAATAGAGATGTGGTTTTTGATGAGAAAGCCATCCTGCAGCATACTCAGGAAGAAGAATAGAAATAGGGGCTAGAAAATCGAAGTCGTAACGATCATGTGATTCAAGTGGAGTTGGGGATTTAGGGTAAAAATGCAGGGAGTTCTAACTTAGATGACTAGTAGTCGCATCGCAGTATAGCTATAGACAGAACCAGACGCATTGTCAGGCCACCCCCCATGTACGCTTTTGACGATCTGTTGTCTTATGCCCTTATTACTAGCAGCAAGGATCCTTCTACCTTTCAAGAGGCCGTGCACAGCTAGGAGAAAGGTAGCTGGATGGGCGCTATGGTGGAGAAGATAGAATCATTGCACAAGAACCAGACGTGGAACTTGGTAGAGCTTCCAGCTACTAAGTGGGAAATTGGATGCAAGTGGGTATACAAGAAGAAAAAAACAGTTTCAGAAAGAGAAAGAAATAAGTACAAGGTTCACTTTGTAGTAAAGGGATACTCGCAGAGGAAGGGAGTTGATTATGATGAAATCTTCTCCCCTGTGATCAGACACACTTCCATTAGGGTAGTGTTGGGATTTGAGGCACAACATGATATGCATTTGGAGCAGATGGATGTAAATACGACTTTAATCCATGGTGATCTGGAGGAGTTGATTTACATGACACAACTAGAAGGGTTTTGCCAACCCAGACAAGAGCACTTAGTTTGTAAACTGAAGAAGTCACTTTACGAGCTTAAGCAGTCTTTGAGGCAGTCGTACAAAAGGTTTGACACCTATATAATCCATATAGGCTATAGGAAGTGAGAGTACGATTGTTGCATCTATGTGAGGAGTCTTGAGGATGAGTCCCTCATATTTTCATTGTTATTGTTGCTAAAGACATCAATGAGGTAAATCAGTTAAAGACTCTATTAGGAAAAAAGTTCAAAGTGAATGACTTGGGTGCAACCTAAAGGATACTTGGCATGGAGATTCGCAGGGAAAGAGCTGTTGGAAGACTATGGTTATCTTAGGGCAGCTATGTGGAGAAGATGTTGAAGAGGTTTAGCATGGCTAATGGTAAACCGATGAGCACACCGTTGGTGAGTCATTTCAGGCTGTCTGCCGCCTAATGGCCAAAGACGGATGATGAGGTTCATGATATGTCGAAGGTCCTCTATGTTAGTGTAGTGGGGTGTTTGATTTATGTCATGGTATGTACAAGGCCGAACCTAGTACAGGCTATTAGTGTGGTGAGTAAGTTCTTCTTAAATATTTGTCGACAACATTGGGATGCGGTCAAGTGGATTCTCAGGTACTTGAGGGGTACAATCGAATATGATATCATGTTCAGTAGACAACAGAGGGATCCATCAGTGGTAAGGTACGTGGATGCTGAATACGCAGGAGACTTGGATGATAGGAGGTCTACCACAGAGTACGTATTTACCCTTGTGGGAGGGCCTATTTGTTGGAGGTCTATGGTTGAGTCGCTAGTTGCCTTATTAACTATTGAGTCAGAGTACATGATAGTGGCTGAGCCTGCCAAGGAAGCATTGTGGCTTACGAGATTGGTCAAGGAGCTGAGTGTCCAACAAAGTGGAGTTAGGTTGCAGTGTGATAGTCAGAGTGTCATCTACTTGATGAAGAATCAGGTGTATCATGCGAGGACAAAGCACATTGATGTGCGATTTCACAGGATCAGGGAACTGATTGCTTCGGGTGAACTTCTTCTTGAGAAGGTTCACACATCTGAAAATGCAATTGATATGTTGACAAAGCCGATCACAACGGACAAGTTCAAGCATTGCCTTGACTTGATCAATGTCTCCAGGTGCTAGACAGGAGACAGTCCAAATCTATTGTCCTGGGTGGAGCAGCAGTTATGCTTTCGGATTTCTCCTAAGTGATGAACATTCACCAAGGTGGAGATTGTTGGGTTTGTGACTCATATTTTGAGTGGAATGCATGCATTGGGAAAGCATCAAAGAATAAGAAGTTTGCAGGAAGAAACCGTTATCAGTTTGGGCGACGATTTGCTTGACAGTTTCAGCATCAAGGGATAACCATCGACGGTTTCATTTGGCGCAAGTTACGAAATTTGAATCAGGAGATGAGTAGATTGGGGGTTTTAGAGGATTTTCCTCTAGGCATTGCTACATGGATGATTTAGATAGGTTCTAAGGTTCCTGTATGCTAAGGATTCGTATTTAGTCAATATTTGTAACCCTAGTTGTAAGATTGAAAAAAGTGATAGTGAAAATTCACTTGTTGCTCCCGTGGACGTAGGCAAATTGTTGAACCACATAAATCTCGTGTCTTTGATTATTACTTTCGTTTATTCTCATTGTTAAGTGATTGCTTATTTCGTATTGTTCATCATTGAGTGTGTGCACTACTTGTTTCCGTGATTGATTCAAAGTTTTCGCTGTGCACTCGCATCAACACCCCTTTACGAGACATTTATATTTGGATTAACTAAAACAACTACAACTATATTATAGTCTTAATCTAAGCATTTTTTTTTTTTGTCAATTGGAAGTTTATACTTAGATCCCATATTCATTCCCATCAATCTCAAAATTCAAAATCAAAATCTTTAATATGGATGTCTCAAGTTTTGGTTATTGGAAAAGGATACCTTGTTGTGAACATTGATTTTTCAAAAAGACAGAATCATTAGAAAAATAAATTAAATAAACAAAATAACTTGATAAACATCATATTATTTTCACACTCATATAAACTTTAGTTAGTTATAAATTGATTCAACTTTCAATTGTTTGCCTTTTTTCTTATCTAACCCCCTACTGTCTAATATTCTTATTTGTCAATTTGTCATGTGGTCCCCACATACTCTAGCTTAATCTTCACATCTAGACAACTATAATTAGTTTCAACCAATATCAAGAAAAGTATTTAAATTCTATAAATTTATAAGATATAGATATACACAAGGATGTGTTTCATTTACTTTTATATGAAGATATGAAACGTTCAAAAAATATTCTCTTTTGAATCAAAACTTTATAAAAAAATAAATTTTTTTTTCGAATGTGATTCAAATTCAAAGTATCACACTATGATAAAAATATTCACACTAGTACTCAATCATAGCTTATCCTAAGTATGACTCTATCGGTGTTGACTTGAACATTGACATACTCTAGGACCTTTTAGTTATGATGAAATAATCCTTTTCCAAAGGTTGAATTTACTTCTCTATTGGTAAGCATAAGAATAGTGTACCCAAAAACAAAAAAAAAATATCTTTTGAGAACATGTTCAAAGGGTCAAACTTCCCTATTCGGTGATGTTTATGTAAGGATGAAATTCTCCAAAAGCGAGTCTTTAAGGGGTGCCCCTCACAAATAATCCACTTAATTTAAGGGGAATTCTATAGCTTTGAAGGAAAAGTTGACAAGGTCGACAAACCATCTAGAACAAATATTTTCTTTCCGTTATTTGCAGTAAAAAATGACTCAATTTTTGTTGGAAATCTCATTTGTTGTCCTATATCAGAAAATTAAGTAGAGGGTGAGACACTTATATACATGAATGCACCGAAAGATCTAATAATTCAAACTTTTGAGTTAAGTTGGTGTTCGTCTATATACATCAAGTTCGTGTGAAACTCCCTAATCCTAATAAGTGGTATAAGAGTTAACGATTTATAACTTTGAATGAACAAAGCTCATTAAACAAAAAAAAAGAAAAAAGAAAAAGAAAAGATCAAGGTGTAAGAGCAAATTCTCTTATTGTGCTAATAGTTAGAAGATCAAGTGCCTAACCAAGGCAAATAAAGTTTAAGGGGAGTTTAAAGACTCCAAAGTGAGGGGAGAGTTTTCTCACTCAAAAAAATAAGCTTCTTTACGAGACCTTTATTTATGGATTAACTACAACAACTACAACTATAGTATAGTCTTGTTCCGAGCATTTGTTTGGTAAATCAAAAGCTTAATTATACTAGAATCCCATATTCATTCCCACCAATCTCAAAATTCAAAATCAAGATCTTTAATAATCATGTTTGAAGTTTTGGCTACTGAAATGTCTTCTAAGAGACCTTGTTGTGAGCATTGATTTTCCAAAACAGAAAAATCATTAGACTAAATAATTAAATAAATAAAATAATTTGATAAACATCATTTCACACTCATGAACTTCAGTTGTTTACACTCATGAACTTTAGTTAGGTAAATATTAATTCAACTCTCATTGTTTGTCTTTTTTCTTATCTAACCCCCTATTGTCCGATATTTTTATTGTGACCTCCACCTACTCTCACTTAATCTTTACATCCAAACAGATATAATTAGTTTCAACCGATATCAATCATATAATAAAAATATTTAAATTATGTAAATTTATAATTTATAGATATACACAAGGATGTGTTCCATTTGCTTTTATACGAAGATATGAAATGTTCAAATATTATTCTCTTTTGAATCAAATCTTTATAAAAAAAAAATGAAAATTTTTTGAATGTGATTCAAATTCTAAGCACCGCACTATCATAAAAATAATCACAATAGTACTTAATCATAAGATTGAGAAAGCCTCAAGCCCATATACTTTTATATTCATAAAAAATAAAATTATACATAAAATCTCGGCTTAGGTATATCTATAATTAATATCTACATATTTAATACAAGTCAAAATGTTTTTGACCTACCTATCCAATGCAAAGTACACAAAACTACCTAACAAATATAAATACAAATGAAACATTTTTTTTTTTAAGAGCATATGTCAGTATCTGAATGTGAATGCTTATGATTCTTTCACAGTAATAATTTGTCATAATTAAAATCATATAAAATTTTATTTTATATGAGCAAAACTATAAAATTTTATATGGTAACACTTTTGGTTTCTTATTCGAGTTTTCAAAATTATTTATTTAAAATAATAAAAATTGAAAAAAACTATTTCATCTTGTGAACTAATAAGTCATACAAAAATTAAATACTATTTATTAGAAAGTAAATGATATTTTTATTCAAATTAAACACTTTTGGATCAGATCGGGTTTATCCGACGAATATCCGTCAATCCAGTTAACGTTTTTTTTTTTTCTTTTTTTTTTAGAAACAATGATATTTTTATTCAAATAACTGAGCTGTGAATACTACGTGATTTAGAGAAGATACAAGTAGGGATATTTAAACACGATTATACGATATAGGCAATAATAAATAAGATATCATAAATCTTATGATTTGAGATAAAATCTTATATTGTTGACATATAAACTTCTTTTGAATCAATATGTTCAGATTTGTTATAATATATGATTTTAAACAATTGAATTTGGATCTTTCACGTTCTTTAATTTTTATTGTGATGATTTTTTTTCGAATCTTAATCATTTGAAACTGCAGTGAACAAATGTTTCAAATGTAATCGTTGACGGTTTGATGAACGATTAATTTTTAATGTTTACAATTTTACTTACATAAATTAAGAATTATTAATTAGTATAAATAATTGAATGATTGATACAGTTATTAGATAAATTAATACACAAACTAATTACAAGTTATCGTATACAATTTAAATTATTATAATATAAAATAAATTATTAATAAAATTATATTTGAGAATGACTTATTAATTGCCTATCTGCCATAAATTATTGGACCTGAAATCGTCTAATTCGTCATTTAAGCTAATCAAATATGAATTATGATTTTTTCGTCCAATAATTCATCTTATCCGTTACAGTTTTCCGATCCAATCCACTTTTCAGGTTTACTCCAACGTCTTCCTCGTGCCCTCCATATAGAGTCTAACCCCTCATTATTCTATGGCCACGCGTCGCTGCTCACACCACTGACGTGGCCTCCCTCCTGTTCCTATACGGACAACCCAACTGCCCTGTCCCACCTCCTCCCTCACTGCTCCTCGTCTCCACTCTCTTTCTCTCTCCTCTCTGGATTCTTCTCCCTCTCTCTCTCTCTCTCGATTCTTCAGACGTTGCAGAACAACTACCACTGCCACCTGAGCGCCGCCGCGAGGGGCCTTCCTCCGTCGCTAGCAGGCATAGCACTGCCGCCTTCGGGACCTGGCGTTCGGAAGGGCGGGTCGTAGGGGGGTTTCCTTTTCCAGCGTAAGCATGGGCGTGCCGAGCGACGACGCCGTGATGATTCAGAGGGGGAGGGTGCCGGAAGAGCCCTGCGTGATCACGGTTAATTGTCCGGACAAGACCGGCCTCGCGTGCGATATCTGCCGTACAATCCTTGATTTCGGACTTGGCATCACCAAAGGAGGTGATTATTGATAAATGCTGTTTTGCCCTTTCCCTTAACGCGGTTTTGGTTACTCTTTGTTTATTTATTTATTTTGTAGTTTTATGGATTTTGCTTCTGTGTGATCCCTTGAGGCTTTCTATGCTGTATTCCTGATTATGTCTGGCTTTGATTTTTGAGCTTATGAAGTTATTCTTCATTTCATTATAGGAACATCCGTGTTTTTCTGTAATTTTGTTTTTTATATTTCTGGTTTTTTCTTTTCAAGATTGAGGATGTCGACTCGACGGGAATATGTGATTTTGGTTATGCAGCTGGTTTCAATTTCTATTTTCATCTTCCTTTTGTGATCCTTGTAATTTGGCAGTAATTGGACTATTGGTTGCTAGTACTTCTGCTCCTTATAAAGATATAACATCTGTTTCTGAGTTTTGAGATTAATGTGCATGACCCATTTTTTTTATTTTTTGGGTTTATTATGGCAAAAGATTTAGGGGCCTTTTGTCAAATTTAAAAACACGAAAATAGAAATTGAAACTGAAACTGAAAAATGAATATATAGAAATTAAAAACTGGAAATTGACAGCTATATTCTCAAAAATGAAATAAATTGAATATAGATCAATTAACAATTTTTTAATCCTATCGCAATTCAATCACTTTAAAATTTTCATCATCAAGAAGTCAGCGATTTAATGGTACTAATATCGGACCTTATTAAATCAAACATTAGAAATAAATTGAAATCCCAAATAATGAAATATGGTTTGAATGATGAAAAAAACAACCAAATTGCCAATTAAAAGATACTATAATAAGAAATGGAAATTACTTTATAATTATTTTTTTAAACTCACTCTTTAGTACTCCAAGACCAAACATGAAGGCTGAAAATGGGGATTTCTATTGGATATTTTTATTAGTTTTTAAAACTTTAAAAATTTTGGAAATGTTTTTATTTTGATTTTATTTTAAAGTCACATGTCAATTTTATTTTCTTTTTTTTTCCCCATGAAAAGTTGTGCATACATAGATCTAATTGACAAAAGTGAGATCTGGGTATTAAAATACTGTCATTATAAGTAAAAATCAGAAAATCTCTAGTTTTAGTACCTTTTGTGGCAACATTGTTGTGAATGTAAAACATATCAGTGAAAACGAATTGAGGGAAGTGAGTTAGAGTAAGCAGAGAAAGCTGAGAGAGTTGAGAGACTTTTGAGTACACCTATTTATGCACAAAGGAGGATTAATCACTCAAGAATAACTGCCACAATCATTCTTGAATTTTGCTCCTGATTTTATGGAGAACCATCTGCAGGCGATTAATGAAATAGAAGAAAACTGCCACCTAAAAAGAATAACTCTTGCTTTAATTAGGGTACAGACCCATCACACATATGGATACGGAAAGAGAAATTGAAAACTAGTAGCATAGACAAACGCTAGTTGTTCTTTGTATTGCAATGATACCAAACCACTGCTCATGAGATGGGGCTGTGGAAGAACATCAAGAGGGATTGGGTAGCATTTTACTCTGGAATTGCATTTAAAGTTGGGGGATGTAGGGATATAGTTCAGTTATGGCAGGATGTGTGGTGGTAAAACTGCTTTGAAGACCATTTTTCTGGGCTCTTTAGGCTGCCCACTGACCCTTGTGATGGAGTGAATTATCAGCCACAACAGAGGAGGGTGGGGTGGGGTGGGGTGGGGTTAGGCCACTGTTGGTGGAGTTGGTGGGGGGTTGCAGGTAAGAGTTGGTCAGGTGAGATTTAGGCTTAGAAGAAATCTAAGTAATTGAGAATGGGGGGAATGCCTCATTTTAGGGAACCTTCTTAACAACAGCGGGGTTAAACCCTTGAAAAAAGGGGAGAGAACAGAGTAGGATGGCCTCTGATATTGCATTTATATCATACTATTACAGTTTGCTACCTGAATGAGGGGTGGGCAGCTGGGTTTGCGGACTTCTCTTGGAAAGCAATTTGGGAAGAAAAGGTATACTCAAAAGGTTGCTGTTAAAGCTTGATATACATTGTTGGTTCACAACCTATTAGAATTGTTAATTTTGTTATTAATCTGTTAATTAGTTTAGTTGTTAATTTGTTAGTTATTATTTCAGTTGTATTTTTCATTTCATATACTAGTATAAATATTACTGTAAAGATAACTTTAATTCTGGAATAATACAGATTATTTATTTTAACATGGTATCAGAGCATTTTCCTTCCGCTCTCTCTCTCTCTCTCAGTTTTAGAGTTCTTCCGCTATTCCCTGCGAAGAGTTCATCTTGCGATCTCGCCTCTCAGAGCACTCTTCTCAGAGCACTCTTCGCTCTACTCTGCCGCTCTCTCAATCTCAACAGGCTTTGCGATCTCTTCTCGCTGCAATCCCTCGCGTTTGCCATGTCCGCAGCTCCAGATTCCGTCAATGTCGTTGCCACCGGCAGTGATGACTTCAAGTTCAGCTTCTAGCATTTGAAGAGCAAGTAAATCGTTCTTGCAATCAAGATTCATGGGTTCCCATTCACGATCAAGATCACTCCTCATGTTGAAGCCCTTGAAGCTTCTTGATGATGCCTCTGAAACCAGGTTCTTGGAACCCCTCACCGTTCTTGTGTTGGGCAGTAACCACGGCTTTGTTGCAGACATTCGCCTCTGAAACCGAGTTATCGAAACCATAGTTCACCCAGAGTCGTGGATTCCTTACTGCTTTGTTGCTCTGGAGGTGCCGAAGAGTCGGATGGGCGAGGCGTTCTGTATTTTGCGAGATTTGAAATTGCCTATCTCAACGATTTTCTATTCTTGTTTTCTTTGTTTGGGCATTTCTCATTTCGTTTTCGCTTCTTTGGTTTCTTCTTTCCCCTGTTGGTGATTGCGTCGCTTCCCTTCCTCGGATTTTCTGCTTTTCTGATTCTTGCTTCCGCATATATTTTTTTTTTCTTTTCATTCTCCCATATTCTGCTCTAGAATTTTGGGAATTTTCTGCTCTAAACTTCTGCTCTGGAATTTTATGCTTTGGAATTTTATGCTCTGCAATGCTGCATATCCTACTCTAAAATTCTGCACTGGAATGCTGCATATCCTACTCTAAAATTCTGCTATGGAATGCTACATATCCTACTTTAAAATTCTACTTTGGAATTTTCTTCATTTCTTTCTTCAAGTTTTTATTACTTGGAAAATTGCTGATGATTCTTTCTCCCATATTCTGCTCTGGAATTTTGGGAATTTTCTGTTCTAAAATTCTGTTCTGAATGTTTTTTTCTCCCATATTCTGCTCTGGAATTTTTGGGAATATTGTTTAGTATGGTTTCATTTCCTGTGTGTGCTCCAAGTGTTCGAAAGAATGACACAAAGGAGCTGGTGATTCACAATGCTCCGGCAATTGGAACAAGATCAAGACCTGTCTCGCGGTTTGCGTCAAGCTCGGTTAGGAGTATGTCACCGTTGATTAGTTCTTCGCCGCCCGAATTTCGCCTCTTCAGTTTGGGTGTTGCAAGCCTCCATCAGTTTGTAGATATACTTTCGTGAACCCAATTACAAGGGTGAATCCAGTGAACCAAGCATCGGCTTCTTGGTCTTGTTCAGGTTTTTCTTTGAAGTTTGGATGGAATTTTGTTTTATCTCTGATTGTTGAGCAGGGATGTTGTTTGTTGCTATTAGTTTAAAAAAAAAAAAAAAAAGGTGGCAGTTGGAATTCTGGAACAGGTCTTCAGGAAATCCCTTCCATATCTGCTGTTCCATTATCTCAATTGAAGTTGATTCCTGTGATTGCCGGTTAGGAGCTTTGCACTTCAAAGTGACTTCGCAGCTCTCCACTCTATCTCTGGTTTGATCTGCTAGTCTGTGTCGTCGTCTCCGTCTTGTCTCCGGCTCACTTGTATTGGGTCTGATCTGCTGGTCAGCCATTCCCGGCTATGCCGTGTTTCATCACTCCTTCGTAGAGACAATTGATCTCTTGGAGTTTCTTGATTTTGAAGGAAATTTTTACAGATTTTTCCTTCGTTTTGGGCCATATTTTTGGTCTTCACCTCGCAGCAATTTTCGTCATCGCTGGCACGTCTCACCTGCTTTATGCATTGGCATCTTCTCCTACGGATCGTCTCCGTCGCTGCCGTTGCCTTCTCTGCTGCTATCATGCTTCACATTAATGGAGTTTTTTTTTTTTTTTTTCATCATCTTTTTACTGCAAGATGGTGATGTGAAATCTTTATTGTTTTTTGGGTGTAAAGAGACAGACAGTCATCTACTTCTTCATTGCAATTGGATGAAGACTGGAGCATGATTAATTTTATGACTTGGAATCATGTGGGTGATGGTTAAGGAGGTGGTCCAAGAAATTGAAATGCAGGAAAAGAGATGAGATTTTCTGGGATTCAATCCATCTTTCTCTTTCCTGGCTGGTTTGGATAGGGAGGAAGAAGAGCATTTCTAGGAAATGAGTCATCTTTGGATAATATTGAGAGTAGATGGACTTCTGTGTTAGAATTTTTGGACAAATGGTGCTTTTTGTGATAGCCCTATCAATTTATTCAGTTTGATGTGTTTGAACTCAGATTATGATCTTTGTATATTGGTGTCTCCAGCTTGGAGACCTTCTCTAATATATTTTTTCGTACTTAAAAAGAAAATTGTGGTTCTTGATCAAATTTAATTATCCACAAGTGGCTGTAGTTGTTAAATAATAAAAATATCCTGAATTTAAAATTTTTATTCTCATTTACTCTGTCCCATGCCTTGGCTTATATGCTTCTCTCTTCTGGAAACTTTTCTTCTTGTAGATATCTCAACTGATGGAAAATGGTGCTACATTGTACTATGGGTGGTTCCTCGTTTGGGCTCGCTTATCGTCAGATGGACAAATTTGAAAAACCGTCTCTTATCTGTTTGTCCATCATGTTTGATTTCATATTTCTTTGACCAGCCAGCTACATGCTCCACTTCTTCATCAGTTTATCTGTTGAAGTTTTTTTGCCTTGATCGAAAAGGACTGTTACATGGTAATAGCAAGTGTGTTAATATATACTGTTCTTCATTTGGGTTCTGTGTGTAGCTATATGTCGTTCTAATTAATATGATTGCATATTTTCGTTAGATGTTACACAAGTCCTTTGTGAGCTTGAGCTTACAATTCAAAGGGTGAAAGTGATGACTACTCCAGATGGCAGAGTCCTGGACCTCTTCTTTATAACAGATAATATGTGAGGGTCTCTTTTTTGGGGTTCTTTTGATTTTTGGATGTGAAAATATTCAATGCTTGTGAATGCACCTCGTGCTGTACAGCATTCTATGCCATACTGAACATGTGATAAGTAGTCCTTTTTGGCAATGTGAAATAACTTTTCATGCAGGTTCATGTGGCTTGCTTGGGATGACTTGTAAGAGTAACTGACTGTTGACCCAAATAATTTTTTTTTTCTAAATTTCTATGATAAAGTTAGCTATTTGATTCATTAGTAACATACGCCATCCGAATCACCTGTTAATGAATAGCATCTATTTCCTATATATTTCTTTAGCTGAGGGCTAACTTGCCGCATCTGGGATATATTTGTTGTTTTATTTGGTTTACCATTATAAGTATTTTTGTTCACAAATATAAACATATATATTATTTAAGATATTAATATGGAACATAATGTGCATATTAATCTTTTTCTTATTAGGAAAAAAAAGAAAAAAAATGTATTTTCTCATGTGCTTGTGGTTATTTAATTCTTCATGGACCTATCTTTGATTTTTATTATTTTTCTGCTTGAAGTGTGCATTGGTGCTTCCCAATTGTGCTCACACTGAAAATCCTTTCGTTTCCTGAAAGATTAACATCCAGCAATGAGTGAAACACTTGAGATAGCAATACCGTGGAGGAGGATGGACAGAAATTGGCTAGACCTAGATTTCAGTCTATTTGTTTGAGGCACTGTTTATGCTTGCCATTCATAAACAGTCACCCGTTTCTTTTTTAAGATGACTGTTAAGGTTGGAAGTCTACCAGTTATTAATCTCCATTATCTGGCACTTTGTTTCAGGGAGCTTCTACACACAAAAGATAGACAAGATGAAGTATTTGAACAGCTGCATGCTGTTTTAGGCGAATCATGTATCAGCTGTGAACTTCAGTTGGCAGGCCCTGAGTATGAAAATCTTCATGGTATCTCCTCTCTGTCTCCAGAAACTGCTGAAGAACTGTTTAGATGTGAGATGTCAGATAGGGAAATCTGGTCACAAGCGCTTAGCCCCGACTTGGTGAAATTGAAGAAAGCTAATGTAACAGTAGACAATACATTAAGCCCAGCTCATACGTTGCTTCAGATACACTGCCCTGATCACAAGGGTCTCCTTTATGACATTCTACGAACTTTAAAAGACTGCAATATTCAGGTACTGACTGGTATGCTGATGGGTTTGGCATGCAACTTTCTAATTAGAATCTAGGTACACTTGGCATGATCTTGGTCAATCTACATTGGATTTAAGCTGTCTTCTTGAGAATGGTCACTTACTCTGAACTGTCATGCTTTGTTAACGTGGCCTAGATTCTCAAATCCTGGTAAGGGTAGAATAATGGTGGAAGTGTCACCACCTCTGTAAAAGAGGTAACCTATTTATTAAAATTCAACCATCTGCAGACCTATTCAGTGATTGGTAGTTCGCAACTATTCAGGTTGCAGATCTGTGTGGATTAATAATTAATCTCTAGAATCATTCTCTGCCCATCAATACAGACAATTTAGGTCAATTAAGTGGTCTGGTTTGGTTAGGTTATGCACTGTAGCATCAACCACAAACAGTGAACAAACTTCTTCATTTTGTTTCTATAGGCCAATGGATTGCCCGTCTGCTAGAGATTTCTCCAGAGTAACACTCACAGAAGAGATTCCAATTAATAAAATGTCTTCCAATAAATTTGGTCAACCTTAAGGTCTGACTTACTCTATGGCTAGATCAAAAATTTAAAATTTCACATTTCCTCTGCATTTTAATTCTAAATTGCATGCATGCTTATTAAGCTCTCATAAACAGTTTTATGTTTTATAATATTGTTGTTTTTTGTGTTTTCCTTTTATTTAGATAGCTTATGGTCGATTTTTACCAAATGCCAAAGGTTATCGTGATCTAGATCTATTTATCCAGCAGAAGGATGGCAAAAAGATGGTGGATCCAGAGAAGCAAAGCGGATTGTGTTCCCGTTTGAAAGTGGAAATGCTTCATCCATTGCGCGTTATTATTGCAAATCGTGGGCCGGATACTGAATTGTTGGTTGCCAACCCAGTAGAGCTATCCGGAAAGGGAAGACCGCGAGTTTTCTATGATGTCACTCTTGCTTTAAAAATTCTTGGGATCTGCATTTTCTCGGTAAGAAAACAGGACATTAGATAGGAAATGATTTGTAATTAATGTGAATTCACTATATTGATTATTGAAGCAAATGATAATGGTCTTGGCCCACAAGGATTTAGGGTTCAACTTTTTGAGGCACCTTTTATGAAACAAACTGTAATGATGAGACAATACATCATTGGAGTTGGGCTGAGATGGTGAAACCGGAACTGGAATTATGTTGGTGCTAGATTGACTCATGAATTTGAAAAAAATTCCAAGTGATGAAACCCCGAGTGGTCTTGAATTCCTTTCTACACAATTAAAACAAATATCTTGAATCACTTCCCTATTGTCAAATTTTAAGTTGAATGCTCAAAAGTACTTGCAAAATTTTTGTCTCTTGGCTTGCAGGCTGAAATAGGAAGGCATTCAATGTTGGATCGTGAATCGGAAGTCTACAGGTTTCTTTTGGAAGAGAATCATGAATTTCAGATGTCGAATGTTGTAGCTAAAAATCAGATTGTAGATAGAGTCAGAAGATCATTGATGGGCTGGTGAACCAATCCATTTGCTTTATAAGCTTCAAGAATCTCTCTTTCGAGTGAATAGGGCTCAAAGAAAACTTTGAATCCTATGCGCGGGGCATCAATATCTGTTTATGGTTCGAATTCTCAAATCTGCTATGATGTGTAATTAGGTGCTGAGATTTCAATTTGTAAATTTCATTTAGAACACGAACGCCATGTTTTCCATTTCCAGAGGTGCATTAATTCAGTATATTGCTAGATTTACTCATCAAATAGGATGCAGCTATTATGGTGGTGTGCAAATGAACAAGAGGATTTAACTGCGGAAATGAGTAGTTGGATTTGTTTTGGAGAACCTAGAGAGGGCTTGATGGCAAAGCAATTCAGCAATAGTGTTAGATTGGTTTTCTTCTTTGTACGTTTGGTTCGTGGCCATTCCCACCTGGCAATGGAATGGCATTGGCAGAAAATTAAATTTATCGCTTGATTAGATTTATATTTTTTATTTAAAATTTTATTTAATTTCTTTTCTATTTCAACAGTAGGAGGGAAAGATACGAGTCTTAGAAAGCCTAATGTGTAAATGAGTTAAAGGGTGCATGTTGCTCCACATTCTTCCCAAAGCATGCATTTCCTAGTAACTCTTTAATCCAAACCTTTTAGGCTTAGTTTGAACTATTTTGTAAGAAAAAAAAAAGACAGTTTGGTGCACAAAGCTCTTGTATATGTAGGGTTGGGGGAAGGAGCGGACCATAATGAGTTTGTAGTACGCAATCTTATCTTATATTTTTGTAAGAGATTTTCATGCCTTGAACCCATGACCTGTAGTAGGTCATATAGCAACAACTTTATCGTTGCGCTTAAGCTCTCTTTCTAAAAAATAATTTGTGACTAAAACTTGTTTAAAATATTGTTGTTTAGCCTTAAAATTAAATTTAATTTGAATATTTAGAAAATAAATTAAATTAAATAATTTATTAAAAATGAGGTAAAAGATTTTATTTTATTTTTTTAAAATTTGATAAAAAGACACTGATCTATCTTCTATGAGGTTTTACAATATCATGGGCTTCTTTTAAGATTTTAAAATCTTACAGATTTATTTTGATATTTGATATTTGGGATATTTGTATTTTTTAAAATTTAATCTTTTTTTATTATAAAAATACAAGGATTTAATGTCTGTTTGGTTAACCTGAGAGAAGGTTTGTGAAACTCTTGAAATTTCAGAAGAGTTTCTTAGAATTTTCAAAATTTTAAATGAGGTAAGTGTCTTTTTTAATTAAATGCTAGAAGAAGTCCGTGTCTTTTGTACAAGAAAGCTTGTTCTTAACTTTGAATAGTGTCAAATTTATCATATTTTTTAATATAAAATTATTTTAAATTTTTATTAAGTCAACAAAAATTTAAATTTGAGATTGGAAATCCATGCTAATGGAAAATCTAATCTCATGCTCCATGGAAGAATATGGTAAGAGATGTAAGATGCCAAAAAAGTAGCCAGCCAAAAAAACAAAAAGTGGAATTAAATAAATACGATAAAAGGGCTACCAGACCCATTAAAATAATGCGAATCGCATTATTATAATCCATTTTTCTCATTTGCATGTGGGTCCAAATGTTAAAATAAACTTTTTTCATATAAAATAAACTCTTTTTGTAGATGGATGCTAAGTATAATACAAAAATATTCTATGAATATGAAACAAATTGTAATTTGTGTGACAATCAAGAATCTAATTTATTAAAATCCAATCCGTGTGACACTCAAGGAAATAAATTTAAATATTTATGACAATTAAGGAATTTACTTCTTATAATCCACTAATGACAGACTCTCATGATGTTTTACAAAACATAAATTTAAATATATTACTTCATCATAAATTTGATCCATTCTCAATAGTGGAGTTCAGACTTTTTTGAAAAATTATATAAATTTTCAAATATTTGAAGGCAAATCGCCACTAGTGATTGGGTTTTCACTTTTTTGAGAATAAGATTACAAAATTTTCTAAATATTTGAATAGCGTATCAAATCATGTGTAATAATTACAAAACATAGTAAAATAGTCAACCTTCTAGAATTTTACTCAACAAAATACAATTCCATGACGAGCTGGATCATTTCACCGAATCTCAAATATATATATATATATATATGAAAATTATGCTATAATTTAAGTATTCTCCGAGAATAAAGGTGAAACATAAGAAAAAGACTTGAGTTGTCTACTAAACAAAAATATATATATAATATAATAATTTTAATATTTAAAATTTTACATAATCATTACATTATTTTTTTACTTTATTATATTTCAATTTTGTTTCATTTATTTTATTCCCAACCAATTGTATTTTGCAAACCAAACATGACACTAGAATTAGCTGCTACCTTAAAATTTGGTAATGCACTATTTTTCTATAATTAAAATTCTAATAATAGTCAAATATCTTTGTTTATATTTATTGTTATGCAAAACATAGGGTATTTGAAATATTATAAGGTAAATAAACTATAACTATAACTAGGGGTGAGCATAATTCAGTTTTAACCAAATTAATCGACCGAATTCGGTCGGTTTGATTCGGTTAATTTGTAGCTCGGTTCGGTTCAGTTTCAGAATGAGGTAAATTTGGATATTTGATTTTCAGTTCGGTTATCAGAAAAATATAATTTAGTTAACCGAATTACCTAAATTTTAATTAATTAATAATTAAATATAAATTATTAAATTATATGATTTTATGCTAGGGTTCCAAACTTCCAATGTTCCATTCCAAGATTCCCTTCCCATTCGGCCATTCCCATTTTGGCATACAAATTATATATTCATATTTTTTTTTCTATAATTAATTTTAATATTATTCGGTTAAATTCGGTTAATCGAATTACTCGACAATTTGGTTCGGTCGGGTATGGTTTAGTTAAAGAGCTCAATTCGATCGGTTTTGTTATGGGATGGGGTTAATCGAAAAAAAAAAATTGGTTAATTTAATTAATTAACCAAATTGGCCGAACTAACCGATTGCATACAAAAATAACAATAATAAAAAAAAAAAAAAAAAAAGCTATAAGAAAAAGTTCATGATTTGTTTGATACACAAAAAATAAATATTTATAATTTTACGTATTAATTATTTAATTTTGATTTTATTATATTCCTGTTATGAAAAATATGGATGTCACCCCATCTTCCACCACTTTGGTTTTTCTATCCCAATAAATGTCTTGTTATCCATAATGTCCTATAAAAGTACACCCTACCCCTCATATTTGTATACACACATTGCATGCTTGTATACACCCTTGCATGCTTAAAGTAATTAGGGTATATAGAAAGAAGATGAGAGGTAAAGAGAAGAGAAATATCTTGTACAAGGCTGGAGATATTTTGTTCAATAGTCGGTTCCAAATCATCTTATAATTCCTACTGAGATAGTGAAGTTTTTTATCCCATCTGCCCGTGGAGTAGGCATAGGTGAACCATGTAAATTTATGTCTCATCTCTATTTATTTTCCTGCATCTTTAATAATATGTTATCAGTACAAGACTATAACCAACTGAGTTATTTTTTTAATTTTTATTGAATTTATTTATTTCTTGTAAGTTTTACTCCACGAGAATATAATATTCTTCAGAAGAGAATATGTCTTTTAAAGTTTAAAGAATACCAATCTTTAGAACAAATGGTAAGATAGTCCTCCTAAAGAGGCTATATATTTAAATTTCCCGAAGAGATAGTCCTCCTAAAGAGGCAATATATTTAAATTTCTCGTCTACATATTTAGTCTCCCAAAGAAATAGACCTCCTAAAGAGACAATATATTTAAATCTTTCGTCTATATATTTAATATCCCGAAGAGAGAGACCTCCGGAAGAAGCTATACATATATCTAATCTTCATAGAAGATGATAACTATTTACTTCTTGAAGATTGTATATTTTTAACCTCCCGAAGAGATGTTCAAATCGACCTCATGAAGAGGTAAAATGTTTATCCTTCAGATGAGGTAGTATATTAAACCTCTGGAAGAGAAGGTAAATATTGCCCAATTTAATATTATAAATTCGAATCATACTCCTGAAGTGTACAAATTGAGAAAAATAAAATAATGTTCCTGAACAAACATACTTATATACCCGAGAAGGGTGAAAATAATATTATATTATTATCTTAGTTTTACTTCAATGTTTACATTTTAGTTTCTAAATTGTCTTATTATTGTTAATTTATTCAGATGTCGAACTTAAGTAAAATTGAATTTGTTACCCTTGATATCAAAATCAACAATTATTTATCATGAATTCTTGATATTAATATCCATTTAAATGCAATGAACTTAGGAAATACTATTTTAAATAGAAATACCGCATCCCTGCAGGATCGCGTAAAAACAAACAAAGAACAAGTGAGAGTATAAGCTTTGAATGAAGAAAATAAATGCCCAAAGATTAAAGGGCTCTCTTTCAAAATGACTTTTCAAAGATATGTAAAATAGAGAGGAAGTATGAGTAGTATACTTCGAAAAAAATTGAAAGAATTTGACCAAAATGAATATAAAAATTTAAGAAAAATTTCTTAATGATTTTGCTATTTAGCTAACTAATTAAGACAAATGAAGGAATATATATAGACTTGGGGAAAAGTATGACTGTTGGGGACACGGAGGTCATTTTGGAGAAAGATTAATGATGTTTAGTTTAAAGATAACCTCGTTTACTGCAGTAAAAAATTGACCAACCTGAGAGGTTCGGTCGACTAGATTTAAGGTTTGGTCGACCGGGGTGCTTAGTTCGATCGACTAGGATGAATTTGAACTGGGAAGATGGTCGACCAATCAAAGGCGATTTTGAACCCTCCGAGGTTTATTTGACTAGAAATGAGTTCGGTTGACCGAACTTAAGTGTTTGGTCGACCAAGTCAATTTTCTACTAAAGGTTCGGTCGACCAGGCCATTGGGATCACCCCACGTGTCAGTTTGGTCGACCATAGTGTTGCAGCTCATTTTGAGGTCAGTCGACCGAAGGGTCAAACCATTGACCTTGGGGAGGTTCAGTCGATTGAAATCCTCTGTGTATTAGAGTTCGATTGACCGAACATGCCAAAATTGGGCATTTCAATCCTATTCCTCTTATGCAACTCTTTTTAATCACATGATACTTAATTCTAAGACAATAGGAGATTTTTTCATGCAAAACTTTGGGTCCTATGGTCATTTTAAGGTCTTTGAGCATATACCCCAAAAAATCTAGCATTGGTCGACCGAATCCTTAGATCCTGTGGCTCCCTATGGTCAGTCTATGGTCATCACTAAGCTTTTATCCATATCATGCATGCAATGTATTAGTACAGACTAAATTGAAAATTAAATGCAATATAATGAAATTTAAATGTCTTCTTCTTGATCTTTTGCCCTTCTCTTCATGGAGTACGCCACGTATATGTGCATTAAGATCCATCTTGGCCTCCATTTCACTTAAACCTTATGTGAACTAAATACACACATAAAGTACAGATGCTTTGTTAACATCAAAATAGGGATCGGACTCAAAAAGACAACATTAAGTACCATTGTCTTTTTAATGTATCTAGCCAATTGTACAAGACCCGACATTGTATTTGTTGTAAATCAACTAGTAAGATATAGCTCTACTCCTACTCGGCAACACTAGAATGAAATTAAGTACATTTTACGCTATTTGAGAGGTACATCTCATTTGGGTCTATTCTACTCATTTGATTTCAAATCTCAACTAGTATGATATGCAAATGCTGGATATCTATCTGAACCTCATAATGCTAAATCTCAAACTGGATATGTATTTCTTTACAGAAAAGCTGCTATATCTTGGAAATCAACAAAACAAACAAGTATAGAAACATCCTCCAATCATTTTGAAATACTAGCTATCCATGAAACTAGTAGAGAATGTGTGTGGTTCAGATCAATGATTTCTCATATCCAAGCAAATTGTAGTCTTCAATCAATTAAGGATATTCCAACAGTTTTATATGAATACAACGTTGCATGTATAGTTCAACTAAGAGGGGGATACATAAAGGGTGACAGAATAAAGCGTATCTCTCCAAAATTCTTACATACCATGAACTCCAGAAGAATGGTGATATAAATGTTCAACAGACCCGATCAAGTGATAATCTAGTAGATTTGTTTACTAAAATTTTGTCTACTACAACATTCAAGGAATTGATTCATCTCATCAGAATGAGATATCTTAAAGATCTTAACAAAAGAAGTTTATATATGAGTGACATCAAATGGGGAGTGTTATGAAAAATATGAATGTCACCCCATCTTCTACCACTTCGATTTTTCCACCCCAATAAATGTCTTGTTATCCATATAGTCCTATAAAAGGGCACTCTACCACTCACATTTGTATACACACTTTGCATGCTTAAAGTAAGTAGGGTACTTAGAAAGAAAAGGAGAGAAAGAAAAAAGAGATATCTTATACAAGACCAGAGATATTTTGTTCAAGGGTCGGTTCCAAATCATTTGTAATTCCTCCCGAAATAGTGAAATTTTTTATCTCATCCGCCCGTAGAGTAGGCATAGTGAAACCACACAAATTTCTGTCTTATTTCTATTTATTTTCCTACATCTTTTATAACAATTCCAATTTTATTTCATTTACCAATTATTTGGGCTAAACTACAAAATTCTACGCCCATTAAAGTTATTTTGAAAATATAAAATATCAAAATTATGAAATTACTAGGATACCCTTGACTACCTACCAAATATATTGCTCCTGCACCGCCATGTCCGCTTGTTGTCAGTAGTGGTGACATTTTGTTTCTCTTTCTCTGTTTTGTTTTTTTTTTCGTTTTTGTTTTTGTTTTTGTTTTGTTTTCAAGGGTTAGTGGATGGGGAGGAGCCCGCGCGCTCAAAGATATTCAAAGCATCAATCGCACGTGTATCCTTGAGGAGTTATACACGCCACCCTTCGCCGCGTCAAGCATGCCGACCATTCGTCGGGGTCCACCGGCGACTGCCTTGCTTACCCGCTACGCCTCCGCCGGCCGCCGAGTATAGATCGCCAATCGATATGTCGTGGTATTGTCTTTTAAATTTAAAAATAATTTTTTTATTTTATTTATATTTAACGCGCACATATATACATATATAAAAAATAATTTTATTTTAAATTTTTTAGATTATTGTAGAAAATGTTAATTTATTTTTTAATGAGGGAAGTTAAATTAAGATTGTTAATTCAGAATAAAAAGAGAGATAATTAATTTAAATTTGTCATAATTAAGATAGATGACAGTTACCATAAAAGATATTAATGGATAAGATAATCAAAGTTATTAGTTAATAAATTAGATTTGTAAATTGATCCATGTGTTAAACTTTAAATAATAATAATTATTATTATTATTATTTCCTTAATTCTCTATCTGTAAAGAATATTTTATTAAGTAAAATGAAGAAGATTTAGTTTATCCAGAATCAAGACACAGAAGCTTAAAGGAGACGAAACGAAACGGGACGAAACAATGCCATGAGGGTGGTTGCCATCACGTTCGTCGTCGTCTTCATCTTCATCTTCGAAGGCGTGCTGTGCAGTCCATCTCAATTAGGGCTCCAATTCTGTGCTCGCTTCTCGAGGCTTCCCCAGCAAGGATAATAATGTCGCAAGCTTATCTCACTGCTCTCACCCAGGAAATCCAGAGGAAGCTTCAGCGGGTTTGTGGTCATCACTTTCTTTTAATTCTTCTCTGTTCGATTTCCGTCGTGATTTTGATCACTCTGTTTGGCTGCTGAGTGAAAAATTGATGTTTATTTTGATTTGATTTGATTTGATTTTCTTCGGTTGAAACGGAGCGAATGAAAACGAATCGATTTGGTTGTGCAATTATGGAGTTGATTTCTTATTAAACTGGCTCGTCTTCTGATGTTTATTTTCTAGGCACTGGCTTCTCCGTCGCAGAGACGCAACTTGCTGCAGGAGCTGTTTGCGGACATTGCTTTAGAGGTCGATGATCGAGCCCGGGGTGAGTAACCTTCTCTAATTTTTTTCTCGGTTGATGTTAGAGGTTATTCTAGTAGAGAATCGTCCAAGATAAACATCAGTTACTACATGCATATAGATGCACAAGCTTGAATTTCAATCCTGAAAAAGTTTTCGTGCGCACTTCTTCTGTGGAGAATAGGCAATTAACTTCTAAAAAACAAAAACTGTCGAAAATAGGCATTTTTTTTTTTTATGGCATCACAAATTTGTTTTGACATGTTTTATGTATGGAATCATTAATTCACTTCATTCTTTGTAATTGATCTGCAAAACACTTGAAAACGATCGCTGACAAATATGGTAACATTGATACCATTTGCCAATTTGGGGAACCTAAAGCTTAATGTTGAATGAGCTTAATTGTCTCAAGTAATTATGTATTTATTTTGTATAGCTGTTGACGAGTCTGTGGAACCACTGTATTATCTAATCTGCGGGGATGCATAAAAAAAATCTTGAAAAAAGAATCATTCAAAGACGTGAGAGGGAGGAGGGGATGAGAGGGAAGGGGAGAAAAGGGGCAGGTGGGTGGGAAAATGGGAAGGTTTTGGTGAAAGTTTTCCTTTGCTACCCCTTCCGCCCCCCTCCACTTTTGGGGGTATTAGAAGTTCAACTATTGGTTTAAGCCATTAGCCTGTGAGACATGTGGACGGTTACAGAGGCAAAGCTAATGACTGAGTTTTGGTTTGTGAAATTAGATGATTTTCTAAACATGCAATTTCCTATAAAATGTTTTAAATGCCCTCCACGTGGGAAATGCATGCAGAATCTTTTTACACCTGTGATTGTAGTGCTTGAAATTACAGTTGTGCTTACAATTGTGTTGCCCTGACTTTATTCTATTAAGACAGATTTCAGCTGCATACTGGGGCAAAAATGGTTGGCTTAGACTTCTATTGTGATTTATATTTTGCATTGGCACTAGTCAGTTGAAACTGTTCCCAACTTCCCTTACATCATTGTGCGGTAAAAACACACTACTCTTAAGTGATGATTGATAGAAGTATGGTCTCCTTCACCATAAATTTCTAATAAATTACATGTCCTTCAAAACTAAATGATTATGATTTGGTCAAGGTCTTAAGTGGGCTCATCCAAGGGCGGACCCCATGTCCACCTAAATCTTGTTTATTATTTTTTTTTTAGTATGTAATATTAAGATATAAAATTTATATTTTCCTTAATTTAACTCTTTTCTTTATAAAATAAAATTAGTGCTTGCCCCTCTCTAGTATTTCACCTTTTAATTTATAGAGTGAATAATTAGTTAGTCCTACTATAAAATTAAATCTATTTTAGCCCCTACACTTTTGATTAGCACTAATAGATTTCTGCTTATATTTTATTCAATTACAGTTGTCATCTAAAGTAATTTAACAAGGTTTTTGAATTGGAGGATGGAAATTAAGGGAAGGCCCTCCACCTTGTGGATTGGTTGAGTCACTATAGTGACCTAGATACCATATATAATGAAAGAAATTATATCTATATATATATATATATATATATATATATAATTTTAAATTACTTTATCCTAGCTATGCATCAATTCAAAACTTGAGATCATAATGAGAAGCCATAATCGCTTCATGGCTATTTTAAGCTACGTGGAATGCCAATTCAACATTTTTATGTACATGTTAATGAGATTCACTAATTTTGTTAGACTTAATTAGGGTGTTAAATATAATTGCATGAAATCAGTTAGTATAACTGTATAAGTCCTTAATTGTACTACTTCTAATTAAAAGTATAGAAGCCAAAATAAATTTCACTCAAGAGTACATGGATTAACTTATGATTTAACTTAAATTTATCTTTGTTTACGTGATATATGCTTTGCCCCTCCAAGGTATAAGTCTTGCCTCCGCCATTGGGTTTATAGATTGTCTATAGTTGGTGGACTCCTCCATCTATGGGTCTTAATTTCATTCCTCTTCATGCTTTGAAGTTGCATCTCAAGTCTCGTTGAGTTGAAATTTGGAAAAAAAATTTATGCTTTGTTTCAGTGGAAATTTGTTTCTGCATCCCCTCCTTATTTTGTTTTCCTATGCTGACTTTTGATTAATAAAAACCATGATTCCTCCCGCATTCCTTTGAGCACTTAATGGAGCTCTATGGAATGTGGTTAATCAGACCAATCTATGTTCTGTGTTAGTCAGGAACTTTCTGTCCTGTTTCACTCCCTATTGTCGCACTGTTAGTGTCACAAAAGAAAAGGTACTAGCATCTACTAACTATGGCTTATATTTCATTTATATAGGCCTGGTGGACCAAGTATGTTAGCTTATGACACTTTAATTCATTAACTGAATTCAAATCTTCTGTTTTTGTTGACAGTGCTGTCTCATCTGCCTACGCTGAGTATGCGTCTCTTTGTTCATGTGATTTTCTAATTCTTTTCCACCTTGAAATTGGAAATAGATATTATTCTCACGAGGACTGAAGATGTAATTTATCCAGCAGAGGACGAGTCTAAGAACGGATTATGTTTTTATGATGTGCTTGCTGATCATTATGTTTCAGCACCTGAGAGTGGAGGACCCATCCTTGATTTGATTGTCAAACTCTGGAGCCAGTCCTTTGCATCTCATATATTCTCCCTTTTGTTCCACAAATGGGTATGGGGGCATCTACTAATCTGCTCTGTTACTTTTTTTCTTATGTAAAGCTTTCACCCAGCTCATGTTAATACTTTTAGTCATGATATTTTGTTTGAAGATGTAAGCATATTTTCAAACTGGCTCTGCGTTCTCTTGTATTTAATATTGTTATTTTCTTTTTTTCACTTGTTTGTGTACTTTGGAGGTTTTTTTTTTTCTTTTTTCATATATAGAAAATGTGCTTAGGAGATTTTCCAGACATCCAGACTCCTTTGTCCTTACTTTTAGCCTGTTGCGCATCATTCTTTTATTAGAGTCTTAACTTTGATATTTCCAAAAACTGGTGATGCAGTGGCAGGTTGTGATTGTGACTGATCCGTCCAGACAAGAACCAAAAGAGAATTACTTGCTATGACAATATGTAAAACATACTTTGCTTTCATTGATGAGTTCATCTAGATAACAGTTCTACAATTTTCTTTGATTCAGTTTTTAAATTGTTTTGTCAACACTTTTTTTTGTTTGAGTTAATTTTTTGAATGTGATCCTCTGTTGAATGATTGAATCTCTTTATTATTTCATTTAATGTTGTATAATTTGGAAGACATGATGGACTCATTTTTAAACGTAAATCAACACATTAGAGTGCTTGCATTAGACTTCCTAATACTTATATGAATATAGGTTTTATAGGTCATTGAGATTGAAAAGAGGCTTAAATACTGATTTTATGCTTTTGACGTGATGTTCATTTCTGCTTGTAGAGTCATGCATCACCTGTGTGTGGGTGTGTTTCAGCATTGAAGGTTTGTGCATTGTTGTTGTGTTTCTGTGATATTGAACAGTGCATACTTGTGCCTTTCTTGCAGTTATTTGAAGTTCAAATAGAGAATTCTGAAGTGCTCCTCCGTTACTCTTATGCTCTTGTTCAAGGCACTACAAGTGTTTTCTGGTATGGGTTATAGTGATCCCATTGAACTTGGTCATTATACATTTGGAGCCTTTTATTTTAGTTTAAATTTACTCTTTTCTTGCTGTATTCTTAGATTTTTATATTTTTTTATATTTTTTGGTGTCTTTTATTATGATTATTTTTTAATTTTTGTGCCCAGGGTGGGGGAGAATGGGTTGTTTTTCTTTTTTATTTTACTATGTGTTACTGCTGAAAGTACAACTAAATGAAAGAAAATTGGATTCTGTGACTGGTTATTGTAAGGTTCTAAAACTTTTATGATTTCTTATTTCTTTTATTGCTGCCATATTCTTAACCCAAGGAGGAGCAATGGCATTGTTTGTTTCTACAAAACTTGTATCATTCTTTGACCTAAGGATCTGCTTTGAGATTGTATCTTTTTTATTTTAGTGTTAGATGAACTTGTTAGAATATTCGGAATGAGTTTCCATCATGTATGTTCATTGCATATGCCATTGTCTTAGATTGATGAAACTTGAAGTTGTTTACAATCTATATCTGAGTTATTGAGACAAGCTTTAGAATTTAGAGGTTTTAAGATAAATAGAAATAGTGCAAATACAATGAAATACGTTTTTTAGTTAATAAAACAAGTCTATTAAAAAGAAAACGTAATTACAATGAAACAAGGATAAGAAATCCCCCCAAGAATAAACAAAAAAGAAGAAAATTACACCAAAGCTGCCTTCCAATCCCTTTGAATATCAAACAGCAAAAGACCCCCTAAACCCCGCAAAAGAATGAGCCCAAAAAGAAGCAAGAAAAATAACTTTTTCCAAAGCAATCTTGGAATAGTCTTTTTCCAGCCAAAGTAACCACAAGATTGTAAAACAGCCCAGTCCCAAAATATCCTTTCTCTCTCCTTCTTGAAACCCCAAAACTTCACTGTCGAAAAATCCTAAATTATGGGTGGAGCCACCCAAACCTTACCGAAGTACAAAAACAAATCGTTCCACATGCATCTTGCTACCTTACAATGATTGAACAATTGACTAATAGTCTCATTAGACTCATTGCACAGCATACACATGTCTGGACTAAGGGCTTCGTAAGGCCCAATTTTTTGTAGCATGTCATTTGTGTTGATCTTGTTAAGAATTAGTCCAAAGGAAGGCCCATATAAAAGAAATCTTTGCTTTCCAAACAGCTTTTTGTAAAAGGAAAGGACTAGGATATGCGGATCATATCAAATTGGAAAAGAAAGACTTTGAAGAGAAAGACCCTGAAGTGTCCCCAGTCCAAAGCCTTGTATGCACCCACGAATTTGGCACAAAAGAATCTAGCACACCAATAGAAGAGTTAACTCACCAACCTCTCTTTCCTTGAGACTTCCAAAGAAATGAAAATCCCAAGAAAGAGAGCCCCCTCAAAAGAATAAAAAATTGAAATTGGTGCATTTGCAAACAGTGGAAATATAATTTTAGTATTGCAAGGAGGAATATTGGAGAAATATTAAAACTTGATGGTCAACAAATTATTAGTAGTATGTTTTTTGGAACCTGGGATCTATTAAGCAAGCTTGAGGAGAAATTGAAGATGTAAAAATCATAGGGTTTACCCAGGTTGTGTAAAATGGAGAAGTGGGTGTGTTGTATAGCTGTAAAGTTCTATTAAAACTTAAAAATAAAGTGTTGTAGGATGACACTTATTACACTAGCTTTCATGAGCTCACAAAATCCTTTAATAATATATATGTGTAATTCTTGGAGAAGTAGGGTTTTTAAGAATTGCACTCACTCAAAAAAGGGTTCGAGTCCAAACTAATAAAATTTGGGAGGCTAATTCAACTTCTGTTCTGTTTTTTTGTTTGAAACTAATTTAAATAAACACGATTAGATTCCTAGAGTCCTTTTAATATCTTCTAAAAATTTCATTAAACATTTTAGAACGTTGAGTTATTTTATTACGAGTCCTAATTTGAGATGAAGCCTAAATTGTTATTTTTTTTTTTCATATTGAAACCTAAATTCTTGAATAAATGACTGTTTAGTCAATTATATTGAGAGAGAAATTTTCAAGAGCATTACAAATAAATTAATAATGGAGCGACTCCTAAACATGAAAACTTGTTGATGGCAATTGTTAAATGCATCTTCTTTTTTTTAAGTATTCCAATGCTATGTCTAAAGTAATAATGTAATAGTTTATGATTATGATGAATAAGTGAAAAAAATTCAATCCTATAAAATTAATAATTAATTTTTTAAAGATTTTTGTCCTTCATGACACAAACAACTTGGCCCCCACTGGCTTCAGGTCTTGGATCCACCAATGCTAACTATGCTATTATGATTGGGGGCAACCAAGAAGCAACATATGAAAAAAGTAAAAATTGTTGGAAAAGACAATGCTAAGGTGGATGATGGGATAACTCTAAAAGATAAATTAAAGGTTGAACATGTTTGTGGTAAGTATAGCATAGCACCCATAGAATATAACACGAGGGATGAGATTTTAGTTTGGTCACATGCAATGCACGCCAAATGATGCACTAGTGAGGAGTGAGCTAGTTAATAAGCAGTAAAAAAGTAAGGCTTAGACCTAAAATAACTTGGACTGAAATACTAAGGATTTGATGGCACTCTAGCTTTCAAGAATATTACCCTAGATCATGTGGAAAAGAGGAAAAGGACTCTTGAAGCTAATCCAATCTAGTGGGACTTATGGTGTGGAGATGGTTGTAAAAATTTAAATATACATATATCTGTGTGGTGTGCGTGCACACAATAATACCCTGCATTAGGAAAAATAATTTCCATATTGTATCGGAAGCTTGTCTTGTGTCTGACTTAGTCACATTTGCATCCTCTCCAATAATGAGTGGACTTTGATCAGTAGAGTCAAAATTTTTACTTCCATTTTGAATTTTTTTTTTCAATATTTTTGATATCCTCTAAATTTAACAGCAATGATGGAGATCTGATGTTATACGGGCCCAAATTCAACCAATAATCTAAGCATGAGATGAACTTTAAATTCATCAGAGTCACCAAACTTGGTGATGCCTATGTCTGGTTGGAGCATTACCCCATGTGTTCCTTTTTTGTGAATTGTAATACCCTAAAGGAAGACTAGTGTCCTGTGTTGCCAATAGTGTGATTGGTAGGTGATTTGTTACAAGGACTTTATGGGGCAACAAAGGTCAAGGGGCATTCTGAGTAAGGAGCTGCCTGTGCCAGAGCTCTTTAAAAAGTGGGTGAACAGTATTGGAATTAGCATGGCAGGAATTTGTTGGGACTATGAGACTCTAAAACCAAGCAAGCAGCAGTTGTCATCGACACTTTGATTATTGAGTTTTTTGCTATAGACAATTCATGAGTAACATTTGAGTAAGAAGAGGCACTCTTTAGGCGAGCAGGTGAGTAGTGCTTTGTTGACGCAGTTGAACAGGGGAGAAGTAAGCTTGTGGGCCCACGTAAGAAAAATTAAACTAGTACCTGATTAGGGAAGCACCGTAATGAGGTGAGATAATAGTGATGTTGAAGTGAATAGTAAAGCAAGTATCTTACATCAGTATGGAACTCTGCTTGATTGAGGTTAATGTTGAATAAGTTGATCGTTGAGTGATTTGCTACAGGTATTTCACTATACCATGAGGAATGCCAAGTGACAAGGGGCTTTTGGACAAAAAGCTCTTTTGGTGAGCAGCTGAACAGTGGATAAAGGAGGCTGGTGAGCGCACAAGGGACATAACATTAGAGTGCATAGCAGAGTAGAGAAGCATCTCAATGAGGCAAAATAATAGTGACGCCATTGAAATGAATTTGTAAAGCATGGATAGTTGTGTCGCATCAGTGTAGGAGAATAAGTAACTTGAGCTTAAGTTTTTAGCTTGATTGTTGTGAACAAGGAAGTTACAGTTTGATCAATGCTTATGCTGTTCTAAAACATGTAATTTATATGCTCTTTTTGTTAGAAGTAGTTCTTGAATATTTGGGAAGAAATTGGCTGCTTAGTATCCGGAAATTTCATGAAGTGCGCACCTCCCATTTATGTGGTGCTATGGCCATTGCTATGTAACACCATTTATCTGGTTTTGATTTTCTGCAAAGGACATTCGAGTTCCTAGATTTGTCAGGGGTTGTTCTATTGCCTTTCATTTGGGACCCATTTTATACGAACTTAAAAAGCCTAGCATGGCAAGAAGTCTCATCCTTTATGGTTAATCTGGTCAATTTTAGGTGATCCAACCAAATTTTTGTTCCATTGAGATTGTTCATGTTTGAGGTAGGTGGGTAATAGGTTGACCTCACTTGGAGTGAACAGGAAGAACAGAGTGAAAAGGCCAGCTCGTACAGGCGGGGGTAGGAATTGGACTGCTGAACTTGTCAGCTCTGCCACAGAGGTGGGAAGACCCCCCTCATGAGTGATGATTGTGGGATAACAGATATATATCACCTGCACTTTGATATTAAAACAAGGTTTACAAATTTTAAGGATGGTGCAGAGGAGAATAATAGAATCATATTAATTAAAGCAATTTTACCCCTTACTAGTTTTTACCTACAGTTAGATTGCAATGGAAAACTGGAATACTAAATTATAGTTATTCTTTTTCCTTTTTATTTTTCATGTGTGCACGCACTTGAGTGTTGTTGTTTGATTAATCATCCTTTTCTGCTTTAAAAGGCTTCTTTCTATATTGAAGAGAGGGCTCTCTCTCTCTCTCTCTCCTTTTTATGTATTCTGTTGTTTTGATTTTATGGAGTTCTGGTTATTTGAATTTTGTTGTTTGTTGGGCTATGGAGAGGGAAAGAGGTTTGGAATCTGGGGGAGTGCTTTGTGTAATCATTTCTATGCATATTTTCAGGATTGACATACAAACGAACTCGAGGCATTTCCAGTCTCTCTTTCACGTAAGATTCCTTCAAGAATTAATCCAACTAAATTCCTTTTATTGAAATATATTGTAGTTCAAATTGTTTACTTATCCGCATCCTCTTCATTGGATTCAGTATCTTGTTGAGGAAGTTGCATTGGTGTTTACACGGTTAAATAAGATACCTTTGCAGGTTAGGAATCTATCATGTACCAGCATTTGTCGCTATGTCTTTTTATTTGTAGCAATTGCAATGTCATCACATTAAACAAAATGATAGAAGCAGGCATTTCCTAAATGGCTTGCTCTAACTTGCCAATTCTTACCCATTTTTCAGGCCCAGAGAGATTTGTTTCTTCTGCTTTCAAGATTCATAGTATTCTATGACTTCGGTAGCCTTCATCACTAGCACAACTTAGCTGTTTGAGTGATGAAAACTGTGTAGTTAGGTAATTGATTTTTTTTTTCCCCTTTTTGTGTGTACTTGCATGTATTTGGTGGTGCTTGCATGCATCCAGGGGGCAGGCTTGAAAGCTTCTTGAAGCAATTTCCTGTGTATCCAAATTCTTTCTTGGTGGGTGGTCCAGCAGATATTTTCGTCATTGAACTCACAGATCAGGTATTACCATCTTTAGAGCCTATAGGTCCTTCAATGAGTTTTATCTTTGTTGCTTACTGGAGAAAGTGTACCATATTTAGAGCCTATAGGTCCTTTAATGAGATTGATTTTTGTTGTTTACTGGAGAAAGTTTACGGATCTCATGTCCCTCCATGTTTTGTTGAAATGCTTGGTCCTTTAATGAGTTTGATTTTTGTTGCTTATTGGAGAAAGTTAACGGATCTCATGTCCCTCCATATTTTGTTGAAATGCTTCCATTGATCAGCTTCAGAAGTTAAAGGTGGAACCAGTATTGCTACATTATTTTTCCCATATTAAAGTTCTCCAGGGTAAAACTAATTCAACCACTGGTGTTATTAACTCGTTTTACATTTTCCGCACCTGGGACAGCCTGGGCCAGAAGTCTGATGAATTTATGATTATTCTGGCAGGCTTGGAGCTGAGGATGACAACAAGTACACGGTTGAAGACATGCCTGTACAGCTTCACCTCTCCTGGTGGCCCAATGTATCCCACAAGAGCTGTTCGTCATGCAGCCTGGGATGCATTAGATTTGCTTTTCCCTGTAAGCAATTCTTTGTTCCCTTGAAGCTTAACAGATCATCCATTTTTATTGCAAAACAAATAACTGTGCATATCTCCATGTATACTCAAAGAATCAGAATAGATTAGTGCTCAATTAAGCTGGGTTGCCACTATAAGACATGTTCTTGGGTTCCATTCAAAAAATCTTGAATACATAGGCAACTGTTGTCCTCCAACATATTAATAGGCATACCATACCAAACTGTGAGGTAAAACAGTGGTAATCACAGGAGACCCAATTTGAGAAATAATAAATCAGTGAGATGATGTGAACCATTATTTTTTCTTAAAAAAAATTACTGAATACTTCCTAGCAGCGATATATAATGCCTAATATATATAGTGATCCAGATGACAATATGATGCAGTAGCAGAAGGGTGGATGAACAGAACACCAGTGAAGGAGAAGGTACTGCCCAGGAGAAATGAGGGAGAGAAATAGAGGAGAGGAGAGGGGAGGGGAGGGGAAGAAGAGGAAATAGATACAATTGACTTTATAACAAAAGCCTAGATCTCAAGAAATTGTGCATAAATAGAATTAAGATACTTGAAATTACATACGAAACCCTAAAACCCAACACACTACAAACGAATCCCAAATACACATAAGCCTACTACAAATCAAAATAAATGCATTAACAGCTACTAACATGCACATTTGGTTTAGAATCCAATAATCCCTCAGTCAAATTCTTTTGGATTAGTCTGCAACAAGGGAATGCCCATGGCCCCGGCTTCTTGTTCTACATCATGTAAATAAGTCTGCAACTAACTTTTGAGATGCTTCACAATTTATTTATTTTTTTATTTTTTCTGAGAATACTACTACATGGGAAAGTATTAAGAAATTTAAATTTGCAAGACTTATCTGGTTGTTATTCCTGTTGTTTTAGAGGTTGGATAAACAATAATGAGGACTTCTAGGATCTCCTACTTGCATTCCTCAGTAGTTACAAGTAAGAACTCTGTATTGCTATGTTATGATGATATGATAATGATGATGGTGGTGCAGGTTGGGCGACACCCTCGGCTTCTCATAAGCCTGTTTTTCCGATTGCTATATCCATGGTACTGGCCCTCCTCTTGCTGGAATTTCATAATATCTTGCATTGAGGCAGTTGTCTATTCTGTGTTGAGGTTCTTTTTTTCTGCTTTGGATAAGTGGACAACAAAACCCGAATCCTAAATGTAGATGCGTATAGCAGAATATTTAAGAAGATTGGCCCCACTTTGTCCAAGGTTTTGAATCCAAATTTGCTTTTTGGGGGCTGAAGCTGTTAATAATTTAAGACGCTTTTGTGAGTGTGGCTTGTGCTTTCCTTTACCTTCTTTGAGCTTAATGTCTGCTGTGTTCACCAGCTTTAGAATTCAAGAATCAAACCAAATTTTAGCCATATTTAGTTCCCGTTAGAAATGCCTTTAAAAATAAGTATTCTTTTTTCGAGGTGTACTTTTTATAGTACTTGTGTTAAATTTATAGTTTAATTAGTATTACTTTTAAGTACTTTTTTAAGTTATTCTTAAGTATATTTTTTGAAAAAATATATATTTGTTTAGAAATACTTATTTAAAAAATTATTACGAATAAATAATTTCAAATTAAGCATTCAGTTTACACTTGATAATTACTTATGTTTTAAAATTATTTTTTGAGAAAATATTTTTTTTATTAAAAAAGTATATATTCTTTAAAAAATATTTATTTAAAAAATTTTATAATAATAATAATAATTCTATACTACTTTTAAAGAAGTTGGAAGGTTGGCAACAAAGAGCTGTTGAGGTGCTTTCCCTTGGCAAAAGTGAAAAATATAGCTAAACGAAAAAAACCTTCAAAAATATAATTAGAAAAATGAAACTCTTTGAATATATATTTTAAAAATAGTACAAGTGCAATATCTGATTATAAATTGGATTTATATAGCTAAGGAAATGGAATTAGATGATGAGATAGAATCATTTGCATACCTTTCATTTTCTATTCTATGTATAAGTCTTAAAGATGATGATGGGATAAAATCGTTTGCATCCCTTTCATTTTCTATTGTGCAAGTTTTAAAAGCTGTACAAAAATCGGCTTGAAATAATGACATTAAATTTTGCATAAACCCACGAGCAAAATATAGCAGCTTTAAACTCTGGTTTTTCTTTTTATTTTTTCGCCATATTGTTGAATAGAGGGGTTGAAAATTGATAAAGTGCATATAGTACTCCCAGACTCCTTCCCCAGAGGTAGACAGTTGGTAATTAAGATTCGTTTGAGAAATGCTTTAAACTCTGGTTTTTCTTTTTATTTTTTTGCCATATTGTTGAATAGAGGGGTTGAAAATTGATAAGGGCGTATATTTACTCCCAGACTCCTTCCCCAGCAGAGGTAGACAGTTGGTAATTAAGATTCGTTTGAGAAATGGGAGCCCCTTTCTTGGAAATTATTGGAATAGCAAGTATATTTTAAGTGGGTCTGTAAATGTAAGGACAACAACTAATTACCTAAAAACAGAAGCAGAATTGCAAGCGTTTTGAGAACTGGGTCTTCTCTAAACTCTGCAGGGAAAAACCATTATTATATTTAACTCATTTTCATTTTCGTAGAATCCAAAATTTACAAAATCCAGAACAAGTCAAAACTCAAGAGGATCCCGCTTTGAATTTGAGAAAGAACCATTTGCGCCCAAGTTTCTTCCCCTAGCTCGTGTTCAATAAAAGTCCAGCAACCTCCCTCAAAATATAATCACCATAGCATCCACAAAGGAAATGTGACAGTAATGGTACCAAGTCGGGCCTTTCACTCCCTTGAGGAGCAGCATAAGACCACAGCCCCTTTGGATTTTCCTCTCAAGACAGGCATATCACATGTGAATATCTGACCTTTATTATAAAATAAATAAATATCTTGCATTTAAAGAAAAGAGTGAATCTATTTAACTATTCCATGGCAAGTAGCTCGGAGAATTTTCACAAAGCAGGCTGTAGAGCCTCTGGGAGGCATATCATTACCCGCATTATATATTTATATCCACCCAGAAATCACGCATGTAGGAATGAGCTGGAGAGCGAGATGCCACAGGTCAAAGAACCACCCAGATTGTCTAATATCGATCACAGATCCAACCAATGCTCCCTACTCAGAACATATTACTCCTACTTGAAGATGAATCCATAAGCTTATAACTGGACAGCCATCAGTTTGACACACGGCCAGAGTCAGTCACAGCCACGCTCCAACTAGGAATGAACTGGAGAGCGAGATGCCACAGGTCAAAGAACCACCCAGATGGTCTAATATCGATCACAGATCCAACCAATGCCCCCTATGCACATATTACTCCTACTTCAAGATAAATCCATAAGCTCAACTGGACAGCCATCAGTTGACACACGGCCACAGCCAGTCACAGCCACGCTCCAAGATTTGTCATCACTTGGACCACTAGCAAGCATAGTAGTTGGAGATTTAGTGGCTCGTGCCCCAGTCAAAAGAAAGAGTAAATCCTCCCCCAAGCAAAGGCCACCTCCATCCAATTCATTATCCCAAAACAGCATCCCGACCAGCCCAAAGAAATAAAAAAGGAAAATAGAATAAGAAAGCAGAAGAAAAAATTACCCGATGAACAGAAAATCAGAAGAGAGATGATGAACCATCCCCTCAATTCTTCGTGCCCACATCTTGGGAGAGCTATTTTATGCTGTTCTTTCCAATATGTTATGAAAGCATTTGCAACTCCTTGAACTTCCCATAGGCACGAAGCCAGACTGCTGTGCAAGATTCTGATCAATACGTTGGATTCACTCTTGCCAACTCTTCTTCCAGGGTAGAGTACCAAACGCTTTCACTTTATTCATCAAATCCATTTTTACTGGACCTGGTTTCTCACGGGCAGATTTAACACACACAACTGAAGCACAGCAATCCCGTATAAATTCATGATAATATATGTTGAAATTCACAGCAACGAATAACAGACACAATTATTTCCTCTGAAGAATACAAGTTCATGATAATTAGTCATGTCGAAATTCAAACCAATTAACCACAGAAACTATTAATTCCCTTGGCAGAATATGAGATACAGTACAACACTGAACTTAAAATCTAACCAGCCAAATATTTAACAGCTGAAGAAAACATAAATGAAAACAAGAATGGAAACTACCTCAAATTGGTGTCCCCCAGTACTCCAGAAGCAATCATAGCACTTGGCAACAGTGGGGGGGTTAAGGTGGGGTGAGCATCTGCTGAACCATTGATCCATCACCTTCAGCCAAGCTGTGTGGAAAATGAGAGTTCCCACTTACAGGCCGCTACTTGTAGAATAAATCAACGAGGATTAACAAACCAATGGCAGGTGGCCATAATATGCATGACAGCTGTCAGTCCATTAACCCAAACACTTTTTACCCAAATTAAAGGAATAATTAGCAACAAAAGCCCAAGATCCATGAACGAACATTCTAATATAGTTCTCTCTAGTTTTTTTCCCTCTCTCTCTCTCTCTAAGAGCAGACTTTGATAGAAATACACAAAATAGTTGGGGTTGTTGCATCATCAAGCACACAATGGCTGCAACAGCAGATACATAAATAGCCAACCAAAGAGAGACAATGGATGCCTTCACTTTAATTTATCTCCATTGCTTCTTTGTGATAATTCTCCAAATCAGCATCAAGATCTTCTGCAGAAACCTTCTCTCCACGGCCTCTTCCCCGTCCACGGCCCCTTCCAAATCCACGGCCTCCACCACCTCGCAGTCGCCCCTGCGCAACACCCCTTCCTTGTCCACTATTGAATTACAATGTAAAAGGACATTATTAATCAGGAATGTCAAATCAATTACATATTAAATCAAATTCATTAGAAAGAAATAACCAAATTCAGGAAGTACACATTGCCTGAACCCCAGAAACCTAAAGAAATGTTTGCTGAACTCAGCAAGCACAATGGCATCATAGATAACATAAATTTAAAAACAAGAATAGTACAAGGCATGCTTATAAACCCTGGGTTCCCCTTACGACAATCGGCCGTAGCAAATTGAAGCCCGTATCTTAAAACCGTCATCCATCTAATGTTTTGCCTAGTGTGTGTCCCCATGTGGGATAAAAAATATTTTTTCTTCCTTTTCTCGTGGAAATTTTTAATGCACCTTTTCCCTTCAAAAGTACAATGAAACCTTTTCACCACTGCATTTCTTGAATAGAACAAATATAGCCTTTGTTAGGCTCCATTTCAAGCTAAACCATTGTGTTGCTATATTAGACTTTGTTTCAGTTTTGTTTTGTTGGAAACAAACGCACCAAAAGCAAGACATGGTTGTCTTGCATCACAAATTTATGACACCATAATGTTAGTTTCACCATGAGCTACTTGATTCTCCCAAGTAAGATTTTCCAATCATGCCCTTCATTTTACAAGAATTTGCCTCTGTTTAAGGCCAAAACCTCATACTGCTCCCTTCTTTCTAAATTTCTCCCCCATAAAACTCCAGTTACTCCCTACACATAGTGAAACAAGCATGTCACCACAAAGCCTTCCCCTTGGAATTTCCACCAAGCCTCCTAAACCTTGTCATAAAAATTCTCCCACCATAGTAGGAGAAACACAACTCACCAAAAACATCAGACAGGTTAGCCCATAACGGCCTGCACTCTAAATGTGTTAAAAGATAAAAGTAAAAATAAAATAAAAAAGAAAAAAAAAAGGGGGGGCGGGGGGGGGGGAGAGTGTTAGTTTCCTTTAAAAAGACTTGCACAAAACAATCAATCCTGGACCAAGTGCCTGAAACAAATCATATCATTAGCTTGATTTAAGACCTCATCTTTTGAGGGGACTCTTACTTTCCAATATGAACTTGTCCAAGCGAAATGAAGGAGAACCGCGTTTTCATGGGGACTCTTGCTATGCAAATATGAGATTGTCCAGAGGAAATGAGTATCCAATAAATATGCCAATAACGATTTACAAAACAAACAATCAAGACTGTACTTCCCCCAACATCAGACCAGGAATGAGGAACAAAAGGTACAAGGGCCTCCAATATCCATTCAAAGCATAAACTTGTCAACTTCCCTCTCACGAAATTTGGAACTCCAATAAAAAGAAAAAAAATACTAGCACTATGCATATAAAAAAAGATCTATAAAGAAAAATTCTAAAAAATTTAAAAATGAGCAAAGGACTAGTGGGCTAGTTCCATTCCCATCATCTTCCCAAAAAGAATAAGCATACTCAATTTTAAAGACAGCGAGTGAATTAAAATGGGTAACATTAAAAATGACTCGCATGTGTAGCATATACAGCTCCACTTAGCATCTCATTGTTTGATTGATAGCCTTGTGCAGAAGAGAATTGGGCTCCAAACGAACTCCACTAATGTTATTAAACTCAGCCCATCCATCAATCCAGTCAAGAGACCGGGTCACCAGGTCACTGTTGCAACCGGCGAGTAAGACCAGTGTTAATAATAATCCAATCAAAAAATTGATAATATTATAAAGACATTTTATGTATATTGTCAAGTTTATAATATTATAGTATTATATATTTATAAATTTTTATAATATTATACAAATATAAAATAAATTTTATACTTATAATATAAAATAAATTTAAAATGGAACCATATGTTGTAAAATTAATACAAATCAAGATTTAAGTCTCAAACCTTTATACATTATCAAGATAAAAAATAACCAAAAAAGCCAAATATGCCAATACAAGCTAGTGTGGAAAACACATGTAATAACCCAACCCACCGGATCAGCCAAGCCTGCCCAGGTCAATCCAGATCCCACCAGGTTTGACCGGGTTAAATGCAGTAACCCAGTCCAACCCAACCCAATTTCAGATCACCAGGTTTTCGATCCAATAGGCAGGGCCAGTCCGGGCCAGGTTTACAAGCACTGCTCTCCCCAACCATTTACCAAGGAAATGTTTCAGACAATAACTTAACAAGATCTAACCCTCTTCTTTCAGCTTGCTAACATCACAACCAACCAAATGATCTTTCCTCCCATCACCTATACCCAAGCATAAAACCCTTCATCATATGCTTGATTCTCTGCTACATTTTGACGAAACCTAAATGAGAGCATATACTAAAGAGGAATACAAAAATAAATAAGCCTCCAACCATAAGCATGCATCCAGTCCTCAAAACAGTTCTTCACTCTCAAAAACAGGACCATAAAAAGGAGACTGACATAGGATCATGGTTTTAAAACCTGGACTAGATTGCTTGGTCACTGTTCCAGTCTGGGTGATGTCACAAACCATAGTCAACCCTGGAAACTCAGTATAACATAACCAGACTAGGCAAGATGAACAGGTCAACTCAGGCACCTGATATAAAGTAAGGGTGGCAAAATGGGTTCATAGGCCGGATTTGGACAGGCTTGTAAACAGGTCGGGTTAAACAGGTTCAGTTTGGGTTGACCCGTTTATTATCGGTTCATTACTATGTAAACCCTAACCTACCCGTTTAATAAACAAGTTGCTCATTTAAAAAATATAATTTATTTCTTTTAAAAAAATTTAAATATTTTATAATAATTTTAAAAAAAAACTAGCAGACTCCACAAGCTCCCCACCCTTGGGCAGAGTGGCAGAGGGTAGAGGTGACATTGGCAGGTGCCCAATGTCAAGTTTTGAATGGGCTAACATTTAAAGATTACCTTTGTGACTTCCTCAGGAAGCCATTTCTTTTTCCTATTTTCAGTTTCAGGAACGCAAGCCATACCAAAAAAGAAGCATTCTCACGAATCTCACCCTATTATCTTAGTTTTCTACTCAGTAGTCAGTACCATTGCATGCAGCATCACCTAGCCGCAGTGATCGTCAAGACTTCAATCACTCAGATCACGCCTATGGAGACAATGCCACCAGCACTAGCTATCCACCTCCGAGCGGCACCGCCTCCACAATGGCAGCCTTCCAACTATCTCTTGGTGTAACCCATATTTGTCATTTTGCATGTGTTACTTTTGTGCTTATGACTCGGGGAAGTAGGAATTTATTCGACGGTGCTGTGTGAGGTTTGGCCTGGCCAAAGATGATGGTAGTATAGATGGGTTTGTATTGGCCATCCTCTCTGCTCTCTCTCTCTCTCTCTCTCTCTCCCTCTAGCTCATTAATTAATATGTGCATGTGTGGCTGAGTGGTTCAATCTCCTCGTTTTCTTTTGTTTTGAGCTTTGTGGAAGAGTCCCTCGGGGAGCCCTGTCGTGCATTCATTAATTAATTTTTCATGGAGGGGGGGAAAGCTTTATAGGAGGATATATAGTGGCCTTTGACAGGCAGAAAAAGATGTGGTAGACGTGATGGGGGCATCATACATTGATTAGATTCATATCCAGTCGATGGTGTGCAAGGCACCACCTGCGCAAACCATGCCATTGGCAGCCTAATTAGCGGCTGATTTCGCGTTTAGCTGTTTTGGGAGTTGGGAATATGGGATAATGGGAAGAGGATGAGCTTGTGGTTGGTTTCTTTTAGGCTATATGTGGCTGTAGGAGTGGCAAAAGGGCGACCCAACCTGAACCCGCCTAACCCGTTTAATGAATGGGCCGGGTCCTGTTTGACCCATTTATAAACGGAGAGCTTGTATAAAACTCAAACCGAATTTAAACGGGCGGGTCACGGATTACCCGTCAAGTTTCGACCCGTTTTTCCACCCCTAATAAAAAGGAGAAAATTAGAACTTGCAAAATTTTTGCGAGTCATAGGTGTTGAACATGGGTCCTACAGGAGCAAGGAGCGGTACTTTGCCAGCCATCCAAATAACAGTCCTTTTTTAGACAACAGAAGTTATATATAATCAATGCATTTCATATACTTACATACATAAGCATTAAATAGAAGTATTAAATGCATATAAGTGTGTATATATTTTTATATCAATTAAATTTTAAAATCCTTTACCTTAAATAAATTCTCAATTAGAATCAAATCCCCTTACTCTTATTCAATTTTTTTATAAATTAATTAACCTTAAAACTTTTTCACCATTTATAAATTTTTAATAATTGTATCAAATTCCTTCTCATTATTATTAATATTTTACTTTTATGAATACATATATATATATATATATATATAAATAATATTACTGGTTTGACTCACCGGTCTGACAGTGTTTTAAAACTATGCATAGGCCTAGTAAGATAATGCCACAAACACCTCACAACCAACCTACTAAAACTGCAAATCATGCCTATCACCAAATTAATCCCAGCAACTCCACTCTTAGCCATACTAATTTTAAGCCAGAGAATGAGACTAAGAATATCTTAGTAATGAAAACACTGAATTTTAGAAGCATTGGCCTCCAAGGAAAAAAAATTATATAATCCAAAAATAGCAAATGAGAAATCATAATACCCTCCCCCCTCCCCGCATAAAGAGTCTGAATAGTAACATCCATTGAGTACACATCACCATACTACTACATATGTCAACCACCAAAGTGAATGGGGAAAAAAAAAAGAGGATCACTTGCAATAGCTATCTAGACGTGCATCCAACAATAAATGTAAAGATCTGTTTAATATTTACTCAGATACTATATATTATGAGTATTGTACAATTACCATCCAAACATCATTTCTAAACTACCATTTTGGTAACTGTATACATTCCATGAACATAACCCATGTTGATGTTCCTATATTTTATGCAATGTGTGTTTTCGAGCATCATTTTACATTTATTTTACCTAAAATATCACATTGATACCACCTACTATTCAAATAAACTTTAAACACAAGTTTCTTGAAAAATAAAAAGGTGGGTGTCCTCATCGAGAACTTTTTTGTAACAATCACAATCATTTCAGATGTTACATAATGCACAATGGATTTGCTCATGATTTCACTTACCACATTGCCAAACTTGTTAAAAACTTATACCTCACAAGTTCGGACTCCAAAATTTTACATACTAGGGGCCTAAATGATTTTTATCAAATTTAAAATCAATTTACACACAACATAAATACTAAACATGTTGTATAAAATTCCTCATATTCGTTATTATTCACTATTTCATTGAGTGTATATAATATAAACTAAAAAAAACATAAAAATAATGAAACATCTATAGTGCAACATGTATTCCTCACAGCATAAACACATAAATGCATAAACATTTAATTGAAGGATAGGCACAATGGATCAGAAGTTTTCATCCAATTTTTTAGCAATAGAAGGGTGTCAATTTATGTCACAAATACAATTTCTAAGCAACAAAAGAGGGGAACAATCAAAATATAGAATTTACTCTCCCATAAAACAGAGAGTTTGTTTACTTTCAATTAATTTAATCTTATTTTGAGTTTCATATAATTTTTAGCCTCCCAAGGAGAAAATTAGTGTAATTTTTTTTCTGTTTCAATCAATTTACAGCTATTCCAGTGGCATCACCACCTGTGGAAAACAATACAATTGTAACTCAAGACACTTTTGAGATACCATAGGTATCAAGATGGCATTACAAACATATCATCCTGTAGTTGCCCAACACATAGCACATTGAACTCTAGCTATTTCCAGAGGCATGCAACTTTTTCATTGTAAATGCATTAGCAGACCCCACACTAGAAAAATATAGCCATGCACAAAGTAAATCATACTAGAGAAATGAACTTAAATATGAATACATTTTCCCATCACAACAGAGGGGCATAGTAATATTAATAATTGTAGTGACATAGATCACCATGACAATCCAGTGAAAAATAAATTTGAAAACCCTTTACCCCAACAAAAAAAAAAAGGGGCTTCCCCGGACCACAAGGCTCCCCTGCTTTGCGAGGGTAGGGGAAGAGTCAACACATTGTACATAGCCTTACCCCTGCTTTTATGTCAGGAGGCTGTTTCCTAGGACTCAAACCCAAGATCAACTGATCACAAAGGAGCAGCCTTACCGTTGATCGAAGGTCACCCTCATGAAAACCCTTTACAGCAAAATTATAAAAAAAAATTAATAAATAAATAAGGCCTAGAAAATTCCAATGAGGCATGCAAAGCACTCAATAGAAAAATGTAACACTTCATAACATCACACCAACTTCTTAGGAGCAGAGAGGAGAGATTCACATGCATCAGCTTTGATATATAGGGATAAACAATATATTATCATAACCTTTTCCAAGTATATTTTTTTATGAATTCAATTATCATAACAAGCAGCATCATAGTTCTTACAAATAATAAATATCACACAGGTCTCTCTCACACTGACACTTTCAACGGAAATTTTTTAACTTAAAAGATGAAACTATTCAAAAATTAAAAATTTTTTCAAGGATTTCAAAATTCACCTTTAAAATTTGTAAGAAGAAGCCTAGGAATTTACAGTGAAACATGCAAATCCCACAAGACATTAATGATTCTTCACAGTAAAATTTCTATCTAGAAACATATTCTGTAAATGCTATTGACACCACCAAAAAGAAAATCTGAAAAGATAAATCATACCAAGCATAACAAACGAGCAAATCCCATTAAAAATGACATTTAAAAAAAAATTTGTAGGAATGGAACATGTTGAAAAGAAAAAAGCATCATGGTTACCTTCTAGCAACTCCATTTGTATTCCCAAAAGTGTTGCTCATAGCAGAAGGAACAGGAGCAGGTGTCACAATGTTTGTTCCGACAATCTCTATTTTCATTGGCTTCCCATCAAGCTGAACATTGTTGTATCTCTTAACAGCTGCTACAGCATCTGCCCGCCGTGAGAAAACAACTTCTGTTCCTTCTTCTGAGCTTCTGCTTTCTTTCTCTCTCTACTTCTCTTTCTCCTCCAATTTTCCTTCTCTCTTTGCTGATCCTTCTCTCCCTTCTTCCTTCATGTTCTGAATCTGGCCTTTCCCCTCCCCCCCACCGAAAATTTGTTCTACCCTCCACTCCCCTCCTTCGCCACGAATCGCCGGCCAACGAATTCAATTCATTCCAGAGGATGCCATGTTATGTCTCCGCCAAAACTTTCTGATAATAAGGTACCGTAACCTCGTTGCCCTCTCCTAGTATCTTCAAAGAGCGAACTCATTTGCCCAAATTAATGATCTCAATGTTACTACAATGCACGGATCTACAATCGGTGAATCTCTATCTCTACAGATCTTTCATGAAGTAAATCTTTAGCTTGAGGATTTTTGGGGGTTTTATACCCTGAAGTTTGAGGATAGGGGTTCGAACACAAGCCTAGTGACTAATAGGGTGAATTTTTGATGTATTGTCCTTTGAGTTTTTTTCGATTTGGGGCACTGTTGTCGATGACTGTTTTGAGCTGTTTTGGATTCGTGTTTCGATATTCAAGAAGCAGGTAAGATGTATGTTCTGTTTACATAGATCCAGTTATTTTTACAAATAGCTAATCATATAGCAACTGTAAGTTCGTGTTTACATACGGCATGCTTTTGGTTACTTTGTTTGAAGAAAATTCATTCTTTACCGTGAAGTCTATAAGGTGAGATTTGCAAATATATTGTTTCTAAGTCGTGCGGTTAATTCATAAACTTGAGAGAAATTCAGGGTTGCGGGCGTAATGCGTCTCTGTTTTTTTATGTTTTTGTTTTTTTTTATTTTTTGAAAATCAGTTATAAAAATCATTAGATAGCTTCATATGCTATTATGCAATATGGATCAAAACTAAAGCATGTATATGAGATGATCGCTGAACCCTTATTTTAACTGTTAAGAAAACTGTAATTTCGACATAATTATCGAAAACATATGACTCAGAATCATATAGTCAATATGATAAAAAGTTTCAGAATTATACAAAAAACAAAATTCACATGTTTGGCATCACAACATAGCGAAATGTGAGTTCTTCGGTTAAGTACGATGACGATTATGGTTTCCAAGTATGCTGATAGAGTGATCCTGAAGTCTGTTATATCATCTCGTGTTTTTGAAATGGATCAAATCATCTTAATAGGACTTCAAGTTTTCGACTAAACTTGTTTTTTCCAAGAAATATTCGCTTTGTGCTCTACTTTGACATGATGGTAAGGTGTTTCATACTTCACTAACATGTCGCATTTGGGTCCCCCACGTTGCTATAGACTAATAGACAATAATTTTGCTGGTTTACAGGATTCCAGGTGGGCTGAGACTCGAGATAGGAGATCAACGACACGCATAGTTTCCATGAGTTAGCCAATCATTTTGTTATTTGACGCTTACTAGGTCACACCCCTTGGGGAATGATATAAAGAAATAAATCTGGTTTTTCAAAAATATCAAGAAGCCCTCCCCACGTTTGGGGCATTAAAAAATGCATTATGCACTTATCATTCTAAAATAAGTACTTTTACAAAAAAAGTAGGCATTTGAGCATTGTACATTCCAAGCAACACACTTACTACTAAAACAACAACCCATGTTTCGTACTAAATAAAGAAGCGTTGATTATGATGATACATGGTTTTTCTTTCGTCTATTATGTTTTGGATCTAGGGGACATCTGTTGTGGCTGGATTTTGATGACTTATACTAGTTTGGAAGATGCAAAGTGTTTTAATCATTGAACAGGAACGCGTAAGGGTATTCTGTAATTTAACTAATCAGATTTTTTTTAAATTTAGATACTGATGAGACTAAGATCGGATTTAGGTTAATCTCGTATTGTGCCCCCTCATCTAGATGCAATTTCGGTCATATCTATGTCCGTCCTTTATATTAATCAGCATTGATTGCTTTACCTAATATACGTACTTCGCTACTCTTATACTGTCGTCCTTGCGTGGCTCACCTTTCCCCCGGCCTCCGGTTTCATCTGCGTACAGGTGTGGATAAAGAGGGTTGGAAGTCGCGTAGCCATAGAAATAGGATGGGGGAAAGGGACTGAGCAGGGGAGATGGGGACGAGAGAGAAGTATTCGGTTCTCTCGTTAAGAGGAATCCCTCCCCGCTCCCAAACTTTCTGCTGCCTTCAGTATAGCCCTATCTTCATTTAATCGATTCCCATCCCTTAATCCAAGCTACGTAAATATTATTCACGTTCTTCAATCACTTCCTAAGTACATTCCTACCCCCAACCTCCAGTCACCGCTTAGAGTTTCCACTCGTGCCTTGATCGAAGAAAAGAATCAACTTGCATATTGAACTATTAAATCAGTGGTATTTATAAAGCGCTTAATCCTGAGGGCTTCGTGAGATCTTGCATCATTTTTAGTTCACACATGACATTCGTGTCTGAACGATTTTGCTCCACTTGAGGAGGCAAATACAATTATAAGAAAATACCCAAGAAGTTTTCTTTCCCTCAAAAAGGCTAACACCGGGTATCATACTTCTGTTTTATTTATGCTTGAGGTTTTTGGCTAAACATCGTTTAGCATTTTTTACTATAGAAGGCACGCCTTTTGATGATTTAAATAACGCCGCCTTTCTAGTTAGAGGCTTAAGTATACAGACGCATTTGGGTGATGTGATGAAGACTCCAATGTAAGAACTGGTTAAAAATTCTCCAATCTATTACATGTTATCGTTATAAAAGCTGGAATTCATTTCCTTCATAAAAATAATCAGTTTTGTATATGCTAATATACTCTATCATCGAATACAGCTACAATCAATGGTGGTCCAAAATAATTAAAAAGTCTTTGCATAATCTCAGATACTATGTGAAATAGGCATAGTATTTGAAGACTGTTAGTGTAATGAGTAAGATATTTTGCGTAGATAGTCAATTGAGTTCGTTAATTCATGAGTGTTTTAGTGTCATGAGTCTATCAAGTTGCGTCATAAATTTTTCTAGGAAGTGACCACAAGTAGTTCAGAAGTACATATACTTGTTTCTTTGTCTTACATTACATTTGTTATTCCTGTGATGCTCAGTTCATTGTTTTTTCATCCTTTCCTTCTTTTGTTTTCAAAATATATGAATTGGTAGTGTTACATTATTTTTAAATCTGCTTTCATGGATTTTTGTACAGGTATTCGAAGTTCGCAATTTTTCGCATTTACCGATCAATTAGTTGCAAGATATATCTACCTTTTCTTAATCTTATACTTCAATACTACATTTTCAGTTATCCTTGTGGTGGTCATATACTTTTTCGACATGTAATTTCTGGTCTTTGATATTTTCCTAAATGGGGGGATATATAATCTTGATATGATATACACATTTTCCAATTATTAACAAATCATTGCTATATAGACAACTAACATTCTTTAAAATAGGGCTTATGCCACATCCAGTTTTGATTATGACAACTAACTCTGGTAACTAAGGGAATGTGTTAGTAACTAGAAGAATTAAATTGCATGGAGGCGCCTTCACCTTGGCCTCTGCGTGTTATTACAGGGACTTAAAGGACTGATATCATGATGCGTGGTGTTGCGTGGCCATATATGAATGAAGAGCTTAAAAATTGTGTATGTTTGTAAATTTATAAAATTGATATATACTTAAATAACTGGAATCTAATTTGATATATATATGCTTCATTCTTCATGGGTTGATGATAACAATTTATCATGAAGTGCGATATTGTATATAACTGTGATAATAAATTTTCGCAGTCATGGTCATGGTAAGTAGGAAATATAAATTAAAGAAAGGTTATTAATTACTAGTTATGTCTCAAAAAGATCGAACACATATATTTTAAATTTTGTAATTATAAAAATATTTAATTTAATTAAAAATAGCTTTTAACATAATTATTAAGAAAAAGATTCTTAATTAAAAATTACCAATCTATTTATTTTCCTTATGCATTGTAACCTATTAGCTATTAATAAAATATAGTAGATTCTGGAATGAATAAAAAGAACCATCTATAAAATTTAAATTAACGCTTTAGTATACACTAAAAATTTTAATTTAGGTATTAATATTTTTAACATATTAATGTTAAATCATAGTTAAAAATATACCTTAAACCAAGAATTGGTACTTAATAAATAAATTATATTATTTTAGTTAATAAGCCCTTTAAATTTTCCTATCTCCCCATCTTCATCTTTTCCTTTCCACTCTCTTCCACCCGTCCCTCTCTCTATTCTTATTCCTCCTTTCCCTTCTGCCCTCTTCTTTATTCTCCTCCCCTTTTTTCTTTCACCACTCCCCTCGTTTACTCCCTTTGCCTTCGCCCTTAACTTACCTTACGCCCTTTTCCACCTTTTCGTCGTCCCTTCTTTTTTCTCGCTCCTTTACCTGCTGCACGGATGCCTAATGCTTTTATCCCTCTCCCCTCCTAAGAAAGTGCCGCCCCCCCCATTCACTTTTCTTTCCTTGTCCGCCCTCCTACCATTCCTCTCGTTCTTTTTCACTCTCGGCCCATCTAGTTGCCATTTCCTTCTCCCGGCCGATCCTATGCCCAGCATCCTTCTTCCTATACCTTTTGTACTACCGGTCCCACCCTCTCCGACTTGTAATTTCATAATATGTGTTAAAAATCATCATGATAGTACCCTTAAACAAAGCAAGTAAGACCAAATACCCACTTATTTTACGACACACCAACCAAACAAAACACCCGTACCCCTTTTCAACACTTATTCAGCACTTTTTTCTAAAAAGCACTTTTGCATAAGTGGTTCAAAATGACCCCCAAGTGGAACAAATGACCAGAGAAGATACATAAAGAGGGCTTTCACACAAGACATTTGAAAAAGTACTCACATGCATAAATCCCTAATAAGTCCTTCAAGAAAAGAATCTGACTTGATTTTAGAATCGTAAACTAGAATTTTTAATAACAATTGGTCCATTTGAAAGAAGACATTTTAAAATAATAGTACCATGTTTCAAATTATACAAATTTCCGTTTCTAGAACTCCTCTTGCACTATTTCGTCTCTTTTGCTCATCATTTTCAACTCTTCCCCTCCCGACCCTCCCCCTTTTTGTGGTTTTTTATTTTTTTTTTTGTCCCCTTCCCCATGTTTTCCTTTTTATTTCATTTTTTGTTTTTTTGCGATCCCCCTGCCCAAAAGAAGTTCCACTCGAAAGAAAGCACGAATAAACATCAGCAAACTGGATAGACTTCCAATAGTCCAACAAAAAAAGAGCCAAGGAAAAAGGACCCCCATTACAAAATCAACTTCATTCTCAAATTCAAAGGTGAGGGTCCGATCCCATTCTCTGAGCAAATCTAATAAAGATGCTGAATGCAAAAAATCACAACTGAATGGGCGGATGGGGAAGCAGTAGTAATTATTGATGAAATCACATGTGGACAGGAAAAAGTAATTATGAAAATATCAACTATTTTGGAGAAAAAACAATGTTACCAGAGAGAAGAACAAAGAGTTCGTTGGTCCGGATTGCTGTTTTGTGTTTCATTTTTGGCACCTCTCTTTGCCTAAAACACCACCATCTTGTCTCCTTTTCCACCTTGAGGTGCCCCCCCACCAACCGGCACCCGACCCGAATTGTTAGTTAAAATTAGACAGTTACTTTATGTGTGCTTTTAGTACTTAAAATTAGTATATTTACGGATTTTGTTGGTACTACCAGTTAAGATAAGATTCCTACATTTGTAAGGTTTATATATTATATTCATATTTTTTTGTATCTTTTTATAAATAAGGTGGTCTCGGAACATAAAAGACGGAGGAGCCCAGGAAAGGGCTTTTATGAATTTGAAGGGCAAGTTAACATGAGTTTTCCCCCTCATCCGTTAGATTGAAGCTTCTTCTTTCTACTTCCGTCGCTCTGGTATTTCTCCGCTTTTCCCCTTTCCTCCTCCTTCCCCTCAAGAGGGGGGGTCCTCTCTCCAATCTAGGTTTATCTGAATTCCACTAATTCTCTTGTATCGGACAATAATTAGCTCCTCAACCAGTTCAGCGTAAGCATCATTATTGCGGATTTCTAATTTTAATCACTAGAGGATCTATTTTTTCAGTAAGCCAATTATTCACATGATCAGTTGTAAACTATTAACAATCTGATGGATTTATAGTTGTATATTCTAATAATCCAATTTATATAAAGCTTTCTAGGTTTGTTTTCTTCCAACAGCAGAGTCCCTGGGCAATCACATTGAGCCCATCATCTAAAAGTTGAACATATGCAAAAAACTACCCAAAATGTGCTAATAAATTAAAATATGGCGGAATTAAATCATGTATCTAATCATCAGCTTCAGAATTGATCTCTACCCATATAAACCCATAAAGAGGAGCTATCACTACATGTCGGCTAATATATTATCAAAAGTAATTATAAAAAATAAAAAAATTTAAAAAAAATCTACACTCGAGAAATCCAAAGCTAAGCATTCACCAGAGTCCACATCACAGTATCATACTGTTTACTTAGAGCACCAAGTCACCAACTATCAGCAAGGTAACCAATCTTGCTTCACAATAATCAGTCACAGACTGTCATAAAGCATAACCAACAGCTATGAAAACCTATACAAAATTAGGACAACTCAAACCATCCATCATTGCTGTATCCAAAATCCAAATCCTTTATACTTGTTCCTCTTCCCAATAAAACAAATCCACTTTTTTTCTAACACAGTTAAAACAGATTAAAACACATGAAAACAATTTTTTAAACACGTCCAAATACAAGATAAAACAGGTGCGCCTACACTGCTAAATCAATATCAAGATAAATGTACGGTCCAATAGAATGTTTCACAATAGAACAGACCAACTGCCAGGCCAGCCCATGCCAACTGACCGACTGCGCTTTGCAGAGTCATGCTGAGTGAAAAATAAAATATCAATGATAAAGAAAAAATGTGCAATATCTTCAATCAGCATGATTACCAATTCAACATCCGCTTCTTCAATCAACAAAAACAACTTTTTATCCATTCAATGTAAAGGAGAACAAACAAAAACTGCCTCCGTCATTCAATTAGACCCCGTATAAAACTGACACTAGTAAATAATTTAAATTTTAAAGAAAATTTTTTTAAAAAAAATTCTCACACATTGAAACCCTAAAAAAATACAGAAATTCGGCACAAGTAAAACCATAACTAGAAAACCCTACGTGGTAATTAGGGGAATATTAATTAAACAACAAAGAGCGTAGAAGTAGAAAAATATTACCTTGATGTCTTCGTTGGATACGCCGTAATCTAAGTTGGAAATATAGAGCTTCGTTCCGGTTTCAATGGCAGAGGCTCGGACAGCCTGTGCCGGGTACGCCAACGCCTGATCTGCAAACATATCGTGCTGCCAGGTGGAATCCGGAGCCTGAAGAACGCGTAGTTTCGCATGACAACAGAAAGCATCATATCAGAGATCGAATCAGATCAAGTCGAATCGAATCGAATCCAACCGAAGCGCGAAAAAGAGAGCTAGGTCGATCGAACGGAGAAGAGCTAACCCTAAAACCCACCTTTGGGGGTGCGTAAGGCGCCGCCCTGTTGGCACCACGGTTGGGGAAGCGACGAGCAGGGCCAGGACCAGAGGCCCTGCCTCTGCCTCTAGAGCTTCCACCTCCTGCTTTTTTGTTGGTCTTTATCAGATCGTCCAGAGACATGTCCAAAGCGCTAGACATTTTACAAAAAGAAAAAAAACTAGATGCGAAGATCAACGAAGAAAAGCGAGCGAGCGAGAGAGGGAGGGAGGGAGAGAGAGAGAGAGGGTAGGGTTGTTAGAGGAGAGAAGACGAGAGAAAATGGAAGAGATGGATGGCTGGAGAGGAAAGTAGGGTTTACAGCGATCGTTATAAACAATAGAAAAACGACCAGAGCTGCTCGGGGTCAATACGAGGACCAAACCTGGAGTAAAAACAGCGATCGTCACTTGTCAGCTCTGGAGTTCTAATTGAGCCTTGTTTTGTGTTATATGTAAAACACAAGAGGCCTCGTTGCCATGGTGGTGTCGTGGTGTAGTTGGTTATCACGTCAGTCTAACACACTGAAGGTCTCCGGTTCGAGCCCGGGCGACGCCATAGGATTTTCTTTCTCTTCCTGTGAATTTTGACATTTTTCAATCACTTCGGCAGAGGGGAAAAATAAAACATTAAAACACGCAAGGGCCCAACCGGGTTCGAACCGGTGACCTCTTGATCTGCAGTCAAATGCTCTACCACTGAGCTATGGACCCGTTGGGTTGCATGCCGTGTTACATTATATATCTATCCAATTGTCAAGATTTGTTCCTGCTGGCTCTCCCACGTTTGAACTTGTGGTCCACTAAAATAAGGTCCTAAAATATTTTTAAAAATTTTCCATGTAACCGACCAAAATTTTAAGAACATCACCACCATGATTTCCCAAATGAGCATTGATTGAATTATTAAACTTTATTTTTGTCAACAAAAGACATTAAAATGTGTTGCATTATTAAACGTAAATGGCTTGAAGGACCTAAGGTAGGGGTGGCAAAACGGGTTAATAGGTCGGATTCGGGCAGGTCATAAACAGGTTGGGGTTAAACGAATTTAGGTTCGGATTAACCTGTTTATTAATAGGTAACTAGTATATAAACTCAAACCCGTTTGTTTAATAAACAGGTCACCCGTTTAAAAAATAAATTTTATTTATTTTAAAAAAATTTAAACATTTTATATAAAATGACATATTTAAAAATAATAAAATAAAAACACTCCTTCATTTTATTTATTAATATCTCAATAAAAAAACATAAAATATAAAAAATAATACATCTCTTTAATCAATAATTTTTTTTTTTAAAAAGTATAATTAAAAAAAAACACCTATATAAACAATAAATTATATTAAAGGAAGAACGGTGTGCAACAACAAAAAAAACAAAGACATTGAAAAGCAAGGAATACCACTATGCTACTACTCCCATACTAGAAATAGAGAGAAAAACAGAGATGATTGAGAAAGAGAGAGGTGTATTTTTACAAATTCCATATTCTCTTAATCCTCCAAGGGCCAAAGAAATCAATGAAGACAAAAGGAACCCCTTACATTGTTGCCAATGCAGCCGCCAGCCATGGAAAAGTCCTTAAAGACGAGAGCTTTGATTCCACTTCACCCACTATGCAACAAAACCCTAGAGCAATAGAGGGCATCGGCTCTCTCTCTCTCTCTCTCTCTCTCTCTCTCTCTCTCCTCTCTCTCCCTCTCTCTCTCTCTCTTTGTGAAGAACTAGAGACAAGAAATGCAGCGACATATCAAAATTTCAACTATAATGGTTATACAATAGTACAAGTAACTGTGTCTGTGCCACTGCCATTGTAGAAGAAGAAGTAAAAGAAGAAAAATGAGTGGGAAAAGGAAAAAGAGGGAAGTGAAAAGGGATGGATCCAGATCGGATCGCGTATCTTGAAATGGGGGCTCCTAGTATGGAGTTGCAAGAGTCCAAGTGGGAATAGCTGAGGAAGGAGGCTCAAAAGATTGGGGGTACTGCCGCTACGAACTTGCGATGGGCTAGCGGGCGACGGGCGCTGAGAATAAGATCTGGCCATCTCCTATCTAGGTGTCTACGTGAGGTCCTAATGGCTGAGGTTGAGAGTGAGGGATGTATTAGATCTAGAGATGGGTAGCTAGGGACTAAGCTAGGGTTTCATTTATAATGTATATATAATAAGTTAAATGGGTCACCCGACGAGTACCCGACCCGAACCCATCTAACCCGTTTAATAAACCAGGTGGGGTCTGAGTTGACCCGTTTATAAATGGGTCAGCTTGTATTAGAAAAGTGGGAGGCTTCGGATTGCAACAGTAATAGAAAAGTGAGTAAGAATGAGATGCTTACCTCCTCTCGGAGTACCATTTTATATTAGTGAAGGTTGACTGTCTTTCTATTTAGCATTTGTATGTGCATTATTACGTATATGGGGGTCATGGATAATTTAAGGGCATTTATCTAGGGGTTTGAATTGCGGTTTAATACTATTTCCCCTCATTAATGTGTATATTGACTTTAGCATATCGATTATGCAGGGGTGTTAATGATGGTTTCGCAACCGTATCCCTTCGTAAATGAGTCTATTAATTTTGGATATATCAGTTCCCTCCCCCCCCCCCAATTTCCTATTGAATTTTTTAAACAGGTTTCTTTTATTTGAGAGTGCTTCGAGGTCCACAATACAAGCTTCCATCGTAATTCGAGCTAATTACGGAGCGACCAGCTCAATTTGGGTGTTCTTTGTCGAGTTGGTTATTATACAAGTTACCTCTATCTGAGTCGGTTGCTTTCTTGTTCGGCCCAATAATCCAAGCTGGTGGCCTTAGTGCTCGACTTAGTCCGAGCCAGGTGCTTCATTGTTCGGCTTAATCCGAGCCAATGTCTTCACTGTTTGGCTCAAATAGTTGCTTCAATATACGACTTAATCCGAGCTAGGTGCATCACTGTTCGACTCAATCCAAGTCGATACATTCACTGTTCGACTCAATCCGAGTCGATGCCTTCATTGTTCCGCTCAACCTAAGCCGGTAGATTCATTGTTCAACTCAGTTCGAGTCAACACCTTCACTATTTAGCTCAGATGGTTATTTCAAAATAAGGCCCAATTCAAACTAGGTGCATTAGTGTTCAGCTCAATTTGAGCCAGCACATTCACTATTTGGCTAAATTCAAGTCTATGCCTTCACTATTCAGCTCAATCTGAGTCAAGTGCGTCAATGTTTGACTCAACCCGAGCTAGTATTGTAACGTCCTCAAAATTTACATCATTTTCTCTTTATATATATATATATATATATATAATCATACCTATGCAGCGGAAACATAAGTCATACAACCATATATACTATACAATACCAAAATTCAGTACATTCAGACCATAGTCATATACAATTACTCCCTCCAGTATCATCTACCCCAAAAATACAAAACCCTGTTACAAACTTACCCTACCACCAGGGTAACCAAGTCAACTCTCTATCCGCGAGCCTGATTTGCTCGTCTAGCTGACTCACCTGAAAAGTGGTAAAGTAAAGGGGTGAGACGACGCTCAGTAAGTGGAAATATGCTATTACTAGTGTGTGGCGACTAAATTACATATATACTTTAAATAGCATTTAAGCTATAATAAAATGATAAATCTGTAAAGCATATCTTATATTTTTTGCAGTTTAAAACACAACTGTATTATCTGAGTTTTTCTACTTTTCATATTATTAATATCATACTATATTTATCAAATATCGTAAAACTGTATACATATACATAACGGTGCTTTATCCCTAGAACTTTATATGTCATGATTTGACCCCTCATGACAGGGTTGTGCGGCCCGTAGGCAGGACTTAACCTGGTCGGCCCTCCAGAAAAGGCATTATACTCTACACTACCTCAACCCGACCAAAATGCATACTCTCCTAAGTGTGGGACTGGCTGCTACCTCGTTAAACTGGCCCCCTCAACCCAGCGAACTGGGGAGCTGCATACTCTCCGAGCACAGTTGACGGTACCCGTACACTATCTGATATATGTGGTTGCACTCTATCTGTATTAGCAATGATATTGTGCTCTGTATTCTGTATCTGCATCTGTTTGTAATCTTTTCACAAGGATCTGATATTATACATTTACCTATATACTCTTTTACTGTTTTCATCATGTTTCCAAAATAACCATAACACTATAATTATGTACTGTAAATACAGTAATATCTGTAGCATTTTGATGTTATAACTGTATAATCTGTCTATATCTTCTATCTGTATAATCTGTCTGTATACTCTGAGTGTTATGACATTTAGGAAAAACATAACATCTATAAATACTATATATATCTGTCCGTGTAATCATTTGAATAAAAACTGTATATGTATATATATTCTGTCTGTATAAAATCTATAAATATCTAACTATATCTATACAACTTGATATACTGAAAAACTGTATAAAACTTCATATCAAATAATATATACTCAGACCACACATACTTTAAAATCACATATTCTATAAAAACTACATAAATACTGGTATACATGCATGTTTGTAAAATTTCTATTAATATATTCAAATTTCATAGCATAGCATATTTCCCTTACATAGTTTCTGAAAAGTCTTCACTAAACTTTGGCCCTACACCTATAGGGTTCTCCACTCAACACCCTGAAAACAACATCCCCCAGAATAATACATCAGTATTTTCCTACATACAACATTTCCTATAACTGCAGGGAAAGCATATTCTAAATAAAATACCTTACCCTGAGTTTGGGATGAATTCCAAACTAACTTCACCAATGATCAGCTCTAGCAGACTTGTAGAGAACTTCGTTAGGAGTGTCGCGGTGGCCTCAGATCTTCAATCCGGCGAACAACGGACCCGAAATTGAAGAGAGAAGGAGTGGGAGACGTTTTAGAGAGAGAGAGAGAGAGAGAGAGAGAGAGAGAGGAAGTTTTTGCGTCAATTTTCTGCTGAAAAATCTGAGTTTTCACTATTTATAGCCCTGATTCGTTGACGAGACATGTCATTTCATCGACGAGTCCTTAAGGAATTTCATCGGCAAACTTCCTCCCTTATCGATGAATTTCAAATTGCCCCAAAAACCTCTCTCAGTATTTTATCGTCAACGAAACCTGTCCTCGTTGACGAGCTCCTCTTATATCCTCATTGACGAATCTCCTGTGTTCGTCAACGAGATGCTGAAAAATTCCTTGGGTTATTACAAGTATGTTCATTGTTTGGCTTGATACCTTCACTGTTAGGCTCAGATGGTTGTTTCAACATACAGCCCAATCTGAGCTAGTTGCTTCCGTGTTTGGCTCAATTCAAGTCGGTTACTTCGTCATTTGACTCAATATGATCCAAATGTTTCAATGTTTGACTCAATCATAGCCGGTTGCTTCATTGTTCAGCTCAATTTAAGCCAATTACTTTATATCTTGGCTCAATTTGAGCCAATGCGTTCACTGTTCGGCTCGATCTGAGCTAATTCCTACATTGTTCAGCTTAGTTCCGAGTTGATTTGCCCATCTTTTTAGCTCAATTTGAACCTTGGCGTATACTTGGTTGTCTCGTGAGTTGTGCTCATCAATTGGGAATGTCTTGGATGCCTCATGAGTTGTGCTTATCATATGGGTCATTATTGGTGAGTCATGCTCACTCTTTGCTTGCCGTATAAGTTGTGCTCAACAATTGGGCATGTATTCAATGCCTTATGAGCTGGGCTCATAAGTTGGGCCATTGCTAGTGAGTCATACTCACTCTTTTCTTGTCTCATAAGCTGTGCTCATCGGTTAGGCCATTGCTGGTGGGTTGTGCCCACTCTCTGCTTGCCTCATGAGTTGTGCTCATCAATTAGGTGTGTCTTCGAGGTCTCATAAGTTATGCTTATCAGATAGCTCATTTCTGGTGATTCATGCTTACTCTTTTCTTACCTCGTGAGTTGTGGTCATCAATTGGACGTGTCTTCGGGGTTTTATAAGCGATGCTCATCAGATGGACCATTGTGATGCACGCCATTTGTGATGCGCGCCGTAGTGATTCACACTATTGGAATTCACACCATTAGGATTCGCACCACCATGAGTCTATAAATTGCTTCCTCCACTTTATATATTTTATCTCTGGAGGAAGTTTCTCCCATAGCAGTAGGTACGCCTCCGTCCTTTGTCTTTTTCTTTTTCCTCTCTATCTAGATGTTTAAGTTTTTGTTGGTTTTTTCTTTATTGTTCGTGCACTTTTCATGTGTTCTTCTTAGTGCTCTTCACGTGTTCTTCGTGTTCTTCATGTGTTCTTCAAAAGTTTCCCAAAGGAAGTTTCCTTTTGATATTTTCTGACGAGTAAAAATGTTATTTTTCTATTTATTCTTCTTTTAGGAGCTTTGTAAAAATGGAAACTTATGAGGCTCAATCTTCAATAGTAGTTAGTATAAGGGGTGCTAGATCTTGTCTTTTCCTAAATGATTTGTTAAGCCTATGCAACTTGTACTTTATTCTACGCACTATTCGCCTCAGGGTACCCAGCGGCTCAAAATTGGCCCTCCAGCCAGGTCTAGACAAAGTTTGCTTATACTACTTTGAGGCCAAGCCTAGGTTGCCCTTCCAGCCTTTCATTTCTAATGTCCTACGGTTCTACAATCTATCACCTAGCCAACTGGCCCCCAACTCATACCTTACTCTGGTGTGCTTTGAGGCTCTCCTCATATGCAAGGGCCACCAACCTACATGAAAGTGGAATAGTGATCCCAAGAGGGGGGTGAATTGGATTATTGAAAATTTTAGGTTCTTTTTAGATTTTACTTACTTGTTTCAAAACACACGGCAGCCTTAAGTAAATAAAACAATTCACAATTTAAATTACACCACAAACAACCAATTAAACAATCACAAATACCAAATACCAAACCAATCTTAATTTAAAGATTCTTATGAAATTGTAACTTTATCTTTTGCAAGCAACCCTGTATGTAATTTGAAAAGCCCTGTTTTGGAAATTTGTTTGCGTTCTCTTAATTAAAATTTCCACAAATTAACCAATGTACTCTCTTGTGGGTTTTCGCAAACGGTTAATGAAAGCATACTTTCTATAGATTAAGAGTCTTCTTTTTTTAATTATTCAAGCCTTGCACAACATACACATCCAATATATAGTGCTGAAATTTAAAAAATAGGGTAAGAAGAACACCATGTTTTTGTAGTGATCCTAATAATAATAATAATATTATTATTATTACTATTATTATTAAAAAATTTAAAATAATTAATTAAATAATTATTATTAATTATATAATATAATATTATAATAATATAATATAATAATAATAATATATATATATATATATATATAAATGTTCAGGAGCCTTCCTTTTCTTTTTCTTTTTTTTTTTCAGTCTACGCACAATCATTTATCTCCTCTCTCCTCTCTCCCACTTCCCTCCATCTCTTCTCCGTTATTCAGCCGATTAAAAATTTGAAAATATTGTTGGGCTTTGCTCGTTGCCACTGACATTTCTACTGGAGCAAATCTGTCGTGGGATTGGCGTAGGCAGATCTCCTGGGGTAAACCTCAAACTTTCCTTAATTTCTTTTAAACTATAAGCCCTATTAACGAATGGAAATTGTCAGGAGACTCGTTGAGAGATTCTCTATAATCTAGCTGGAACAAACCAATCCTAAATTTGGGGTAAGTTTGATAATTTAGGCTTTTATTAAGCTATTTAGGGGATTCAGAACCTAAGAAAATTTTAGGAAAAATTACTCTAAGAATTGTGGCGAATAATATGGTGAAATTTGAATTTCAGGGCTCAGTGACTTTTGAATGCCTAGGGCGTAAGCCGAGGTATTAGCGGACCTTTTTTAGGAATCAGGTAAGGGGGATTAAGTTAAGTCAGGAATTTTATTTAATTTGAACCGATTAAATTAATATATTTATTTATTTATTTGGGAATTTAAAAGTTATTTTGAAAACCAACCATTCGAAATGAGTTTTACAAACATAAGATATATGGTATGATATTTTTGAATAAAATGAACGGTGAAAAACTTGTTTATTTATATGGATATTTTAAAATGTGGAAAATTATGTGGCAGATGATTTAATTTATAAGGATTATTGTATATCTAGATTTGGGATTGTGAAAAATACTAGAAATGTTTGTGAAAATACTGAAACTATTTATGAAATGCAGGGGTTTGAACTAACAGCCGATGGTCGGGTATTGTTTGATTGGCCAAAAGGCAGGATTATTATTTGATGGCTGAGGGCCGAGTTTTAATTGATGACTATATACCGGATTGTATTTTTGGCTGGGGGGCGGGTTTTTGAAATAACAAGAAATATATGTGAAATGATGTTTTAAATGGTATTTTCTATTATCTAAATTGCATGATATGTTTTAGGAACCCTGGGGACCAGTGTAGTGTGAGCACGGTATCATTGCTAGAGATTTATTATGTGGCCGTGTGCGCCCACACCTGTACTGAGAGGTGTAGGGTGGTTTTGTCCGATTTGACTACGTGAGGTGAATGCACCATTGGGTGAGGGCAATCGGACTATTAGTTGGAGCTGCGTGTACTCGCGGAGTATGTTAGCAGAGAATATAGATGACTACTATCTGGGTGGATCCCCCACGACATTAGTCCAATCTTCGAGCCGCACAACCCGTGCCATGGGGATGTAAATGGCGTGTTTGTCATAGAGAGTGTCTTATATGCATATCTGTTAATTTATGTGAATATGGTTAATTAATAAGATAACTTCAAGAGCTTACTAAGAAAGGTGAGTGTCCTGGTAGTAGTAATGGTACTAGAACAGAGGGAAGCTACTTGTATGGGTGGGCAATCTTCCCTATCCTCGGCTAATTGTGTGTGTGAGTGTAAAATAAGAATGTTTTCATAAATGTGTTTATCTGCTTAGTAAACTGGTTATTTTCTATACACTAAATGCATGTTGGCCACACACTGACATTAATTTAGTCTTTCCCTTACTGAGTTGTGCCTCACCCCTACTTTACAAACTGTCTTTTGAGGGAATCCTATAGATCGGGTTTAGCAGGCTAGAGGAGCCGGGCTAGTGGTGTGACTTTTATGTAGGTAGTGTGTAGATAGAGATTTTATTTTTGTTTAGTTTTGTGGGATGTAATTATATGAAAATGGATATATTTATGTATAAAGATAATTAAAACTCTGGTAATGTAATTTGAGGATTTTATATTTTATTTCCGTTGCGTATGTGTGTTTTATATTTGATGAATAAGGTATCAGGTACACTGACGTCACTAAAGTAGCTTTCCGGACCCATGTGGTAGGTCGGGGTCGTTACAGTTTTTACGAGGATCAGCTTATCCCTAGCCTACGTCCTCGACTTTGGCCAATACTACTAAAGGATTCCACTATGAATGCTCCTTTCCGAGTGGAGCAAATCTTTTACAAAGGCCTCTTTTTCAGGAAGAGAAACCTCTCCAAATAATATCCCCTCGCTTGGTTACAACGATCCAACAACCCTAAATCGTCTATAAATAACAAAGAAATAGGAAAGAATTTGTGTACAAGAGACACTCTCAAACAGAGTAGGTTAGTACAATAATCAGCACAATATACTTCAATGTAATTCAATATAAAGAGATTGAAGCTCGATTGAATTAAATCACCGAATTTATCTTCCTTGGATTGAAAGATTTAGACTTTGAAGACACAAATTCGGAGTTAGAATCAACAGCAACTCAATAGTGAAAGCAAGATGTGAACAAGAGAGATTTAGAGCACTTTTAGAATTCTTGATTGTTGATAATTTTTCTTGGTTTTTAAAATTCTTGTCTTAAGGGCTATTTATAGATGTTTAAAAGTTAATACCTTGTCCCCCAAGTTTTCTTGGAGTATGTACCAAGTTTTCAACAAGAGTAGTGCCCTAAGAAACCAAATTTAAAAATTTTCTCGTTGGAGTTTTAAACATACTATTCGAATGGCAGTTGCCTGCCACGATCTGGTAGTCGCCTGCCATAGTTCAAACCCGAAACTCTACCTACCAAAGCACAGGCAGGTGCCTGGCTTGACCACCCAGATGCCAAGCAGGTTCCTAGCAGTTGCCTGGGACCCTACTGTCTACCATATTTTAAATTCTAAAATGAGCAGTCACCTGCTTGAATTGGGCAGTCGCCTGGCTTCAAAAAAACTAAATTTAACTTTGAAAACTTCTTCTCATTTGAGAACTTTATTATTTTAATTTAAGAAAACATATTTTAAGGTCTTCGAAAATTGATTTCTTAGTTTCTTATTCTTAATGAACTTCAATTCAATTTATATTGAACTTTACATGAAGTGCGTACATAAAGACTTTCTTAAGACTCTAAACCCTTGAGCTTCTTAAGTCTTCATGAAAGTCCTTGCTTTGAATTCTTTCCTTGATCATTAAGCATTCTTTGAGCTTTCGATACTCTTTCATTCTTCAAGCTTTTATAGAATATGCCCATCTTGAGCTTTTATCACTGAGTTTAGCTTTGAAACACTTAAGCTTTCTATTATCTGCTTCCTACAATAGTTCAACTTGAAACCACATCAATTTTATCTTGATTTGTTATCATCAAAATAAGAATTTCAACCCTTGTTAGGCCAACACTACAGTTAGGCTATTTCGATTTTGTCATCAAATGAGGAAGCATTCTTTTAAAAATGAGGTGTATTATTTTAACTACCTCTAAAATTTAAACTTTTCACTTTTGGTGCCTCCTTCATTCATCAACGGAAGTCTAGTTTTGTTTTCACCTCCAGGGAGTTGAACTTTTATGGGTCTCGAACCTAGGCAACCTCTCTCGATGGTGATATGTCCTCTCATGTCCTTCCTTTTATTTTTCTACGCTTCTTTCTTAGCATCTAATCTTGCCACCTTTGCAGCCTGCTAGTGTCACCTTCTCCCCTGTTTATCTCCTATGGAATAGGTCATTATCGAAGAGCTCTGACTCAGGGCTCGTCAAGGAACCATCCCTTATACTGAGTTACTTAAGGAGCAAAATTCTCATGTGCTACGGATTTAGTCTATTCCATTTGGTCATCACCTTATCTTTCATATTTCGAATGTACTGCCCTGTGTGTGTGTGTGTGTGTGTGTGGCTCCTAATGAGGCTCCTACTCTGCCACATCCAGCTACTATACTCAAGGGGTCAGGTTTGCATGACCCAGTTGGCTCCAGTACTGCCCTCCAGCACGCTGTGCTCCTGGAAGATGTTTATGAGTTGAAGATGAGGCTTCTGAAACCCTTACTTCAGCTACCCCTCATGTGTCTTACCGAGCATGTAGTGGGTGCTTATAAATACATGTTTGCATGTTCATCCTGCTTACCTACTATTTTTTTTTCAATTCACAGCCATTCACCTCACCTTAAAGGGCAAAGTTAGTGAGATGCACAGGGTTCCCTTGGAGCCCCAGTAATAGGTGGTGGATTTACAAACGCAACTGAATGCTAGTGCCACTCGAGAGAAGGCTCTTGAGGAAGAGATTGCTTGGATTTGAAATGTGGAGATATCGGCTGTTGTTGACTCCGCTATAGCTGGTTATTAGAATTATGAAGAGTTTTAGCTTGATAGAAATAAATTTAGAGTCCAATCGTATTGTAGGGGCTTTCACAGATGTTGAGATCAGTTCAAGATAAAGTACCCCCACATCGACGCATCCGACATCTACTTTGCCAGGTATGGCAATGTGAGCCTCCGTCGGGAGAAAAGTAAGAGGAAAAGGATGAAGAAAAAAATGAGGTAAAGGAAGCAGGCAATTTTGGGAGTTGAGACTTTCACTTGTATAACTCTTATTATGTAATTACTTTATACGAGCTTTTGTTTAAAAAGCATACAAATTATTGATAATATTTTTTTAACATTTATGAGTTCCATGTGTTTTGAATCTCTTTCCCTCGTAAGTCTTTTAATATGTATGTTTTTGGTTTGATTTATATTGCTATTTGGTAAGGTCCTTCCCAACTAGGCTTCAGCTTGCTGAGTGTTGAATCACCAAGATTGTTTCGCACTTTCCTGAACACCAAATCCCCCAGCTAGAAAATTCGAGCTTTAACCCGAGCATTATAGTATTTCGTCACCCTCTATTGGCACGCTACCACCTTGATCTAGGCCTGGTCCTGCTTTTCTTCTAGTAGATCTAACTCTGCTCTGAGCTCCTCATTGTTCCCTTCTTCGTTAAAGTGTTGTCCACGAGTGGCTTCCTACCTTAGCAAGGATGTTAGCTTATATTCCAAAGGTGAGTAGGAAATGAGTCTCCCCCGTGGTTGTTCATCAGGTGGTATGGTATGCCCATATAATGGAGGGGATTCTTCCACCCACCTACCTTGTGCCGATTCTAGGTGAGTTTTTAGGCCGTGAAGGATGGGTTGGTTTACATTTTCTACCTATCCATTGCTCTGCGTGTATGCTACAGACGTGAAGAGCAACTTCATGCCCAAGTTGAAACAAACAACTTTAAAATGATTGCTATCGAATTGCCTTCCATGGTATGTCAATATTGCCCAAGGCACTCCATACCTATATATGACGAAAGTCCAAATGAACTTGGTGATATTCTGCTTCGTGATGTGAGACAATACTTTAACCTCCACCCATTTTATAATGTAATATATGACAACCACCAATAATTTTCATTACCTTGCTGCTTGATGCAACTAGCCCAATATGTCAAGCACCCATTGTGCAAAGGGACACGTGCTGGTCAAGGGAGATAACGTACTAATGGGTGAATGGGGTATGTTAACACATCTTTGGCACCAGTCATATCATTTCACCAATTCTAGCCCATCTTTCCTTATAGTGGGCCAATAGTATCCTTATTGTAAAATTTTGTGAGCCAAGGCTCTTTCGTCTAGGTGGTTACCGCAGACCTCTTCACGAATCTCTCTCAATATATACTCCACTTCTTTGTTGCCCAAAAATCATAAATATGGTAGTGTTAAAGATCGTCGATTCAATTCTTTGCCTATTATCATACATCTTACTGCCTTCCTTCTTAGCTTCAATGATTCCTTCCTATCATCAGGTCAACATCCATATTGGAGATATTTTACCATAGCATTTCTCTAGCCTTCCTCCTCTTTTAATGTGGTTATGATGATCTCTTTATAAGTTAGTTTTCCTATTTGCTCTAGGTATACTGCACGCTCCTAATCTGGCTTTAAAGTTGAGGCTAACTTTGCTAATGCATTAGCTTTGGCATTCTCTACTTAAGGAATGTGCTTAATGTAGAATTTTGAAAATATCTTGATACATTCTAATACCTTTGTTAGATATCTTTTCATCTTTGGTTCTCTTGCTTCAAAATCACCTCTCACTTGCTCTACTACTAGCTGAAAGTCACTCAAAACTTCAAGCTTTCTCACCTCAAGGGACATAAAGAGTTGCGGCCCTACCAATAGAGTTTCATACTCTACATTGTTATTCGTTGTTGCAAATTCCAACCGCTATGTGTACTACACCTCTTATCCATTTAGGGTTGTAAGGATCAAACTTGCACCTCCTCATGTTCCATTAGAAGACCCGTCCACATGGAGCATCCATACTGTCACATATTTTGATTTTTCATAGGCTTGTTCGATGATAAAATCTTTTAGAACTTGGGCATTAATTATAGGCCTTGGCTTATAATGGATGTCAAATTCTTTCAACTCAACTGACCACTTTACCCTCTTGACTGACCACTTTACGGATTTCCTGACATTTCAGGCCGCTGGAGGGTTTGTCTTAGAGGCATGTTGGTTAATGCGATTACTCTGTGTGCTTGGAAATAAGGCCTTAGCCTCCTAGCCGCACAAATGATTGCAAAAGTAGCCTTCTCTATTGGTGTGTAATTGATCTCTGCTTCCCGAAACACCTTGTTGGTGTAGTATATGGGCTTATGCTGCCTATTTTCCTATTGGACGAGGATTATGTTCACTGCATAATGTGTAGAAGCTGGGTACAAGTACAAATCTTCTCCAGTACCTACTTTGGTCAAGAGGGATGGAGAACTGGTGTATTGTTTAAGTTGTACAAAGGTTTTATCCCGCTCATCACCCCATGCCTTGCATAACGCCTTAAAGAATGGCAAACACTTATCTCTTGAGTAGGAGACAAACTTGCTCAAAGATGTAATTCTTCCTATTCAAATTTGCACTTCCTTCTTGGTCTATGGGGCCCATATCTCCATCAAAGCTCGTATTTTATCGAGATTTGCCTCTATCCCCTTGTGAGTGACCATGAATCCTAATAATTTTCTCGTTGAAACATTGAATGCACATTTGGTTAGATTCAACCTCATTTCGTACTTGCATGGTAACTCAAATGTTCTTCCCAAATCCCCCACATGATCATTAGATTTCAAACTCTTCACTAGCATGTCATCCATATAAACCTCCATGGTATTCCCTATGAGGTCCTTAAAAATCTTATTCACCAACCTCTGGTAAGTTATTCCTGCATTTTTCAACCCAAACGACATCACTCTATAGCAAAAAAGCCCTCTTTATGTGATTAAGACAGTTTTCACTTTGTATAGTGGGTGCTTGTGGATTTGATTGTAGCCTAAATATGCATCCATGAAGTTTAAGAGTTCATATCTAGATGTGGAGTCCACTAGCTGATCAATTAGAGGAAGAGGGAAGCTGTTCTTGGGATATGCTTTGTTGAAGTCTATGAAGTCAATGCAAGTCCACCACTTGCCATTTAACTTCTTTACCAGAACTACATTGCTGAGCCACTCTAGGTTATTAACTTCCCTGATGAAGTTAGCTTTCAAGAGTTTGGTTACCTGCTTATTGATTATCTTGATTCATTCAAGAGAAAAACTCCTTTTCTTTTGTTTTTTTTTAGACGATGGCTAGGTTCTACTTGTAACCTATGGTTGATGACCGTGCGATCGATTCCTGGCATATTGTCAGTGGATCAGGTGAAGATATCTACATACTCACCTAATAATCTCACAAGCTCTGTTTTCAATGAATCTGGCAATTGGGTCCCAATCTGGATGCACTTTCCCTGGTTGTCTTTCTTTATTGGAACGTTGACCAGCTCCTCATTTAGTGTGCTGATCTGAGAGTACTCACTCCTCACCTCCACGTCTTCCATGGTCAAGGCACCTCATCCTTCTATTTTTCCTTTTATAGCCATTACATAGCACTTGCGAGTCGCCATCGGTCCCCTTTCATTTCCCTCACTCCGTTCGGGATGGGAAACTTAACCTTCAAATGATAGGTAGAAGTTACGGCCCGAGTTGCGTTGAGTGTGGGGCGTCCCAATATTATATTGTAAATGAAAGGACGATCTACCACCAGGAAGTTAGTCATAAAGGCGACATGCTGCGGGGTTGTCCCCATGGTTAACGGTAGTGTGATTGTACCTAGAGGATGGACCACGTCTCCTCCAAATACGACTAAGGGCATCTAGATAGGCTTCAAACACTCCCTTTCCCATCTTCATTTCTTGTTGAATCAACTAAAAGATTATGTTAGCCAAGCTTCCATTGTCTACCAACATCATTCTTACCCGATAATTAGCAACAAGTAGTGATAGCACCAACACATCATCATGTGGTTGTTGTACACCTTCCTTATCTTCTTTGGGGAAAGTGATTATCTCCTTCTGTTTATGCTTTTTCTGGTTCTGCCTTCGATCCTCGATTATAAAAATTTGCTTTGCATATCACTTCCTAGCACCTCTATTGTCCCCTCTATTGGTTGGTCCTCCAAAGATCACGACAAATTCTCCCACAAGCTTATCCTCTTTTTTCTCAGCCTTTGGTTTTTGATGACTACGTGCTTCGGCTCAACAATCACTTCTTTTTATGAACTTGGAAAAGTGTCCCCTTCTTATTAGAGCTTCAATTTCATTTTCAAGTGGACACAATCTTTTGTGTCATGCCCATGATCCTTATGGAATTTGTAGAATTTTGAGGTGCTCCTCTTGTATTACGGCGTGTGCATGGGTTTTGGCTAGGATATGTAGCCTTTCTCCCTAATGTGCATCAGGACATCAGTTTGGGGGACATTCAAAAAGGTATAAAACTAGAACTTAGGTGTGGCTCCTGCCTTCTTTTGGTTGTTGAATTGTCTACTACTTTATTGCATTTTCTCTACTTTAGTTACTTCATCCATATCCTTTGGACCCTTCCTTTTTAAATCGGCCCGGCTCTTTCTTGTGGTCATAACTTCTTCTAGATTTATGTATTTATAGGCTCGTGTCATTAGTTCTCCCATATTGATTCGAGATTTTTTCCCTAGCGAATTTAGAAAATCCCCTAGAGGAAATGCTATCATCAATGATGCTATTGCCACCCCATGATCCAAGTTTCAAATCTCTAAGGTGGTGTTGACAAAACGGTGTATGAACTCTTTTAGTGTCTCCTTTTCTCCTTGAAAAAGACTCATTAGATGAGTCAAGATTTTTTCCATTTTTTGGTTGTTGACAAAATTTCCTATAAACTGCTGCTCTATTTCAGAAAAGGACCCAATAGAGTCGGACTTTAGAGTTTGTTACCATACCCTAACATTCCCTTTTAAAGTGGCTATAGATGCTTGACACATGATTGCATTAGGTGCGCCTTGCAATTGTATCAACGCTCAATCAAATAAAGGAGGGTCCGAATATTTGATTTATGATTCCCCGCAGAGGGATAGTCACGCACTTCCTTCATTATCTTTTCCAATTGGTCAATTTTTTTTTAACTTTTCCTCAAGCTTGTGGGGCCATTGCTTGTAAATGCTCACACTATTTGCATCCTCTACTTTTTTTGTTGGATCATAAGCCTTAGCAACGATTTCTAGTGGGGCTACAAGCTTCCCATCAGACACTGCTTCAATTCGATTAGCCTCTGGACCATGTTCTTCACAATCCCTATTCTGATATAGGATTACAGTAAACATGTCTTCTACCCTTTTCTGGAAGGCTAGAAATTCATTTAATGGTACACTATGGTTGTCTATCAGTGCAAAATGAATTGACTAGGGTGACTGGTTACCCACGATAGGTTTTGACTTTGAGTTATGCGATGCGACCATGGTCAAGGATGGAAAAACCTCCCAAAGGTTCCCACAAACGGTGTGTTATATTTGCGTGTGACTCTTATACTTAGTGGGATCACAAACAAAGGAAGAAAAACATGTGAGAGAAGTCTTCTTGTGCTAGCAGCAAAAGACTCATCGACAAGTGTTCTGTGCTTGTCGATGAGTAGATACTGAGAGCCAAAAAATCTCAAAGTTAGAGACTCATCGACGAGAGGATAGATTTGTCGATGAATGGGCTTCTTTGTCTCGTTGACGAATCCCCTGTACTCGTTGACAAGTGCGCTTGGGTTGTAAGAAGTTATTTGAATTTTGAATTTGAACAGTGTGACGATTGGGGATTCGAAGGGAAACCTCTGAGGGCTTGTTATATATGTTCTTCTAGGCATATTTTGACATGAAGAAAGTAAGAAAGGGGTGAGAGAAGGAGAAAATATCATTGATTATGTATCTTTGATTTTCATAGTGAAATCTCTTGTCGATTGCTCCCATGGATGTAGGTTTTGCCGAACCACGTAATTCCTAGTGTCGTTGTTCTTATCTTTACTCTCTTTATATTGCTATGGTTGTGGAATAATTCTGTATTTCACCATTTGATATTGTTGCAAGTGTATGCGCAATCCTTTACAACAATATCATCATTCCGCTATGCATTATTGGAAGAGACCCTTATTTCACAACAATTGGTATCATAGCATGTGTTGTATGGCCTCTGAATTGAAGGATCTCGTGGTGCAGCAAGGCATGGTGAAAGGTTTATACATAATTTCAACCGAATAGCATGAATGCAATGACTTGGAATGAATTGGGAGCAATCATTCAATTTTGTTTGAACAGAGACATATTGTATCATGTCATGGATGAGAATTCTTTTGCATTAGTTTGGTGAAAATGGGAATGTCGATATATGTCTAAGGGTGCGTCAAAATCTGCAAGTGTAGAGGAGGAAGACTCAAAATGTAGTTATAACGAACTCAAAATTCACACCATTTTATTTAAATAAAATATAAACAGACTGATAATCATTTACTCTGATACCTCTGTAACAATTACTGGGAAACATCTATGCAGCGGAAACATAATAATGTACAACCATATACACAATACTAGAATTCAGTATCTCCCCAAAATATATATACACAAAAACATAACTCTCCAAAATCATCTATCAAAACTCCTAATATCTACCCAAAAATACTTTTCTCCTGGAAACACTTACCCTGGAAACAGGGTAGTGCAACCGACCTCCCTATCTTCGAGCCTGATATGTTCGTCTAACTGGATCACCTAAAAAATTTTAAATTATTGGAATGAAACAATGCTGAGTAAGACGAAATATGTTATTACTAGTGTGTGACAACAAAGTTTACATAAATAATTTTCTAATAAATAGCTGAAATTGAGATAGCCTGTAACAAAATCCACAATATAACTCACACCTATGTGGCTTAAAATATATTAGTAATATCTGAGCTTTCTATTTAATTATACTTCAAGTATTATAATATATCTGATGTTATCCTGTAAATCTGTACATATATATATATATATCTATATCTGTGAAAACTACCCTGAAAATCTGTATGTCATGATTTAACCTCTCATGACAGGGTTGTGCGGCCCGTAGGCGGGACTTAACTCTGGTTAGCCCACCAAGATAAGTCAACTGAAAACTCTATCAAACATCAAACCGGCCTCCTCAACCCAGAATACTGGGGAGTTTGCAATCCCTTCAGGCACGGAAACTGATCTTTTCCTCGTCAAACCGGCCACCTCTACCCAGAATACTAGGGAGCTTGCAATCCCTCCAAAGCATGGTTGACAAAAATCTGCACACTATCTAAGATATGTGGTTGCACTTTGATTTGAAATAGCAACGGTACCGGGCTGTACTGACTGAATTTGACTGAAATAATTCATCAGGAATTCGATACTGTATAATAATATTCTATATATAAATTTTACTATTTCATCATGATTCCAAAATAACTATAACACTATAAAACTGATCTGAAAATACTATAATATCTGACTGAAATAACTATAATATCTGATATGTAATATCTAACTAAACTGTAATATCTGATTGAATAAACTGTAATATCTGAGTGTTATGATTTTAAAATTTTGGAAATCATGGTATTCTGTAAATATTGTAAAATATCTGTCTGTAAAATATCTGCATATAAAATATCTGTCTGTAAAATATCTGTCTGTATATACACTGTAATTCATAATTCTGTAAAATCTGGTAAAGCATATTTCTATGCAAAAATACTGTAGATCATGATAGTCTGAAAAACTGTATAAATTTTGAACTATTTTGATATTAACTCATGCCACACAACTAAATAAATAAAAAAACCTTGTATTGAAATATGTATTTTCTGATAATAAAGATTATTTATACTCTGTAAAATATACCCCGAAATACATATATATTACTGATAAAATTTCTTAAATTCCTAACATAACATATTTCTCTTACCTGATAAATTAGGCTCGTTTATTGATTTCTAGCTTACGCCCACGGCGGTCATAATTTCACAATCCTGAAATTATACACATACATATTTCCCTGTTAACCAACTAAAATTTCAGAATAATTTCCATACTCACATTTCTTGAATTTATAAACTATTTATCACTTACCGGGGTTCCTGAGCACACCCACTAGGTTCCCTAGCCTGCCTGCAGCATAAGCTCAAAAACCTTGAATTCACAACACCCAAAATTAATCATCTCAAACACCAGTATAATATTATCTACAACTAAATCTGGGTTCAAAAAAACCTACAAGCCAAATAACCCTTAAATAACCTACTTACCTTGATTTGGGGATGGTTCCCAAACTTGTCAAATCGAAATTCTACTCCGGCTAAGTTGTAGAGAATCTCTCAGGATTATCGTTGAAAATCTAGAGAGAACGCAAAGAATTTCGAAATCTAGAGAGAGAAAGGAGGAAAAACTGTTTCTCCTCGCTGAAATCTCGATTATGCATATTTATAGGTGACTTGACACGTGGCTTCGTCAACGAGCCATGTGTACTCGTTGACAAGGCGAAGAAGGTAGTTTGTTGACGAAGGTAAATAACTTGTTGACGAACTAATGGGTCCGAAATACACCCTCTCGGTATCTCTTTGTCGACGAAACACTAAACTTCGTCTACGAACCGTATAAGGGAGTTCGTCAACGAAGCCAGGGCATTCGTCGAAGAGCCCTGCTTTACCTCCTTTAAATTTTTCTTTTTCCTCTTTATTTAATTACTATTATTTTTAGGGTCTTTACATTCTCCCCTCCTTATAAAATTTCGTCCTCGAAATTTGCTATCTATGTTGTACACCATCCTCTGAGGAAAATTGGCTACTTATTTTACTACTTACCCTCACTTATGGCGAAGGAATACCGTGGTTACAACTAGGATTCTGGAAGATTACAAATATATATATATATATATATATATAAAGAAAATTCTCCCAAAACCAAAAACACTTTCTATCCTATAATCTAATATATATTCATACTTTAATTACTCTACACTGAAATAAGTAATACTAATTTTCTCTGAATTATCACCCCTAACTTCTATTGATTCCCACTAAACAGTTGTGGGTATTTCTATCGTATTTCCTCCTCTAGCTCCCATGAGGCCTCCTCCACTGCGTGATTTCTCCACAGGATTTTTACTAATGAAATTCTTTTAATACGTAACTCTTGTTCTTTTTTGTCTAGAACTTGTACTAGTGTTTCCTCATATGCTAGTGTATATATGGGTTCTATCTCCTCATAGCTGATCACATGGGAGGGATAGGGGACATATTTTCTTGACATGGAAACATGAAATATGTCATGTACCCTAGATAGTAGGTGGTAACGCTAGCTGTAGGTGACTGGATCCACTCTCTCGAGTATCTTGAATGGGCCAATAAACCTAGGGTTTAGCTTACCCTTCCTCCCAAACCTCATAATTCCTCTCAGTGGTGCTACTTTCAAAAACACTTGATCTCCCACATCAAACTCTTAACTTCTGGCAGCGAGTATCTGCATAGCTTTTCTACCGACTCTAAGATGCACTGATCTTGTCTTTAATTAGTCAGACTTTATCGTACACCTGTTGCACTAATTTTTGTCCCAAAACTCAACTCTCACCCATTTAATCTCAGTATAGTGGAGAACGGCACCTCCTACCATACAATACATTGTAAGGTGTCATCCCGATGCTGGTCTGATAACTGTTATTATATGCGAACTCAACCAGCGGCATATACTAGTCCAACTACCCCCAAAATCCAGCACACACGCTCGTAGCATATCCACAAGTATCTGGATCGTCCTCTCTATCTGCCCATCAGTCTGAGGATGAAGAGTTGTGCTGAATGATAACTGAGACCCCAAAGTCTCATGTAAGCTTCTCCAAAATCGTGATGTGAAACACGGGTCTCGGTTTGAAACTATAAATACTGGCACTCCATGAGATCGAACTATCTTTTGAATGTATCTCTATCAGTCTATTCATAGGGTAGTTGACTTTTATAGGTAGGAAGTGGGCAGTCTTCGTCAGCCGATCCACAATCACCCAAATGACGTTCTGTCCATGTAACGGCGGCGGTAACCTTGTAATGAAGTCCATAGAAATATGGTCCTACTTCTACTTGGGGATGTAGAGTGGCTGTAATTGTCTTACTGGTCTCTGGTGCTTAGTTTTTACCTGTTGGCACGTCAAACGGTGCTTCACGAATTCCGCTATCTCTCTCTTCATGCCACTTCACCAAAAGGATTCTCAAAGATCCCGATATATTTAAGTATTGCCAAAATAAACTGTGTATAGGGATCTGTGTGCCTCTTCTAAGGTAGCCCTCTTAATTTCAGCATCTGCAGGCACGCACAGTCTGGTACGGAACCATAGGGCTCCATCATCTGATATACTGAACTTCTCCCCCTGTTTGTTCTGCACTTTCTTTATCATCTCAACCAATTTTGCGTCATTATTTTGAGCCGCTTTAATTCTTTCTTGTAAGGCAGGTTGTATCACCAAGCTAGCAAAAAACGCCTAGTTACCATCCTCTATTAGCTCCACACCTAGCCTCTCCAAATCCATCTGAATCAAATGCTGAATCTCCTCTGCTGACAATGTTGTACTCATTGACTTTCGGCTCAACGCATTAGCCACCACATTTGCTTTTCCTGTATGGTAGCTGATAGTACAATCATAATCCTTAATGAACTCTAGCCATCTTCTTTGCCTTATATTCAATTCTTTTTAAGTGAAGAAATACTTCAAACTCTTATGGTCAGTAAAGATTTCACATCTCCTACCATAAAGGTAGTGCCTCCAAATCTTCAGGGCATACACCACTTCAACTAACTAACTCTAAGTCATGTACTGGGTAGTTCTTTTCATATTCTTTAAGCTGCCGAGAAGCATAGGTAATAACTTTCCCATGTTGTATCGACACACACCCAAGTCCCTTTTAGGACGCGTCATTGTATATCACAAATCCATCATCTCCTAATGGAATAGACAGTACCGGTGCAGTAACCAGCCGCCTCTTTAACTCCAAGAAGCTCTGCTCACAATCATCGGTCCATTTAAACCTCACATTTTTTCTCGTGAGTCATGTCAGCAGACCTAATAATCTGGAAAAATCATCTACAAAGCGTCGATAGTACCCTGCCAGACCTAGAAAGCTTCTGATCTCCTAAACATTTCCCAGTCTCACCCAACTCACCACTGCCTCTATCTTACTCGGATCAACTAATACACCATCTTCAAAGATCACATGCTTGAGGAAAGTAACATGTCTTAGCCAAAATTCACCTTTCTTGAATTTAGCATACATTTTCTTTTCTCTTAGTACTTGCAAAACCAACCTCAGATGATCCTTGTGCTCCTCAAAACTCTTCGAGTAGGCCAGTATATCATCAATAAATACTACAACAAACCGATCCAAATACTGATGGAACACCCGATTCATTAAATCCATAAACACTATCGGTGTATTAGTCAATCCGAACGACATTACTAAGAACTCGTAATTCCCATATCTGGTTTAGAATGTTGTCTTAGAAATGTTTTCTAACTTTAACTTTCACCTAGTGGTAACCAGACCAAAGGTCAATCTTGGAGTAGACCTGGGTCCCCTAGAGCTGATCAAATAAATCATCAATTCTAGGAAGAGGATATTTATTCTTGACTGTTAGTTTATTTATTTTTCTATAATCTATGCACATCCTTACAGTCCCATTTTTATTTTTCACAAACAAAACTGGTGCTCCCCAAGGCAACACATTAGGCCTGATAAACCATTTATCCATCAACTCATGCAGCTGGTTTTTTAATTCTTTTAGTTCAGCTAGAGCTATCCTGTAAGGTGCTTTAGATATCGGTGCCGACCCTGGTAGAAGATCCACAGCAAATTCAATCTCTCAATCTGGTGGTAAACCAGGTAACTCCTCTAGGAAAACATTTGGGAATTTCCTAACTACTGGAATACCAGTCTGTTTCGATTCTTCCCTTGACATCTCCTTTATGTAAGCTACATACCCCTAGCAACCATGCTGAAGCAGTTTCTTTGCCTAAATTGTCGATACTAACTGTGGCGAGGTGTGCACCCATGATCCCATAAATCTGAATTTTTACTCACCTGAGGGTCTGAAAATCACTTCTTTTCAATGACAATCTATGCTGGCATGGTTAGCAGTCAGCCAGTCCATACCCAATATCACATCGAACCTTTGCATATCTAATACCACAAGATCGGTTGGTAGAACTTTCTCTAAAATGCCTACTGAAAAATTTTTAAGCACTCTCATACACCTCACTACTGATCCAGTCAACGTGGCTACTAACAATTCAACATCTAACAACTGTGTCTCAACCCCAACTAACTTAATATATCCCGATGACATGAAAGAATGGGTCGCACCTGTGTCAAATAAAACAACAACTTTATATGACAAAGTAGTAAGAATACCTGTCACGACGTCTCCAGCAACCTTAGCGTCTCCCGGCGTCAATGCATAGACCATCGCTGGTGCTGTATTCCTTTACTGGCCTTCACGGGGCGCTTGGTAACCACCCTGAAATCGCCTGTGAACTGGTGCCTAGGCCGGCAGTCCCTAACATGACCAAGCCCTATGACAGGGTCTCCCACACCGATTGCAGATGTTCTCTCCCATCCTACTTTCACTTGGATGCCTTCGACCACATTTGGGACAAATAGGGTAAACCTGCTCACCCTGAAACCCTCGATGTCTTGTCATCTGTCTATGGCCTCTTCTGAATCGGTCTCCTCTCCATGGGCCCTGACTGGAACCTGTCTGGAAACTTGGAGGCGTGGGCCTCTTCCTCTAGTTCGGTACTCCCACATATGTCTACTCACTCTCCTTTGCTACTGTAGCTCTATCAAATAATTCAGTAAAGTCATGTATCTTCAGTACTGCCACCTGTTTATATATATTTCGTCTCAAACCCTCATAAACATCTTGCCCTTCTTAGCTTCATCTGGCACTATATATGGGGCAAATTGTGACAACTCGATGAATTTTGCTGCACACTGTTGAACTGTCATTGGTTCCTAGGTCAAACTCAGAAACTTTTGTACTTTAACCTCTTTAAGTGTGGTAGGAAAGTATCTGTCAAAGAATATGTCTCTGAATCGAGCCTAGGTCACAGGCACTGGTATAGGTCTCTGCTCCTCCAGTAATCCAGTAGTCGTTCTCCATCTCTCGGCCTCCCCTACCAACTTATACGTGGCATAAAGAACCCTCCGCTCATCGGTGCAGTGGAGCACCGTTAGTATTTTCTCTATCGCTTGCATCCAGTTCTCAGCAACTATACGGTCAGCTACTCCTGAAAATACTGGAGGATTCATCTTCGTGAACTTTTCTATGGTACACCGCTGGGTTGCAAATGGGTCTCCCTGCTCCCTAGAGCTTCGTGCAATCTCATCCATGACCTGTTGAGCTATGTTGCGTAAAACAGCATCTGAGTCTCCGCCGCCCATATTAGAAGGCCCTGCTCCATCATCGCCACTAGCGTGAGCACTACTACCTCCACGGTCCATCCTACAATAACACCAAATTATTTTGAGAATCCAAACCTCATAATACTATCCTTACTTCCATCTAACTAAAATATCCTTATACTGCCTTTTACAAATTTAAGGTTTAGTCCTACCATATGGAAAGAAATCGACGATAGTTTACTATGGTTTTTATGAAATCGTCACTATAGGAAAAACACAGAAATCACTTTGAAGTTCATGCTTTCAGACTGCAGAATAGAACCCTAAATTCTCATCTTAATTTCCCAACATTATCTCACTGATTTTTTATTCTATCATTCTCAAAATTTCATTCTTATATTCTGGTATTGTTTTCCACTGCACTTTAGAATTTACAGAACCTAGTAACCTAAGCTTTGATACCAAAATGTAACGACCTCAAAATTCACACCATTTTTTAAAAAATAAAATAAAAATAAATTGATAATCATTTACTTTAATATTCCTCTAACGATTACTAGGAAACACCTATGCAGTGGAAACATAATACTGTACAACCATATACACAATACCGGAATTCATATCTCTCCAAAATATACATACACAAAAACGTAACTCTCCAATATCATTTATCAAAACTCTTGATATCTACCCAAAAATACTTTTCTCTTGAAAACACTTACCCTATAAACAGGGTAGTGCAACCGACCTCCCTATTTCTGAGCTTGATTTGCTCGTCTAACTAGATCACCTAAAAAATGTTAAATTACTGGAATGAAACAACGCTTAGTAAGACGAAATATGTTATTACTAGTGTGTGGCAACAGAGTTTACATAAATAATTTTCTGATAAATAACTAAAATTGAGATAGCCTATAACAAAATACACAGTATAACTCACACCTATGTGGCTCAAATATATATATGTAATATCCGAGCTTTCGATTTAATCATACTTTTAGTATTAAAATAGATCTGCTGTTATCCTGTAAATCTATACATATATATTTATATCTGTGAAAACTAACTTGAAAATCTGTATGTCATGATTTAACCCCTCATGACAAGGTTGTCCAGCCCATAGGCGATACTTAACTCTGGTTGGTCCACCAGGATAAGTCAACTAAAAACTTTATCAAACATCAGACTAGCCTCTTCAACCCAAAATACTGGGGAGCCTACAATCCGTCCAGGTACGGTAACTGATCCCTCCCTCGTCAAACCGGCCACCTCTACCCAGAACACTGGGGAGCCTGCAATCCCTCCAAGGCACGATTGACGAAAATCCATACACTATTTGAGATATGTGGTTGCACTCTGATATGAAATAGCAACGGTACCGTGCTCTACTGACTGAAATAATTCATCAGGGATCTGATACTGTATAATAATATTCTATATATAAATCTTACTATTTCATCATGATTCCAACATAATCATAACATTGTAAAACTGATATGAAAATACTATAATATTTGAATGAAATAACTATAATATTTGATATGTAATATCTGACTGAATAAACTGTAAGATCTGATCTGTAATATCTGACTGAATAAATTGTAATATCTGAGTGTTATGGTTTTAAAAATTTTGGAAATCATGGTATTTTGTAAATACTGTAAAATATCTGTCTATAAAATATTTGCTATAAAATATCTATTTGTATATATACTATAATTCATAATTCTGTAAAATATGGTAAAGCATATTTCTATGCAAAAATACTGTAGATCATGATATTTTGAAAAACTGTGTAAATTCTAAAATGATTTGATATTAACTCATGCCACACAACTAAATAAATAAAAATCCCTGTACTGAAATCTGTATTTTCTGATAACAAAGATAATTTATACTCTATAGAATTTACCCCGAAACACATATATATTACTGATAAAATTTCTTAAATTCCTAATATATCATATTTCCCTTACTTGACAAACTAGGTTTGTTTACTGATTTCTAACTTATGCCCACGGTGTTCATAACTTCACAATCCTAAAATTATACACATACATATTTCCCTGTTAATCAACTGAATTTTAGAAATAGTTTCCATACTCACATTTCCTGAATTTATAAACTATTTATCATTCACCGGGGTTCCTGAGCACACCCACTAGGTTCCTTAACCTGCCTGCAGTATTAGCCTCAAAATCCTGAATTCACAACACCCAAAATTAATCATCCCAAACACCAGTATAATATCATCTACAACCAAATTTGGGTTCAGAAAAACCTATAAGCCAAATAACCCTTAAATAACCTACTTACCTTGATTTTGGGATGGTTCTCAAACTCCTCAAATCGAAATTCTGCTCCGATTAAGTTGTAGAGAATCTCCCAAAGATCATCGTGGTAGCTTCTTGTAAGAACTCGAATCATGATATATGAGTTTAAATTAATAAGAGAGGGGCAAATTGGGAATTTAGTAGGATTCGTTAACGAAACCAGAGTTCGTCGACGAAGTCTATGTAAGTCTCGTCGACGAAGTTCAGAGGCTCGTCGAAGAGGAAAAGTTGAGAGATTTCGGGAAACCGGTGATATCAGGATTCACTGACGAATCTATCATCTCGTCAACGAGCTGTCTATATGACCTCGTCGACAAGGACACCATTTCGTCAACGAGGACGACCGAGTCAAAGGGCTATAAATAGAAGTTATCTTTACTTCCAAGCGAAGAAATTTAAAAATCTTTTTTCTCTCTCTCTAGAACTCTCCCTACACTCCCTCTGTAGTAACCCAACCCCGAGAAAAAAAAATAAAAAAAATAAATATATAAATAAATAATAATAAATAAATAAAGAGATATTTTGGAGAAGATATTTTGAGATATTTATATATAAATATCTTGGAAGAGATATTTATTTAGACTACTTAAGGGCTAAGTTAGGTTTTATTCTATAAATTCTCTTATTCTCTCTCTCTCTCTCTCTCTCTAAGATCCTTCGTCGTTCGTCGTCTGTTTCCAAAAACGGAGGGTGCTACGTGGATCAAAAGAGGAAACTCTACACTTTTAGTAGATCGGATCGTCATTTCGAAGAGTTTCGAGTTTTCCCAAGAATCGAGGTAGGAATCTGATCCTAATTTTGATTTGATATTTGGATAGCAGTAGAAAACATAGTAAGGTTATGTTCTGTGGTTTTAGGTTTTCGGGATCTCGGGTTGTCGATTTGGACCGTTTTCATACGAACTTTCATTTCGAGTATAAGGTAAAGGGAATTTGATTACAACAGTTAATTTTGGAAAACTAAACCGCTAAAAAGCTAGTTTACGTTATTATGTCTGATTTAACTGCTTATTTGTGAAATTCTACCGAGTATAAATGCCCGTTTGACGATTCTACGATTTTCGATAAAAACGAGGTTTTCAACGTGTAATCTCCAAATTTTACAAACATCGTTTATTTGTGTTTATACTATAATAGGAGAGGCTCGAATCCTTTATTTATTCAGTTAAACTATGTATATCAAATTTCTATCATTTAGTGGGTTTTTGAAGTAAACTTGTGTGATAGATGTTGAAATAGAAATGAATGTATTTTCTATACTACTGATATAGAATATGGGAATGAAATTCCAATTTGTTATACTGATAATGTGATAAACGGAGGCTGGTGATACACCGAGCCGCATCAGAAAACAAAAAGGGGTAAACTGAGTGGAAAGACGCCAATTTGAACCCGCTGGGATTATTTCTATACTATTGATATAGGGTTGAAAAATACTTTCTTTGCAGAGTTGAAATAAACTACTGTTATATGATACGGCGCGATATCATAGCTAGATGTACACGTGCAACCACACGTATTAAACGATGTAAGTACCAAGATGGTCGGCTAGTAGGGTGAAACCATTGGCTGATATTGGGCCAATGCAGGCAGTCAAATCGTATGTAGGTACTCGGCAATGTCTGCACGAATAGGGCATTAGGCGAGTATCAGTGCACAACCCGAGCCATGGGGTAAAACTGGTTATAGGGATATTTTGCTGTTGGTCATCTGATAAATCATTCAATGGTCGAAAGACAGATGTGGGAATTTTGTAATATGAATAATGGTATACCTGATCCACAATTGTATTAGAAATACTTGATTTATATTTCAGATGTTGAATTAAAATATACATGTATTGCAGTCACACACTATTGTAACTCTTTCTTGCTTACTGAGAGATGTCTCACCCTATCATATAACCTTTGTTTTCAGGTCCATCAGTACGTCAGTCCTAATAGCTAAAAGGACTGGGGAGATTGTTTTTGGTTAGCTTATGTAAGCATCTAAATCTTGTATTAAACCTAAATGAAAGTCCTGTTGGAGGATTGTAATAACAAGAATTTTATCCTATGTATGACTTTATGAGAAATGGTGTGGATGTATTAGTAAACTCTAGTATAAGGCTAATAGAAACCCCAATGGATGTTTATGTTTTTCCGCGACATATACATCATGATTATGTATGTTTTACACCCATACGTCCCTATTAAGGGCGGGTTGTTTCCATATCTTGAACAGGTATAGGTATTATGTATGAATGAGTGACACCTGGATCCGTATAAAGGGCCGGGTCGTTACACCGTCTCTCTAGATTTCTTCATCATTCGTCACAAGAATCGTTAATCTAAAGTTACCTCGAGGGTCGTGGAAGGATTCTCTACAAAACCTACAGGTCGGAATCCGGTTTTGGAGATTTTCAGGTTTTGGCAAAAAATCGAGGTAAGGCTCGATTTTCATTTCTGATCCTATAGTTATGTAGGAAATAGTGCTGTGAGTATCTTCTGTACTGTTGATTGTAGGTTTTGGAACTCGGTTCCCTGTTTAGGAGTTTTAGAGTTCGGGATTTTCTATTTGGGGGAAGGTAAGGGGAATTGTGTTTATATCGATTATTTTTGAAATCAGACTTGGTAGAACTGTGGTTCACGGTTCTGTGTATGTTTTGACTACTCATTTGGGGGGATCTAATGGGGAAAACTATGGGTTTTTCATGATTACAATTTTGGGAAAAGGGGGCTACGGGCTGCATCCCTGATTTTGTTAAAAACCGAACGTATATGTTGATTTATACTGTGTTATAGGGATGGTCGTGCCTTGACTTGTTTAAATTGTATGTATTTGGAAAACCATGATTTTAAATTACCAAATGGGTGTAGTTTGTTTGGTTATATGAGCATGCATGCGTGTGTGTGATTGGTTGAAATGCTACTAGAAACGCGGTTCCGAATTGTTCCAGGTACTGAGAGTGTCCGGCTCTATATCCGAGGGCGTATGAAATCGCTGGCCATAGATTGGCAGAGTGTCCGACTCTATATCCGAGAGCATGAGCCTATTCCAGCAGATCAGGTCGAAGGGTGTGGATCCACCAGTTTAGCGTCGGTACGATGCTATGGGAGTCGGGGACTAGCCATGTGCCGGTGCCGCCGTGTTTGCTGGTTGGCTACGGGCCAATGCCATATGTCGCAAGCCGGCTTCGGGTGGATGGGTGTGACGACACCAGGGATTGCTGATCATGTGTGTGTGTGCATGTATGCACTATTGTGAAATTAGTACTGAAACTGCATTTAACTGCGTGTATGTTGCATCATGATAACACTCAAATGCAACACACCGATATAACTTGTGTTCTTCCTTACTGAGAGGTGTCTCACCCCTACTATACGTATATTTTTACAGGTCCTTCGAGTAACCAGAACTAGAGTCCTTGTGTCGAGAGCGTAGTGGCCGGTGTACTACGGGTAGCGCTTGGGTAAGTGCTAGGACTTGTATTTTGTGGGTTGTCATTTTGAGATATGTTAGGCACTTGGTTGTACATTGTTTGATGGAACCTTGATTCTGTCCTTGTATAGACTCTGGTATGGTACTGTATGTATATAGTAAGACCTTATTCCGCTGCATATGTTTTGTTATGTTTGGATATGTATAGGGTGCCTAGGAACCCCACGGGGTTGGACCCTCATCCTTGCTCTGTATCTTGGATGTTTTGTATGATACAGGAACTGTTTGTTTACATTTTCACCCCTGGATCCCATTTCGGGTTTGGGGCGTGACACTTCTGATCGTCGAACTGGAGAGAAAAGGAGCCGAAAATCTAGAGAGAAGGTAGAGAATTTTGAAATCTAGAGAAAGAAAGGAGGAAAAACTGTTTCTCCTCGTTGAAATCCCAATTTTGCATATTTATAGGTGACTTGACACGTGGCTTCGTCGACGAGCCACGTGTACTCGTCGACGAGGCGAAGAAGGTAGTTCATCGACGAAGGTAAATAACTCATCGACAAACCAATGGGTCTGAAATACACCCTCTCGGTATCTTTTCGTCAATGAGACACTGAATTTCATCTACAAACCGTATAAGGGAGTTCGTTGACGAAGACAGGGCATTCGTTGACGAACCCTGCTTTACCTTTTTAAATTTTCATTTTTCCTCTTTATTTAATTACTATTATTTTTCAGGTCTTTACAGTAGTGATGGAGATATGCTACGTGTTTCATTTGGTTCGAAGTGCCTCATGGGTAATTCTTAGATCTTAGTCACATGATGCTTTTATCCTAGAGGTTTGACATCTATTGGTCAATTTATACTGGTTGTATTTTGATGGAAAATGATATTCCATGTAAAATGTTTGTTATTGAAAATGTCAAAATCAAAATGTGTGATGGTGTTGTAAAAGCCATATGTGATGTAAAGCATGAATCGGGTCTAAAGAAGAATGATTTGTCATTTGGAACTTTAGATTGTAATAGATATTGTTACGAGTCTAAAAGTGGAGAAATGAAAGTGTTTGAGGGTAACTTGATAGTGATGAAAAGGGAAAAAGTAGCGGGAAATATCTATGCACTGCAGAGCGTTACGGTTGTAGGTGGAGTTGCAATTGTTGAATCTGAGTCAGGTATCTTGTGGCATATGTGGTTAAAGCATATGGGTGACTGCATGTATTCAAATGTTTGGGAACAAATGATGATAGCATCAAGGGATGTATTTCGTGTGTTTATCACGAAGGGTCCTGGTGTACTTCATGCAGTGGCTGAGGTGGAGAACCAGACCGGGAAAGAGATTCTCAAGTCAAACATTGGGGCTGAGTACGCTGGTTTTGTTCAAGAAGTTTTGTGAGCAAGGCAGGTTATATGCAGGGCTTACATGGTACTTCTTGGAGTAGTCAGTGAGTATGACGTGTTTCTTGTGTGACCGATTGTCAAAGGTATTGCTAGATGGGAAAATTGCAGGTAAATTGTGGGCAGGTTTTGCGGTAAACTATTCGGTTGTGAGTGGATGTCCATTGGTGCAATATTCTAGTGATTAAGGATCTAAGCTTGGTATTATGTCTAGACAATACATCTTTTTGGGAATAAGAAAGGTGGGTGCAAGATGGGTGATCCTATGGCAAACAAAGGGGTGATCGAGGACATAACTTTTTGGTGATAAAGCCATGAGGCAGCGTACTCAAGTAAAGGAAGAGAAACAAATGCCAGAAAACTGCAGTAGGATCAATCATGTTATTCAGGGGGAGTTAGGGACTCAGGGCAGAAATGCGGGGAGTTCTATCTTAAGTTAACAATATCACAGTATGAATGGGCATGTGATATAGGCGGAGCAATAGACTCAGGGCAAAGTTGACATTGGTCATATTGCAAGGATTTTCAGCTCGAGAGACGAGCAGAATCACGGTGGGCCCATGTGTACTATCAGACCATAACTCAGGTGTGTGAGTTGGTGAGGCTTCCAGTTTGGAAAAGGGTGATAGGATGCCATGAAGTGATGTATCTCTTGTGTGTGAATAACATGTTATTGGCTGGAAAGGATTTGACTGAGGCTAATCAGTTGGATACTTTATTGAAAAGTTTTGACATGAATGTGTTGGGTACGGCCAAAATGGGTCTTGGTTTGTTAATTTGCATGGACAAAACTGTAGGGAGATTAGTATTATCTCAGGGTGGTTTTGTGGACAAGGCTACAAGGAGATTGGTGTTATCTCAGGGTGGCTTTATGGATGGAACCACAGGGAGACTTTGTTTGCTATCTTAAGGAGGTTCTATAGAGAATCATTATGAAATGTCTACCGTACGGTACCCAAGGATGGGTTGTTGTGTCCAGGATATGTCAAAGGTCCTCCATGATTGTGTAATCGAGTGTTTCAACAAGCAATAGAGTGGACTGTCAGTTGTTAGTTTTCTTGAAGACTATATAGGGGGCTTTCGTGATATAAGACTTGCAGCAGCTTTTGTGTTTCCTGTTGTGGGAAGGTCTTATTGGAAGCCTAGGGTGAAGCCTTCGGGTGTTACATCTACAACTATATCAGGGTTGATGGTAGAAGCTGAAGCTACCATCGGCAAGTTCAAGCGGCATTGCTTGGACTTGGTGCATATCTCCAAGTACTAGAAGGGAGACAATCCCAACCGAGTGTTTCAAGTTAAAGGTGGAGAAATCAGTCATGTTTTTGAGTTCTCCTAAGGGGCGTATAATCACCAAGGTGGAAATTATTATATTTGTACGTGGCACTTATACTTAGTGGGATCACAAACAAAGGAAGGAAAACATGTGAGAAAAGTCTTCTTGTGTTGGCAGGAGAAGACTTGTCGATGAGTGTTTTGTGCTCCTTGACGAGTAGACACCGAGAACCAGAAAATCTCAAAGTTAGAGACTCGTCAACGAGAGGATAGATTCATCGACGAGTGGGCTTCTTTGTCTCATTGACGAATCCCCTGTACTCTTCGACGAGTACGCCTGGGTTGCGAAAAGTTATTTAAATTTTGAATTTGAACGGTGTGACGGTTGGGGATTCAGAGGGAAACCTCTGAGGACTTGTTATATATGTTCTTCTAGGCATATTTTGACATGAAGAGAGTAAGAAAGGGGTGAGAGAAGGAGAGAAGATCATTGAGTGTGTATCTTTGATTTTCATAGTGAAATCTCTTATAGATTGCTCCCATGGATGTAGGTTTTGCCGAACCACGTAATTCTTGGTGTCGTTCTTCTTATCTTTACTCTCTTTATATTGCCATAGTTGTGGAATGATTTCGTATTTCACCATTTGATATTGTTGCAAGTGTATGTGTGATCCTTTACAACAATATCTTCATTCTGTTGCACATTGTTGAAATAGGCCCTTATTTTCACAACACGGAGCCAACTGTTGCTACCCAAAATCGAACGAATTTCGTGAATCATCCTTTGACTGTGACCACCTAAAAAGAATGAAACGTAAATAGCTTGGAGGACCTAGGGTGTACTCTAAGGGATCACACCGATGCTTAAGTTAGGAACTGTGGGAGGTTTTGAATTGCAACAGTAACACAAAAAGTGAGTAAGAATGAGATGTTTACCTCCTCCCGAAATACCCTTTAATAAAGGGGAAAGTTCACCTTCTTTCAATTTAGCATTTATGGACACATTATTGGGTTTATGGGGGTTAAGGATAATTTAAGGGCATTTATGTAAAGGTGTTAATTGTAATTTTATAATTGTTTCCCCTCATGAATGTGCATATTGATTTCAGCATGTCAATTATGTAAGGGTGTTAATGGTGGTTTCGTAACCTTATCCTTTCATGAATGAGTCCATTAATTTTGGATATATCACCTTACTATACACTTGTAAAAAGTTTCATATTCTTATATACTTCATAGTTTTATTATAATATTTTATATAATTAATTTTAACTAACCTATTATAACTATTTTATTTTTAAGAATAAACATTTCGCACAATCAAACATAAGATTAGGATTTTGGTTAAGGCTTAAACAAGGTAATAAGTATTAAATAAGTAACTATCGATGTACTTTTCTTAAATTGTCTATGTTGTCTTCTGCATTTGTATAAATACATTTGAAGTACAAGTTATATTGAAGATATACAATTGTAAGGTACTCAATCATCTTATGCAGCTTTTTGGAATCATGAATTTCAAACTCTAAATTTAAACTTGTGTGAATTTATAAGAAAATCAATACAGTTTTACTAAATTTTATCTATATTATTATAATTTCAAATCCAAAGTATGAATTTCATATTTTTAGATGTCAGGTAAAAAATATATGCAGCACATATTTGGTCGTTCTCTCCTCTGAAAAACACTTTTTCCTTTTTCTTTACTACTTCCTTCTCCTTTTTCCGGAGTTGAAAGTTATCTGCCTTTATTTGTCAACAAATCTGGCAACTAGGCTATCTGCCACCTTATGCCTTTCTGGACTAAAAAATGAAACAGATTTAAGATGACCAGGGGGAAAGGAAAAATAATTAATAAAATACTATTACCTTACTTTGATCTTCTTTTCTTAACCTTGTGCAACACTGTATTAGGTATTTCTTTGTATCCCACTATTATGCTTGGTGTCTATATGGAACATCTGCGACCTCACGAGCTTCTTTGGGCTTCCTTAGAGCTTCAACCTTCACACAATAGTGTTTGGAATGGAAGGAACAACTTAAAAGAGAGAGAGATCTTTGAACTAAATAGGCTTCTATTAATAGTTCTTAATTTTCCCTTTCCGAACATAAGGGTTGGAGCTCCCTTTTATAGGCTAGTAACTGCTAAAGGATAAGCACAAGTTGCTTTCTCAAAAACAAATGTCTGACATAGAGTAAAAGCAAAAGGATAAAGAAAGGGACAACACATACTTTGTTGACTCACTTACTTTAAAAAAGAAAAGAAAGAAGGGACAACACATACTTGCTGACTCACCTTTTAAAAAAACACAAATTACTAACAACTTTGATAAAGTTACTTTTGACTAAATAACAAAAGATATGACCCGACGAATTGTCCTTTCGATGAGGCCTGGGATATAACAGGATTCTGGATAGCAGTCTGGATATGACTCTTCTAATTAGTCTGCTCAGTCTAGCCTAGATATGATGACACCTGGACTATCATCTGAACCATTCGATCTCGTCTTCCTTTAGAGATCTTTTAAAGCACTTATGATTTCTTCATCGTGCTGCTTTCTCGCTAACTTTGCAAGTACAATCTGAAGATCACTTTTCATGGTATGGGTTGAAGGAAGATGATGCTCCCGATTTTTAATTTGATTAATTATCTTTTTTGCGCCAAATGCAAATTTTGCTTCTTTGAACTTCTGGAGATATTTTCCTTCAATTACAATCAGAATTTCATGATCTGAGAAAAATATACAGTCTAAAGTCATTCTAACTTCGAGAAGATAAATTCCCCATAAATTCTGAACCAAATCATAAATTTTCCTATGCTTCTAGAAATCCTCACAGTCAAGTTCTTCTTCATGAAAATCTGAGACTATTCCGTCTTTCCAATCTTCTGGAAAAAGATTCCAGAACAAGACTTTTCGTGATTTCAACTCAATTGGTTCAATGTAACTTGTCCACCATAACCGTCCTAGATTAGTGAAGTTTAGCACATGTTTTACCATTGCTGGCAAGAAATCAAAAGCTTGTCCTGTCTTACTGAATCCGAAAAACTAGACTTCTCTGTTCTCAAGGTCTTTTGTACTGCAATTAGAAGTTCAAGGTTTAGATTCCTAGGTATGTGTAATTTTGGGATACACAAACCACTCCTCATCCAAAACTGCTTCAATTTTGGATACTCTGAAATACTTACTATAGCTCTGGTAGTAAAATTGTATTTCTTCAGCTAAATATCCATTTCAACTTTAAGTTTAATCTACTTATGAATGAGTTCGGATGTACTCTCCCTGTTAACAATTTTGAAGTTTTCTGAAATAATGGAATCAAACTCTTCCAATATTTCTACCACTTCTCTTAAATTAACTGAAAAAGATGTATTTGCTGGAATTGTTGGATTATTGATTAACCCTTCTAACAAACCTCTCTTTTCCTTTGTGATTGCTGGAGTTCTTCACAAAAAATCTTCAATAACAAAATTAACTTCAATTGTTTCTCTATCCTTCCTAGATTCTGAAACATTTCTGTTGATTACAGCTAAGTCATTTTTCTGTCTGCCTTCTCCTTTTACCTTCCTAGATCTAAGGTTCTAGACACATTGTGTGCTGTAATGTCCATACTTATTGCAAACAAAACACTGAATATGACTTTTGTCATTGGGCCTATCATCCTTTCTGGACAAGCTTCCCTTCTTCATTTGGTTCTGTTCCAGAACTAGAACTGGTCGTTCTCTCTTCTGAGAAACACTTTTTCCTTTTTCTTTACTACTTCCTTCTCCCATTCTGGAGTTGAAAGTTATCTGCCTTTGTTTGTCAACAAATCTGACAACTGGGCAATCTGTCACCTTATATCTTTCTTGACAAATTGGACATTTGGAATGACTGCTACTGCTATTGCTTGCCATTAGATCTACAAGAATTCAAATATCTAGTTAGAGTATCAGTAATAATATTATTATCCTTTCCCTTAATATGTTCTATATTAAAAGAATAATATTACAATTTGTTTCTCCATCTAACCAATCTTGCTTGAATGTATCGTTTTAACTTAATTCCCATGAAGTGTTTTATATAGGAACTATCTGTTCTAACAATAAATGGTTTTTCCAAGAAAAGTTCATTAACCCTAATTCCTTTAAGGACTGCCAATAATTCCTTTTCATGAACTGGGTAGTTTAGCTCTGCTCCATTAAAACACCTACTCCAATATCTGCTAAGGTGCTCTGTTTTATCAATCTTTCTGATTTTTAAAACACATCCTCATGCAATATCTGAAGCATCGGTTTCTAAAATTATATCTAATTCTGTACTGTCTGGGTATTCTAATTTTGGCAAACTTTTGGCTTCCTTCTTTAAGGCTTTTACAACTTCAGTATCCTTTGAAATCCAATTCCAAGGATTCTTTACTAAAACCTTTTTTTGAATTGGCGCTGCTTTTTCTACCAAATTTTTTATGAATTTTCAAATGTAATTCAATACTCTTAGAAAGCATTGACACTGCCTTCTATCTTTGAATTCATTAGGGAATTCGCATAGCCTTTCTGTTGTATGTGGTTGAAGTTCCTCTTCACTACCTCGAATTTTTAAACCTAAAAATTCAATCTGAGATTGCATCCGAATGGTTTTTCTTTCTGAAAGAATCATTCCTTCATTTCCGAACACTTGTGCCACCTGTTTTAAGTGTTCTAAATGATCCTTAGTATTTTTACTAAATACTATAACATCATCTATATACACTACAACAAATCCAATCATTCCTTCAAACGTTTTATCCATTCTTCTCTGGAATATTCCCGACGCATTCTTCAATCCAAATGGCATAACTAGCCATTCAAAAAGCTCGATCGGCGTAGTGAAGGTTGTAAGGGCTACTGCTCTTTCTTTGACCGTTATCTGTCAATATCCTGATTTGAGATCGAATTTAGAATAAACTGAGGGTTTCTCCCTTTTTATTCTATTTCTAAGAGACTCTTGATTGAGTAAATTATACCCATCATCTCTTGTTTCTTTATTCAAATCTCTATAGTCAATAACCATCCTGGCTTTTCCACGTTTCTGCTCGGCATGATTTGTTACCATGAATGCAGCACTCCTGTGCTCACTTGTACTGTGCCTAATTAGTCCCAAATTTAATAATTCTGGAATTTGCTTCTCAAATTCCCTTATCATTTTATTTGGATAACTAATCTCTTTACTTCTGATAATTGTATCGGGATTCTTAAGCACAATATCAGCTTCTGGCATGACCTTCTACCATAATGCCTGCGAATTCTCCGACTAATTTTCTAAAAGCATTTTTTTTGACTTCTTCAAGAATACTTTCTTCTTCCTCTAGTTGATTTACCTTTAGGATCCTCTCTAATACCAATTCCTTCCAATTATCAAGTTTCCCCTAATAATTAGATCTTCTTTCTTCGACTAACATATAATTTCTTATATTAGTACCTAAGGACTTAAGAATGAAATCGTTATCTAGGATTATTCCTTCTGAAAATATCGTAAACGGTTGATATTTCCTAAGGAACTTAATTCCTAAAAGAAAATCATTCGTTAATTATGGAACTAAGCAAAGAATATGTTCCTCATAATCCTTGTCGTTCATTTGAATCTTCACATTTTTGGCAATCTCTCCAATCCGAAGTAATGCACTGTTACCAATTATGACCTGAAGCTTCTATGATTCCCAAGTTACTTCTGGAAACCTGATTCTCGTGCAAGACCACGTGCATCAAGTATCGATAAGGGTTGTACATTCTATCTTACTGATAGAAATGCTTACCAGAATTTCCCTTTCTTCGATTTTTGCACTCAAATGGATGCTCTCATATATGCTATATCGGAGTCTTCTTCCTCATCTGCATAGATAGGGATCCTTATGGTTCTCTGACCAACTACCCTTCTACTACTTGAGGGTCTTAATTCAGAAGGTCTAGATCCTTTTGACCTAGTTTCTGAATTAATTTCCTCATCTCTTGATATACTCGCTCTACTAGGAATATAATCACTTAGAGGTTCTGTTATAATTAATCTATTTGCCTCTTGTCGTACCGACTCTAGCAACAGATTTTTCAACCTTTCTTCTGTTCTTGGGGTACCCAAATTTGCGGCCAACGTAGTGCCATTGGATTTACGACCTCTGGTTATAATCCTCTATCTGAGTCGGTTTGATTTGTCTCGAAGAGTTGAGTAAATCTACTAATTCCCTTTCTGAGGGCTGGTTTCCCCGTATTATAGAATTTTAAATATAACCTAGAAATGAGCCTGATGCACCCCCTATCTGAGCTACATTTTAACATATTCTACCAGTATCGCGTATTAACTCTTATCTGCAGAGTTTTCTCCACACTTTTATCTTCAAGATCCACATGTAAATTTGGTATAACTTTTATCCAAGCTGCTCTTGAATGTAAGTTAGCCCTTGCTTCTCCTAGTAAGGACCTACCAAAATTACCAATGCTTCCATCCATAACTGCAATAAGGATAGGAAGATCTTGCCCTTTTCTAACTAATGGATCTATCCCTAACTGGATAATTTCATAGTAGACATATCTTGCTCTTTTATCCATTGCTTTCTGGACTTCCTGTATGGCGAGTAATGGAACTATAAATGTTCCTGCATCCGTACTAGATACTTCTGCTGTTACGTCTTTCTCAATTACCTTTACAGTCTCTTGTAAGGTATCCATGAGGTTTGGTATACTTCAGCCCAAATGGCTCGATGCATCCTCCATTCCTGACATTCCCAACTTTCTAAAGGAATTTCACTTTCTGTAGTTTGTACTAGATCTCCTTCTTCTCCTCCTAGAGAAACTAGTTCTAGTACTTTATCTACTGCTCTCATCATAGCTAGTCTTAGCTGACTTAGCTTTAGATTAAAAGGAGATTCATCTTTTGAATCTTCTTCTTCTTCTTCTTTCGAATCAGAGTATTTTGAGAAAATAGAATAAATACTCTCATCATCTGAGTCTATCTTCTCTCCCCAAATCGGTTCAAAAAGCAATTTTGAAGAATTCTCCATCAAGATACTCTTGAGGCTACCCTTCCTTTTCTCTGCTTCTGGAAAATTATTAGCCTTATGACCCTTCTTGCCACAAAACCAACAACAGTCACAATTCTCTAGAGATTTTCCTTGCAGACATTTAGGATATCGTTCATATTTCTTCTTGAATGATTCCTTAACATCTCCTCTAACCCTACTAGGTCTAAGATATCTCTTCTCTAGGTTTTTCTGCCCTTTTTTAGAGCTTTTCCTTTTTTTAAATTTCTTCCAAGTCTTTCCTTTGACTTTGGATGTTTTCTTCTTATGGCATATTCCTCCTACACAACTAGTTTCTACTTGTTCCGAATATCTAGTTGGTCTTTGGTTACGGCCATATCTCCCTGCTACCCTACTTATCTTGGGACAACACTCTACATTCATATAAAGCATGTAACCACCTGCTATTTAACTGGGTTTATATATACTATGAAATTTATAATACTCTGATATCAAACTGAATTAAACCCAACCATCAACCTAAGCAGCGAGAAGCAGAAATCAAATAAACACATCCATATGTAATTATATACAATACTAGAGTGCTACAATGTTTTCCCAAATATACATATATGACTACTCCCCAAAATACCCTCAACTGGCTAGGGCTATACAAAAATACTCCCAAAAATACTCACTCTAATGTCAGGGCAATACTGAGGCCTCTTTATCTGCAAGCCTAGTCTGCTCGCCTACCTGGATCACCTAAAAAATACTAAAGTAATGGGATGAGTCAATGCTCAGTAAGACGAAATATGATATTGCTAGTGTGTGGCAAATGAGTTACAATACTATGAAAATTTGTTGTTATATAATCATGTATAACTAAATCTGTAATTACAATACAAGTAATATAAACCACCATCCTTTCCAGGTTGCTTAACATATCTATAGTTTAGGTTTCTACTCAAAATAGTTCTAATGTACATATGTATATTTTTTGTCTTTGTAAATCTGTATATACATAATAATAACTGAAAACTTTCCTATAGTTAATTGTATGTCATGATTTAACCCTTCATGACAGGGTTGTGCGGCCCGTAGGCGAGATTTACCCTAACTGGCCGACCAGGGTAAACCACTATACTCCCTCAGTTAGATCAGTCACTCCTCAACTCATATCTGATGGGGAGCCTGTCCACGTCTAGGCACGATCGACCTACTACCACGTATTATCTAAATAGGTGGTTACACTTTGAATTGAATATTTGAAGCTACGATACCGTGCTTTATTGTATGGTCCAATAAGGTCTGATACTATATAATATATTTCTATATACAACTATCTGATTTACCATGATACTGAAATAAATTGTAATTGTGTCAACTTTATTTCTAAACCAAATTGTAATCTGTAAGTCATAGTACTGAAAATTGTATAATCATGGTACTAAAAACTATATAATCATGGTATTCTATAATTACTATAAAATATATCCGCTGGCTGTATATTCTGTAAACATATCCTGAAAATACTGTAAAACATACTTCTGTACTATATTTATATTCTCAAGCCGCACAGTAATTTAATACATAATATTCATAATTAATAAGTTGTATAAAGTCATGCTGTAAATAATAACCTGGTAAAAATATACATTTCATACTAGAAATCATTTTAGAACTACCTAACATAACATATTTTCCTTACCTGATTTCTACTAAAATCCCCCTACTGAGACGGGTCCTACACCAGCAGGGTTCTCCACTCAACACCCTGAAAACCATATATCTCAAAACAAAACGTCACTATTTCTACGTCTACAGCATTTCCTATAACTTCTAGAAAGTCAAATTCTGAATAAAGACCTTACCCTGAATTTGGGATGAATTTCAACTTCGTCCCACCGACGATTCGCTCCGGCAGACTTGCAGAGAACTCCGCCAGGAGCGTCGTGGTAGTCTCAGATCGTCGATCCGATGACTGCTAGAGCCGAAATCAAATAAAGAAGAGGAAGGAACTGTAGGGGAAAGGAGAGAGAGAGACTGCGACCAAATTTCTACGATTAAAATCAGTTTAGGGCTATTTATCCTGCGGGATTTGTCGATGAGCCACGTCACCTCGTCGACGAGTCCTATAGAAAGTTCGTCGACGAACTTCTACTCTCGTCGACGAATTTCAAACTTCCAAAAATCCTCTTTCAACATCTTCTCGTCGACGAAACTTGACGTCGTTGACGAGACCCTCTTGTACCCTCGTTGACAAATCACATGTGTTCGTCAACGAGGCCATGAGAAAATCACCTGGGTTATTATATTCAAAATGCAATGTCGACAACAAACGCTTTGCCTCCTTCTATTATTGTTTCTATTTCTCTCCCTCTTTATTATTTAAATACCATTATTCTTCGGGTCGTTACAAGGCATGTTTCTTACATCCTGAAACATATGTTGCTATATACAATAAAGTCTTATCATTTGTCTTACTGTTTCAGCTCTAACTCCAAGCGTATCTAATACTTATGTATCTCTCTCTAGTCACTGCTTAACAATTTGCTTTACCACTTCTAGCAAATTGTCTGGTAATTTATTGATAAAGACTTCTTTTGTGTATGCTTGATCTTAGGAACCAAGCTTGTAATACCAATATTGAAATTCACAAAGAAACTCTTCAAAGTAACACATGTCACAAATCTGAATCTTTGTGAGAGCCATTTTGACTTTTTCAACTAGCTCATCACCTTTATCAACTAACGAATATCTTACAAACTCTTGTTTAAGGAAATCTGCTATGATAGCAATTACTTCATCTGGAGTTTTGATGGTGTTAATAATAATGGTACTCACATCTGAGTTCCTTTAAAGTATCTCCCAAAAATCTCTAACATTTCCTCTTAGTGTGGCTACTGCAAATTTATATGCTTGCTCCACTGACCAAGATTCGATTCCTCTGCTAAGGATATGATATCTAATATCCATAGCCCAATCATAATCGCAACTGCGGGATCCTTTTCGCAATTGAGCCTAAGGATTGTTCCGTTCTGCTGTATTCCCTCTGGAACACTCCTCCTTGGCTTGAATTCCTCTTGAATTCTTCCTGGATAATTTAAAACATGCTCCTACTATTTTACTGTGGATTGGAGCATTTCCTTGAAAGATAACTTCTTTCGCTCCCATAGTTGAGGTTCCATTCTTAGGGGCTGCCATACTGGCTTTGCATCCCAAGATGAAACTTCTAGAAAACTTACTTACATTGTTTCCGGATAACTTGATGGTCCTGCTCCTGCAAATCCACCTCTTGTTGAACCCTTACTGGTTCTTGCAAAAAATTTTCGGCACTGGCTAGTTTCTTAGCCTTAAGGTCTTCTACCTTGTTAAGTCTTTTATTGATTCTCTTCTGAATCTCTGAGACTTCATTCTCTGTCCATTTTTCACGATGTAGTAATTTCTCCAACTCATCTTGAGCATTCTAGATATCACTGTTATATCTGACAAAACTTTTGTTTCATTAATGTCTTTGAGAGCATTCTGAACCTCCTGTTCTTGTGCATCTTCATAGTCTTTAGTGATATATCTTTCTAATATACTACTCCTAACTTGAGACGATTGAGGATCTTTTCCCCTATTAAAAGATTGTATTTTGTCCTCATAACATTTCATTATTTTTCTAATTTTTTTCGTGATGGACTGACTATTCTTCATTTTTGAAGATTAATGAGATTTTGACCATTTGATTCTGATCATAGGGTTCTATGGAATAGTTCTAACTGTCACTCATACTGCTTAATTTTAGATTGATAAAGACTAATCTGTCTTTCAATCTTTATTCGTTGTGATTCTAGACCTTTCTTAACTCTTTTTAGATCTATCACAATAGGATCAAATTCAAAATTGGCTTTAGAAGAAACTAGTTTGAAATATTTCTCTCTCCAAACTTCTTCTTTTAAATTCTCCTTAAATCTTATATTTGATTTTATTGAAACCTTTTGATAAAAAAGTGACCCTTGAACTATCTTTTCTGTTGATCATAATACCATATTTCACCTCCTAAGAAAAACAGATATTAAAACACAGGTTCTGATACCAATTTCTAATTAATAATTATATATATTACACATGACAAATATAAAGGCCTACTTGGTTATGGAAAACATTCTTTTATTTTTCAACTTCTAGCTTTTCACAAAATAATAGACATTTTAGCTCTTTCAAGATTTATATTAAAAAGGTAAAAATAAAAATAAAAGTTTGTTTAAATTTACAAAAATAATTTTCCATTTTTTATTTCTAGATTTAAATTCAATGACAACAATTTTTTTATTTTCTAATTTTTGAAAAATTATAGAAGCTAAAATTTAGAATCATGAATTTTGAGGCTCTTGAATTTAGAAAAAACTCTATATCTACACAAATTACTATCCAAAGTTTGAATTCCTTACATACACAAAATAAAAGTTAGAAATTTTAGAAATAATGAAAAAGAAATTATCTAACTTTCCTAGAAAATATTTGAAAATTTAAAAACAAAGTCATAATTATTTGAAAAATTAAAAATAAAAGGTAAAACTATTTCCACCAAAAAATAGTGTCAACTGTTTATTTATTTCATACAAATGCTATAAAAATAAACATAAAATTATTTTTTTATAATTTTTTAAAAAATTTAAATAAAAATAAAAATTATTTTTCACAACTAAATAGGCCCCTTAACTTTTTAATATTTATATAACTTCTAAACTTTAAAAAACAAATCCATTATAAGTACATACTTATTTTCTAGGCCTTGTTTTTTGTGTTTTCACTTTCCCAACACATTACCTCATTGATAGTGATATTGAATTTATTCATTAGAACTAAATAGCAGTTCCCTAAAATCTGTTCACCTTCTGCAAAACAGGAGCCAACCTTTTGTGCTGAAGTCTAGAAGTTAAATTTAATATTGGTTCATACAAATCATAAGCATATCAAAAGGAACAGCAAGGTCGACACGCCCCATTGATCACCGACCAATCTTTTTGCCTCGCAGAAGAATCTCTGCAACTTTGAGGGAAGGAAAACAAAAACAGGAAGGAAAATGAATAGACTTCCTATAAAATCAGTGGCAAACATTTTGAATCTTTAGGAAGGCTTCTTAGGATAATGCCAAGACAAATACCACAAGGCACTGTTAAGAGAAAATAGCGGCACAAGACCCACAAAGTAATGAAATGTGTCAAAATGACCTAAATGCATTTTCTGATCAATTGGTGCTAAACCAAAGGTACTTGAATTTGGTAGTCAGCGAGAACGTCACTGTTAAAGTCATAATACCCTTCAATGTCATAAATAATCAGAGTAAAATTTTAAAAGCATCAAGTCATATAGGAGCTGCAGGCCAACTCAACCACAAACATTTAAGATTTTGAAATTTGAGCCAACAAAATCCATGGATTCATATGCTTACCAACATAATGTGTAATTATGTTTAGGCAATATAACTTTGAAGATAATAGTTGTAACGCCCCCAAACCCAGAAAGGGGTCCGGAGGGTTATATTAAATAAATCTCTGATACCAAATAAATACACAGTGAAAGATTTCCATAACAATTTATCAGAACACTAAAAATTAACCTTTATCACAATAAAAATCCCAATACACAATACGGTTCAGAGGTCATCAAAACATAAATAAAATACTAACAATTCTAACCAAGGACCTTCTATTCCACCCATGCTTGCACTGCGTATTCTAATTACTTCTATACTTCTCATGACATCTAAAAAATGATATAATAGTGATGGAGTGAGACACTTATCAATAAGAATGGAATAAATTATTATCAGAGTGTGATAACATGAGTCTTAGTGTATACAAAATATAACTGTTTGTTAATCAACATCAACTAAGAAAACACATGCAGACTGTACTCACACACACACATAAACATTTATAAGCGAGAATTCCTAAGGATAGGAGAGATTACACGCCCATACATGTAACGCCCATTTGCTCTGATACCGTTTGTAACTTTGCCCTTATAGTTGGATGAGGTTACAACTGATACTTATCAAGGCACTCACCTTACTCAGTAAGCCCTCAGACGAAGAGTTTTACCTTACCGTACTTTATTTATATATCTTAATTCACATACATGTACTCACACACATTCAACATCAATCATACCGCAGAATCCGCATACACATATTTTTCATAATAACACAGCATATCCAAAATCATAATGTATTCAATTCACCTACACATACTCACACCCATCAAGGATAATGCACAAGTACTTCAATATCGTTCTCACTATGTACTGAGCAGATCTCAATACATGGCCCACACAAGGACTTTCATAGATACAATACACACAACACCATTCATAGCACATTGACAAAAACAAACTCCTCATCCATCTTGCTAATGTTTTTGCACTATTTATGTAAATAACAAAAAAACGAACTCCTCATAATCCTGCCAATGTTATATCACAACTTATATCAAGGACTATAACGAACTCCTTATTTGTCAGCCAACGTTATATTGCGATATATATGGACATTAAATCACACAAACATATAAGTACTCACACTACAACAATTACAACCAATTTATTATGTAGAATTAATCTCATACCACACGAAGTGTTAACTACACTTACTAAACCCCTAATCACTTTGATCATTTACCGAAATACATATAATAAATCAAACCCATAATTTTAACTGGTCAAATCATTCAGAAAATCCACTATAATAATCCAAAAATCACATACTTTAATTCAATTGGTTCAATTTTGAAATAACAATTATTATCAAAATCACAGACTCACAAACGCCAATTTAATCAATTCATAATAATAATAATAATCTAAAATCCAATTTCTATATATTTGAATACCCAGAAAACATCTATATCAATTTCTGTAATTACATATTTAATCGATTGAATTTTAGAAAATTTCTGACATAATTTATTCTTCTTACCTTAGCTTTGGAGTGGCACCTAAGAAGTCCAAACCTAAAATCTGCTCATATTAACTTGTTAAGAAATGAAACCAAGACCCTGTAGTGGTGTCCGATCATCAATTTGGCTAAAGATTTAAGAGAAATTGAGGAGAGAGAGAGAAAAAGTTTACCTTATCCCAAGAGTGATGTCTATGACGCCCTAATCACGAACCCACTCCAGTTAAAATGTTGGTAGCCGAGATAAGAACCCAATGATATTTTCCATTCTTCAATTGGGCAAGAATTTGCCGAAAAAATGAGAGGACGGTGAGGAGAGAGAGACGAGAGAACGAAGAGAGAGAGAGTGAGAGTTGGCATTGGAGGGTGTTCTCGATTAAAATGTTCCTGAAGGATACTTTTGATCCTTCAGGTTACCAAATCTTTTATATATATATATATTATATTATATTATTAAATTAATAATTATTATTAATTTATTATTATTATTTATTTTTTTATTTTTTTTGGGATCACTACAATAGTCGCATAGAAATTGTGTGCTATTAAAGCTTCGAACAACACTACATGAATTCAGTATATCATAAAACCCTAACATCTACTAAATAACCTCCACGCCAATAGAATATTTCTCACAAGAGAATAAAATTTATAGCATGGCATCTCAAACATCACTAGCACTAATTTACTACAAAAAGCTGGGTTTTACCAGCAGTTATGACAGCTGTTTCCCTGCCTCGATCCAGAGGAACAACCAATGTTGAGTGTTGAGTAGTCTGAACTTCCACTGCTCAAAGAATGCCTTTCCCACAAATTACCTTCTTATGGGGGAAAAAAATTTTCACCACCCTAACCGTATATTCCAACTCAAAGACAGTATATTCAAACTCTGTGCGTGTTCCATAAGTTCAAGTGGAATATTTTTAGAAAGAAATAAGGAAGAATTCTTTCCACTAGCTTAGTACAATGCAGATAGAAGCAGAATTCAGATCCACACTCAAACTAGCAGTATACTATATTTCCTTCCAGCCGGGATTACTCCAAGAAAACATGAAATAGCCCTAAGCAAATAAAATTTTCAACGCTCAAATTGAGGCTGAAGCTATATTTCACAGTCAAAAAAATAAATAATTGTCTAAAAGTCAAGAAAAATCACCAAGAACATTCATCAAAATTTACAGATGCAAGGAAATTCAAAGAAAACCTACAAATGCTCTAATGACCTGTAAAAATATCAATCAGAACCTGATATCCCACAATCAGCGAAACGAACTAAACATATTCCAAAAAGCGAATTCTTAACATGTCGCTAAAAAGTTTAATACAGTGGTCGTCAAGAAATGTAGATCTGAAAATTATTTATTATTAGTGCTCCCCGAATCTTGAACCATATTTTGTTAAGCTAATACACACTAAAAACCAAAACAAGTTCTAAGCTTCTAATTGTCACAGAATAACAGGACAAGGAATGGATTGAAATAACTACTGTGTCCATTAACAAAATTTTATAACAGAGATAAAAACAATGAAACTATTTCAATCAGTTTAAAGTAGCTTAACATATCCACTGGTCACTAAGCAAAGTTCCAAATAAATAGAAAGATACATAAAATGAATACAGAAGAAGAAATTTCCTTCTCCAAATTTATAGTATGACATAAAATGTTGAAGACAACTTCTAATTTCTTTTTCACTTGTTTTCTCACAGGCAAATAGAGATTTAGCATCTAAACCATGAATGAGAGAGAGAGAGAGAGATAGCGATAAGAGATTGGCACAATGTACCCCTTTTAGAGATTGAAACTTTATGAAATATTAAATCTTGGTCTGTGCTTTGCACAGCCATTATTTATAAACAAAAAAAGGTGCCAATTTTTCACTAGCTCTAATAACATTCTAAAAGCTGTATCTTGCAAATTCTATTCTATAAAATACATTTAAAATGATAAACCATAGCAAATATTTAAAGAAAGTATATAACATTACTTGTTCATGGGCCAGATTTCTATGTTTGAATTATATTATAATTTATCACCATGCATTGTTTTAATGGCAAAAAATTTTATGAAAGCAGCATCACAAAACTCACAAACTAACAACTCTTTAAAACAATGAATAATGCAAAAGTTATTGGCATTAAATAATTCATGGTTCTCAAAAAATACAGCAGCTGATATAGTTTTGTTTGTTACTTCGTAACAAAAAATTGTTAAACTCTTTTGCATTCAAAGCCTTTTCCATTGATGTCAATAGTGATACAAACATCAGAGTCAATTAAAAAAAATTCTTTTTTGGCAGGGTTTGAGCCTTGGGGGTGTCTGTTGAAGTTTCATAAAAAATAAACAATTATAACTTGATTGTGAAGGTAACCAACCATTCAACGGTACACCAAAGACAATGTTCATTTTTATAATTGGTTCTGAAAAGAGGAAAGAGTTGATACTTGGGCATTTCATTAAACATTATAAGCTGCAATTATTTTCAGACCAAATATAATGTTAAATACTAATTATCACTAGACCACTGGCAGAAAAATACAGAATGATAAGATATATCAATCATTACAAAGATAATTTAATATTGGCATTAATTAGCTCATTAGAAATATCTCATGCAACATTTATATAAAGCCAAACGATTAAGCTCCATTTGTTTCAACGGAAAATAATTTCACAGAAAATCCTTCAACAGAGAATAATGCATTTTGAGTATAAAGAAATATATATATTTTTCATATACTAAATGAAAGCACATAATAGATTCCTGCAACTCAGATATAATTTAACAAACGTAAAGTAGCATAAAGAAAACAAAATTGGAATATTTTGTTTGCAATACATCATCATCCAAAAAAAAAGGATCTTTAAGAATAAATCTTTCAGACATCAATGCCAAATTAAAACACCAGAGCATATTAGCACTTACAGATTATAAAATCACAAAACTCAAAAGAATCACATGGATGCACAAGTTCTTCTTTTTTTTTAATATTCATTATCAAGCTTAAATCAACTAATATTTATCGTTACATTGTGTAAAGATCAAAACACCCATATTTATGGATTACAAAACAAAATTGAAAATAAAATATAAGCATAGTCACTCAAAATGAAAATAAAGAATAATCATGAGCAGTTCATGTAGCGATAAGATCATCAGTGAAGGGGTCAAGACATATGCTGCAAAAACAATAGGAAGCTTTCCTTTAAGGCTTAAGCCAGAGGTTGAGGTTGGATAAAGAAAATAAAAATGATCTTTGGATCAAGAGAGCTGCTTGCTCTCTATTTGAAAAAAAATTATATATATTGAACTAAAGAAAAGCTAATATAGAACATCAAAACAAAGAAAAAAGCTTGGAAACTGATACATCAACAGAACATGTCAGAAACCAAGCAGATAAAGAGCAAGATTCGATGAGATATGTGCATTTTAGAAACTCAATTAAGAGATATGACTGATATAGCTAATTAAATTAAACATATATATAAGATTTACAAGTGTAAATTAATACCAGTAGACTACCATCGGCCTAATCCCAATCCCATAATAGCATGCCAAGATTGGATAATAAGCACAACCTTGACAGACTGATTCTTAATAAAGACATCTCACATTGCAAAGGTCATAAGTTTTATCTTGAAAAGTATAAAATTTAAATGTGTGAATATTGATATATCACTTATCATTAAATGTTAGAAAATGTTACACCTTGACCCAGTGATATGGGTGTTACACTCAAACTAGAAGGTGACAAGTTCCAAGTCGCAAAAACAGCCCCTCCAATTGTGTAGGTAAGGCTGCACACATCATGCCCTCAAACCCCTTATAACGCGTGGGAGCTTTGCACACTTGCTGTGGCGTATCTTTGTAGATATCATAATAAGCTTAACTCCGCCTGTTATGCACTTAATGTCCTAATTTTTTTCACACACAGCCGGTCCCAAGCCCGGGTAATAGAGGAGGGCTGCGTTAGGTAGCCGACAGCCAACGTAAAATTTGTTAGATCACTATGATATAAATCCTTACCAAATATTTGCTAGGATGTCCCCTACGAGCGACATGTTGCACTTGTACCATCCGGGTGTAGCAAAAAGTGGGCGAGGGTGGGCTAGGTCGTCGCCCCAAAGCGGCGCACCATGTCGACGCTTGGGTACGGTGTCAAATATGCGAGGGTTCCTGCATCATTCTGGACGTGGGCAGGTAAAGAAGTTAATTCAAGAAACTAAAATTAGATTAGCAACTTGGAATATAGGGACACTTACGAGTAAAAGTATGGAAATTGTGGACACAATGATTAGAAGAAAAATTAATATAATTTATCTTCAAGAAACTAAGTGGGTGGGGGAGAAAGCTAGAGAAATTGATAAATCAGGATTTAAACTTTGGTACATTGGAAAAGAAAAATATAAGAATAGAATAGGAATTATTGATGCAAACAGAGTAGGGGATAGAATTATAAAAATCAAGATGGTATTAGGCTAAGAGATAATAAATATTATTAATGCCTATGCTCCTCAAGTAGGCTTAGTAGGAAATCTTAAGAGACAATTTTGAAAAGATATGGATAGTATTATGTGAGAAAGTCGTGAACCTACTGAAGTTAGTTAATTCAATTATTTAATTGAAAAGTCAGCAGACAACTCGGCTTACAATCAGCAGAACATTCAGTAATAAAATTATTTAATCAGCAAGTTGCAACCAGTGTGATTCTTATTCAAAGTTCTGTTCAGTTTTTCAAAGTGGAATACAGTAGTCATCCATTAATAGCACAGGAGTGAGTTATTTATTCTAGGAACTTGTCATATTCTTTGCCTTGTTTCTAGGTTTATTTAATGAGTTGTTAAGTTCCAAGAATATTAAAATATCCCATCTATTCCCCACGTACTCTACCCTATAAATAGTGGCCTTATCCCAGTCATTTTAAGTAGTAAAAAAATAGAAAAGAATCTCAAGAATCTAGCAAAAAGTGTTGCAGCACTATAGCTTTTTATATATGTAATTTCTTCATCAAGTCAATAAGTTAAAGAGGCATTTTTCAGTATTTTTCTTCTCTATTTTTTCTGTTTTTCTATTCTTCTATTCCAACAAAATTTGGTATCAGAGTTATGTCGTCCAGCACCTCTTCCTCTGTTGGAACTATGTTCAATTATTCTCAAAACCAAGTACCCATCCGAAGGAGAAAATTATGGGTACTGGGTAGGTCAAATGAAATTTTTTTCATTGCACGAGACTTATGGGAGATTATTGAAGAAGGGTATGATGATTCAACTTCAGAAAATGATGATTCAACCTCTACAAACACAAGCACAGCAACCTCATCTCAGAGATTTGCCCACAACAAAGAAAAAATAAAAAAAAATGCTCTTGCTTTGAGTTATCTTCATCAAGGGATCAAGAAGACCATCTATCCCTGCATCTTTGGCATTCAAAAGGCTAAAGATGCATGGGAAACACTGCGGAAGGAATTTCAAGGAAACAATAAAGTAGTCTCGATCCGACTACAATCTCTTTGGAAGAACTTTGATTGCTTGGCAATGAAAGATTCTGAAAGTATCAAAGATTTTTCTCCAAGGTTGCTGAAATAGTCAACCAAATTAGAGCTTATGGTGATCGGATAGAAGAAAAAAAGATCGTTGAAAAAATTCTCAGAAGTTTACCACCAAATTTTGATCATGCAGCTGCAGCAATTGAAGAATCAAAAGACCTCTCAATTATGACCATGTTTGACCTTTGTGGTTCTTTAGAATCACATGAGAAAAGAATTAAAAGATCTTCAGGTCAACCCTTGGAGCAGGCTTTTCAATCAAAACTCAATTTGAACTGGAAAAAATCAAGAGAGGAAGGGAAATTTTCAGCAACAAGACCAGTCTCAAAAAGGCCAAAATAATCAGTCCCGTGGTCGTGGAAGAGGCCGTGGCAGAGGCAGGAATTTTCAGCCTCAAAGGTCCAACAATCAAGGACAGAATTGCATCATATGCAAGAAGTCAAATCACAACTCAGCTAAGTGCTATTTAAGGTGTAAAAGGTGCCGCATTCCAAACCATTCAAACCGAGATTGTTGGCACAAGAAGAATGAAAGTTCAGAAGCAAATTTCAACAAGGAAAATGATGAAGAGCAAGTGTTTCTCACTTGTCTCAATGCTGAAAGCAACGATGACAAGGTTTGGTACCTTGACAGTGGCTACAACAATCATATGACAGGTAACCGTGAGTTATTTGTTAAAATTGATGAAAATGCTTCAAATTCCGTTATTCTTGGTGATGGGAAATTTGTAAAAGTTGAAGGAAAATGTGTAATAGCAATGCAGTCCAGATCAGGTGAGCAAAAATTCATTCATGATATTCTTTATGTCCCAAGTCTTGCTCACAATCTCTTAAGTGTGGGGCAGTTAATTCAAAAAGGATATCAAATCCATTTCAAAGGAAATGAATGCAGAATCATAGACAAGAAGAAGAACTCACTTATGGCTAAAATTGAGATGACTCAAAACAAAATTTTTCCACTCTCCATCAACTACACAAGTCCAGTAGCTTTGAAAAGTAAAATCTCAAATGAATCTCAACTATGGCATCTCTAATATGGGCATTTAAATCATAAGGGACTGCAGCTTCTCAAGCAAAAGGATATGGTTTGTGGTCTTCCCCAAATAAATCAAATTGAAGGAGTTTGTGAAGGCTGTATTTACGGGAAGATGCACCACCTTCCTTTCCCCAAAACTTCTTGGAGGGCCAAAGCTCCTTTGGAGCTTGTTCATGCGGATATATTTGGTCCCACAAGAACACCATCTCTTGGAAACAAAAGGTATTTCATCCTTTTTGTTGATGATTTTACTAGAATGATATGTTTGTATTTTATTCAGCAAAAATCATATGCCTTCTCAATATTTCTGGAGTTCAAAGCCCTCGTTGAAAGGCAAAGTGGGCTGAAAATGAAGACATTAAGAACTGATAGTGGAGGTAAATTCATATATCACCCATTCATGTATTATTGCAAGAAGGAAGGCATTCAAAGGCAACTAACAGTGAGTAGAAGCCCTAAGCAAAACGGAGTTGCTGCAAGAAAGAACCGGACCATTGTTGAAATGGCTCGGAGCATGTTAAAAGGTAAAGGACTATCTAATTCTCTTTGCGCTAAAGCTGTACATACCACTGTTTATATCTTAAACAGGTCACCAACAAAATCAGTGAAGAATAGAACTCCCTATGAGGCTTGGGGTGGGAGAAAACCAAATGTTAGCCATCTGAAAGTGTTTGGTTGTCTAGCCTACTCACTGAACAAAGCTCCTAATATGGACAAGTTTAATCACAAGGGAGAAAAGCTTCTGTTTATTGGGTACAGCGATGAATCAAAGGGCTACCAGTTGTTGAATCCTATTAATCACAAGCTGACAGTGGCAAGAGATGTCATCTTTGATGAAAGGGGAGTATGGTAGTGGACTTCCAGCGGCTAGAACTCAACAAATATTCCAGATTTTGTACCAACTGAAGCAACAAGACCTAAATCAGCTACTAAATCTCAGAATCCAGCAATTTTAGAAGCTGAAATTGCACCCGGGAACCTTAGTTCAAAATCTGAAAAATTCAAAAAATGAAGGAACTTCATCCTCTTCACCTGTCCTAAGAAGATTTGAAAGAGTTAGAAAACCTCCGGAGAGGTATGGTGATTTTAGAAGCTATTTTTTTAATGAAAATTCAGAATTTGCTCTTTTCTCTTGTGAGCCACAAAATTTTGAGATGACAGACTTAGGGATCATGAAGTACTTCCTTGGGATGCAAGTTAAGCAAGGAAGAAGGGAAATTTTCATTTCCCAAGAAAAGTATGCAGCTGATATCTTGAAGAAATTTCATATGAAGGACTATAAGGCTGTAAGTACTCCTATGACTCCAAATGAAAAATTAAATTTTGATGATGGAGCTAAGAAATTCGACGAAAATCAGTATAAGAGTTTGGTTGGATCCCTTATTTACTCGACTCATACTAGGCCTGATATTACACAAGTTGTTAGTATGTTGTCTAGGTTCATGCACAGCCCAAGTGTACTTCATTATGCAGCAGCAAAAAGGGTATTAAGACACCTTAAAGGCACACTAAAACTTGGACTGAAGTACAGCAAAGATTTTGAGTTTGTTTTGACCGGTTTCACTGACAGTGATTGGGCTGGATCAGTAGATGATCGAAAAAGCACATCGGCATATGTTTTCTACCTTGGAAATGGCACCATTTCATGGTGTTTAAGAAAGCAAAACACTATTGCCTTGTCATCTGCAGAAGCAGAATATATTTCAGCAATAGAGGCTGCTTGTGAAGGAGTTTGGCTGAGGAAATTACTTAGTGATTTAGGACTGAAGCAAGAGGGTCCTACAACCATTTATTGTGATAATATGCCAGCAATAGCTCTAACTAAGAACCCAGTTTTTCATGCCAGGACAAAGCATATTGAGGTCAGACATCATTTTATTCGTGACCTTGTGCAAAAGGAAGAAATTCAGCTAGAATTCATCTGCACTAATGAACAATCAGTAAACATACTCACAAAACCTATTACTACTGAGAAGTTTTTGAAGTTCAAAAACATGTTAGGACTCACGGCTTTAGAGGGGAATTTGTGAGAAAGCCATGAACCTATTGAAGTTAGTTAATTAAGTTATTTAGTTGAAAAGTCAGCAAACAACTCAATTTATAGTCAGCAGAACATTCAGCAATAAAATTATTCAATCAGCAAGTTGCAGCCAGTGTGATTCTTATTCAAAGTTCTGTTCAGTTTTTCAAAGTGGAATACAACTGTCATCCATTAATAGCACAGGAGTGAGTTATTTAATCTAGGAACTTGTCATATTCTTTGCCTTGTTTTTGGGTTTATTTAATGAGTTGTTAAGTTCCTAGAATATTAAAATTTCCCATCTATTCCCTATGTACTCTGCCCTATAAATAGTGGCCTTATCTCAGTCATTTTAAGTAGTGAAAAAATAGAAAAGAATCTCAAGAATCCAGCAAAAAGTGTTGCAACGCTGTAGCTTTTTATATATGTAATTCTTCATCAAGTCAGTAAGTTAAAGAGGCATTTTTCAGTATTTTTCTTCTCTGTTTTTTCTGTTTTTCTATTTTTCTATTCCAACATACAAGGCAAACCAGGGACTGAGAAAATATTCATAGGAGGAGATCTGAATGGACACGTTGGAAGGGATAATAAAGGTTATAAGAGGATACATAGAGGATACGGATATAGAGACAAAAATGAGCCTGGAGAGATGATATTAGACTTCGCTATGTCATATGATTTTATTATAATGAATACTTGTTTTAAGAAGAGATAAGAACACTTAATAACCTTTAAAAATTACAAAATAAAAATCAAATAGATTTTTTTTTAATTAGGAGGATAGATCGTTTATCATGCAAGGATTGTAAAGTTATTTCAGGTGAAAGCCTAACCACACAACATAAAGTCTTAGTGTTAGATATATGGATTAAAAAATGGAAGAAAAATGATAAAATACACCAGTGTTAGAGAACTAGGTGGTGGAACCTAAAGGGAGAAAATATAATAAAATTTAAAGATAAAATTATCAAAGATAGGAATTGGATTATAGAGGATGGGATAGATACAAATATTCTTTGGAGTAAATTAGCTACTTCTATTAAAGAGATAGCAAAAGAGATTTGAGGTGAATCAAGGGGAAGATTCACGAATAACAAAGAAAGTTAGTGGTGGGATAAAGATGTCCAAAAGGCGGTAAAAACAAAAAGAATTTGATGTAAAACGTGGCAAAAATGTAGAAACATAGATAACTATGAAAGTATAAAGAGACGAGAAAAGATGTAAAAAAGGTTGTTAGTGTAGCTAAACACAAATCATTTAATAGTTTGTATGATAAATTAGACACAAAAGAAGGAGAGATATATTTAAACTTGCCAAAGCTAGAGAAAGGAAGAGTAAGGACTTTGGAAATGTAAATTGTATGAAAAGTGAGGATGATATTGTCTTGGTTAAGGACGAAGAAATAAAAGATAGATGACAAAGTTACTTTAGTAATGAAAACCAAATAGAAGGCTTAAACTTAGAATCGACAAATGAGGAAAAGACTAACAATATGAAATTTATTCGCAAAATTAGAGTTAATAAAATTAAGTTTGCACTAAAAAAGATATAAAAATGGAAAAGGTATAGGACCGGATAACATCCCAATTGAAGTTTGAAAATGCTTAGGTGATAACGGAATTATATGGTTAACTAATTTATTTAACACAATTATAAAAGCTAAGAAAATATCAGATGAATGGAGGAAAAGCACTTTAATACCTATATACAAAAATAAAGGAGATATTCAAAATTGTAATAACTATCTTGGAATTAAACTTATGAGTCATATGATGAAACCGTGGAAAAGGGTAGTTAAAAATTAAGGCTAGAAACAAAGGTCTCAGAAAATCAATTTGATTTTATGCCTAGAAGATCTACCACAGAAGCTATATATCTTTTAAAAAGATTAATGGAAAAGTTTAGGGAAAAAAAGGACTTGCATATGGAATTTATTGACTTAGAGAAAGCATGTGATAGGGTACCTAGAGAAGTTTTATGGTGGGTTTTAGAAAAAAAAAAATGTGTATGTAGTAGGTATACTGGTGTCATTACGGATATGTATGATAGAGTAATGACTAGTGTAAAGACTATAGATGAAGAAAGTAGAGAATTTCCAATCACCGTAGGTGTACATCAAGGATCTGCTTTAAGCCCTTATCGTTTTGCTTCAATGATGGACCAACTGACTAAGAACATTCAAAATGAGGTGCCATGGTGTATGTTGTTTGTAGATGATATTGTATTGATTGATGAACGTAGGGACAGAGTAGAAGCTAAGTTAGAATTATGGAGAGAAGCTTTGGAATCTAGAGGCTTTAGGATAAGTAGAAATAAGACAAAATATATGAAATGTAATTTCAATAATGGTCAGAGGAATATTGGAAACAAAGTTAAACTTGATGATGAAGAAATAAATAACACTTGTAGATTTCGATACCTTGGATCTATTATGCAAGTTGGAGGAGAAATTGAAGATGATGTGATGCATAGAGTTAAAACAGGTTGGGTAAAATTGAGAAGTGCTTCAAGTGTGCTTTGTGATCGTAGAATACCCTTAAAATTAAAAGGGAAGTTTTATAGGACGACAATAAGACCAGCTATGCTATATGTATCAGAATATTGGGGGATGAAAAACAGAATATCCAAAATGTAAAAGTTGCGGAGATGAGAATGCTTAGATGGATGAGTGGTATAACATTGAACAATAAATTAAGGAATTAACGTATTCGTGATAAGTTAGGTGTAGCTCATATAGAAGATAAGACAAGGGAAGGGCAACTCAGATGGTTTTGACAATTGCAACGTAGGTCACAAAAGTGCCCCAATAAGGAAGAGCGAGTTAGTTACTGTGGGGGGTAGTAGAAGGGGTAGGGATAGACCTAAAATAACTTGGAATAAGATAGTGAATAAGGATTTAATAGCCCTAAATTTGTCAAAAGAAATGGTCCATGATCGCACAAATTTGCGGAAAATGATTCATATAATCGACCCCACCTAGTGGGACTTAAGGCTTGGTTTTGTTGTTGTTGTTGTCTAATAAACTTAAATTCTTAATGTGAATCTTAAAATTGATATGTTTATGCTCGTCCTAAAATTGCTGCACCCAGTGTTCATAACTAAATAGTTTTCATTAAAATTTTAAAATTCTTATAATAAATATAGGCAATAGCAAACTACAGGTGACTCATAAATGAACTTAAAGATGAAATTTTACATAAAAATAAATCAAAGTAGAAACTGAAAATCATCTGAAATGAAAAACATAGACATGACAAAACTCTGCATGTGTGTTTGAAAGTGAGAGAAAAAGGGGGGGGGGGGAGAGAGAAGATGGCAGGGTTCAAGGAAAGTGCAAAGGTGGGGTTATCAACTGGCTCTATTTGAAAGAGTAATGGATAAATTAATAGACAAGAACTAATAAATGGAATATATGCACACATGACTTCTCTTTCAGAAATTCCCTTTTTGTATGCAATATATTTGCAATCATATAATCAGTGATGTTAACTATGGCCTTTCAATAAAACATCAAAATAAAAGCATATCTTCAAACTCTACAAGTATATCAAACATGGGTTATAGTTGTGCTCCTTGGCTCTTACTTTGTTAAGCTGGGGCCAAGCTTTGAATTTGGGTCTCAATACTTGTACTTTAGTGAGTTTCAAGAAGTCTTTTAAACGTGTTCTACCAAAATCCTGGACTCCCAACTTTGCTTGGTCACCAAATCTAGGAGTCCATAAATACCAATGTAACCTTAATTAAGTAGGTATTTTGACTAATGAAATTGCAAGCTATGAGTTACTAAAAGCAAGTGTGTCTAGAGTGATTTCACTTCTTCTTGGTCATGAAAGACAGTTCAGAGTTACTTCATGTTACACTTTTCCTTGCAACCTTAATCATTCTTCACTATTCTATCCAAAAAAATCCCTAAAACCCTAAAATATTTCCTTCCATCTTACCACCATAAAACCTTAGACTTAGTTACTTAAAACCTAACCTTCTTGCTGCCAAAAGATTCCAGCAACCTGCCTCCTAGCTGCCAACAACTATTTTGCTTGTAATTACCACTAAAATCAAGTGTTGATCTCACTCAATTCCACATGATCCCACATCCAAAGCTCAAACTCTGTACTCCCAAACACAATGTCAGTAATAATAATCACATACACACACACACACAAAACTGATACTTTCACCCCAAATGCAGCTGCCATGGCTCTAATACCAAGAGGGCACTTAGTGTAGGATCAATGCGGAATAACCAAAAGGGCACTTAGTGTAGGATCAATGTGGAATAAAGGAACAAGATGTAATAAGAACACACTAAGAGAAATATCATTAACCAGAAGGGAAAGGTTTAGAAGAACTAGAGAAATACATGGAACTCTTACAAGAAATTCTTACAAAAGAGTTCTTGACTCTCACTTGCTCTGCCTAGCTAGAAGCCAGAGCCTCCCTTAAATAGATGAGGAGTGAGGGAATATGCCATGGCATCTTGGAATATCCTTCCTACATAATATTTTTCCTTATCTCCTTTACACACCTTTTAATAAAGATAAAGCTAATTGACAGGGACAATACACATAAGGATGAAAATAATAAAGCAAAAGCTGACTAACAAATACAACACGCATAAAGATAAAGTTGACTGACAAAGACAACACACATAAAGACAAAGCTGACAATTACAATTCATATAAACATAAAGATAAGGCTAGAAATGCTTCAGCGGTCCTTCGATGGTCCATTCAGTGGTCCACTCCTTCAGTTGTCCTTCGGTGGTCCATTCTCGCCCTGTGATCATCTTCCTCTTCAGTTAAGTAGACTACCAGTATCTCTAAATCTTCAATTATCTAATTACTCTCTATTTGCTCCACATAATAAAGTGCCAACATGTTCATTAGGTAGGTACTATAGAATTGGGGAAACAATACTGCGTAATTAGAGCTTTTGGCTCTTCTATCGTCCTGAAAATGCACTGGATTAAATAAATCTCGTGGTAATCTATCCAAGTCAACCTGATTTATGTGGCATAAAATTTTTCTTATATTAATCCATTTATGTGCTGAAAGATGCAGATCTGCAAAGGGGTTTTCTTTGAAGCTCCTCATCCTTTCATAGATGGGAGAAATATTGACACATCTATTCCCGTCTTGGAACTGAATCTCACCTTTGAGATGGAAAATGACCAATAAGTATGGGGACACTGTGACGAAATCTAACTGCATAACCCATTGTGCTTCTATTTTAAAGAACAAGAGCCAATCCTTAAAGAAACTGTACTGGCGAGGTCTTCATTTCTGGTCTGTTAATAAGGCATGGGTCCAAGGTTTGTGAAGGAACATATCGAGTTAGTAAGTCCTTGCAAGGTACCAAAGAAGGAGGAAAGCTTCTTTAGGGAAGGTCAGATGAGAAAGTGTGGGGACCCAAAGACCATTAATGAATGGGAAAAGAGGGTGCCAATCCAAGTTTTTTAGGGGTGCATCGACTAAACCAAAGTTTAAGAGGAGGAGGAACTGGAGACCTTGGATCATTTTATGATTGCCCTTATCAATGGCGTGACTAAGGATGTTATCCTGGATTTCACTTGGAAGAGTCTAGACTAGTTTTGAAAGAGACGAAGAAGATGAGGATGCCATGAGGGAGAGGACCTGGGGATGATTTGTTGGTCTTGAGAGGAAGTCACTAAGGATATTGTGCTTTCCTTTGATCTGTTTAACTTCGAATCTATACTGTGAGAACCAGTTTGCCCATCTAAGGAGTTGTCCTTGCAGGAGGATCTTCTACTTGAATTGGATCATCTTTGGAAACGATGACATACCCATTTCGATTAGAAAAGTGTGTCTAATCAAATGGAATTCAAAACTTTCAATCCCTCTCTTTACCGCCAATATCTCTTTGAAGGTAGTGATAATGTGATTCTAATTCTTTGAATGCTCCACTCTTGTATCCATAGATATGTCTAGTTCCATCTTCTTTTCCCTCGATTAAAGCCTCCCTAATAGAAACTACCATCAGTCTGCAAGATTCTCTTTCCTTTGTTGGGAATCTGGAGTGGTGGCAAAGTTATAGCCACTGCTTTGAGTGATTTAACTGCTTTTGTGTGTTTAGTTTCCCAAGGGGGCACGTCTTTCTTTTTCAAAAGCTGGTGGAGTGGTGTTGTGTAAGTTTCCAGCTTTGGGACAAAGTCTGCCATGTAATTGACAATACCAAGAAACTGCTGCAATTGTTTTGTCGTCATCCGACTTTCTGAAAAGGTGCTGAACTGTGTAGCAATATGTGGCTACAGCTTATATTTCCCTTGACTAATCTTCATCCCGAGGAAATCTACTGTCTCGACACCAATAATCATTTTCTTTTCTAAAAGTGATTCCGTAATGCTCCACTATGTCTGTGAACTAATTCAGAAGCTTAGCATGTGATGTTGTATCTTTTGAGAAATAGGAGGATATCATCAATATAGATCAAGGCATGATGAAGTATGGGTTGGAAGATCTTGATCATCGCCTTTTGGAAAATGGACGAGGCCACTTTAAGCCCAAATGGCATAACAGTCCATTGGTAGTGGAAAATGGGTTTGCAGAAAGCCGTCTTGGGCTTGTCATCTGGATGGATGCCTAATTGCCAAAAGCCCGCTTTCAAGTCAAACTTTGAAAATATTTGCGCCTCCAATAGTTGTGAAAATAGGCTGGTCCTATTAGGCAATGGGAACTTATCATCAACAAGGAAATGGTTGAGGGGCTGGTAGTTGATGACAAGCCGGAGCTTTCCTCGAGTTTGTTCAGCCCTTTTGTTGACATAAAAGGCTTCTCAGGCCCACTACAATTTTGTTCGTTCAATAAAACCTTCTCCTTGTAGCTGGGTCAATTCACCTTGGGCCAATGAATAGTCTTCTGGATTCATCCCCTTGTGATTGGCTTTGGTCAGGTTGATATCTTCATTCTTTTTTAAGGGGAGACCAACATAGAACTCTGGATTCTTCCATAATGGCTTTGAGCATTTCTCCAAGAACTCACTATGACTGTCAGCACAGTTTTTCTAAATTAATCGAGCCTTAATCTCCTCCAAGGATTGAGTGATCTAGAAGAGATTAGGAGTCTTGGTCCATTGTAACAAATATGATTTGAATTTTAAACCTTGGGCTATCCACTGGACCTTGTTTAAATGCTTAACGATATCGAATCCGATGAGAAGATCTTTATTTGGAAGGTCTGATCCAAAGAATGTTGCCTTGATTAAGCATTACGGATGAAGCTTAATATAAACAGGCACACTCTTTAATTTGACCTGGAAGTGTTCTCCATTTGCCGCCTTGAATCCGTGGTTACAAGGTTTCCATTTGTCTTTTGGGAGAATGCCTGGTTTAAGAAAGCCGCATGGTGCTCCTATGTCAAAGAATGCAATGACTTTAATCGGCTTTGAGTATTTATCAGCTAATACCCAGACTGGAGTAGAAGGTGAAACATAGCTTCCCTTCTTAAATTGCGCTAATAATGATTCTTGGATGGAACGGAGATTGTGAACAACATTCTCTATTGAAGCTATTGGGTAGCACTTATTGTTAATGGGCTAGATATGTGAACATTCAAGTGGATCAGCCTGATAGCTCTCGAACTCTCCTTGTTCATCCGAAGAGTCTAAAAGATCTATCTGACCACATTGCTGGAAAGCAAGGATAGAATCCTCATTCTGTTGATCATCCATGGAGAATATAGACTTGATGTTGTCATCTGAATCCCAATCTGAGACCTTTTGCAACATCTGGATTAGTTTAATTCTCCTTCTTTTTTAGGGACATCTTTTTGCATAATGCCCCTTTTGATTGCAGATATAGCATCGGTGATCTTTTAATTCTCTCTCATACTTTCTTTTTCTCAAATATTTCCAACACCTTTCCTTCTGCTTTGACCTTTTGGATTTTCTACGGGGAGAAATATCTTCACGTTCTCCTGCTGGGCAGGAGCATTGCTTGTTTTCTTTACACTTGATGAGGAGGTCCTTCCTTTTGCATTCCTTGGTGATTTTCAAGCCTGCTTTTTGGACTCTTCTGTACATGTCATACTTTCTGCAAAGCGCATCCAGATTCATAAGAGCACTCTGGTAGAGTTTATCAAGGAAGGTGCTTTCAAGTCTTTTTCCACTCATTTGTAGTTCACAGAGGACTTCTTATCCTAGTGGATCAGGCAAGCTATTAAGCTAAGCTTGCTTAAGGTTGATGTCATTTGGTCCGCAGAGAGTGTAATACCTTTCAAAGATAAAATTATAATGCTTTTCCAGATCCTTTCTTTTAAGTGAGCAGCATTTGATCTTCATGTACTCTTCTCTGGCCTGAGTGACGTGGTCTTCCTAAGCGCCACAGAATTCTTCAATGATTGTGGAGATGAAGCATCAAGGTTTGGAACCTATGAAATCTGCACCTACCTGTAATCTCCAAGGTTGATCCAACAGATTCTTAATCTTCCAATGAATTTGGAAACAACCCTTCCAATGACTTCTTTGAGGGTAATTCCCTCTTTCATTAATTCAACAAAGCACCATGCATGGAGCTCAAGGATCTTATTCCTCCACTGGCTTGGAGGGATTCCTTCTAATGAAATGGTTGGCCCATTTCCATTGTTGTTTGAACTGTGCGTGGGAATGGCTAATGCAGTATTTTATGAGAAGTTGATGTTATCATCAACTCCTTCATCGTCTGTAGGACTGTTGTATTTTGTCCAGTGGGTGGATGGCTAGGTCATCATTGTAGGCTTTGGAAGTTGAATCTCATCTTCTTCAGAGGAATCATCATCCGTCATGATGACAAGAGATGATTTTGGTGCTTATTTTGGTTGTGATGGTTCTGCCATCTCAGTAAGGAGTTTGGAGATAGGATTATCCTTTTCTAGAACCCCAATTTGTGGTTCTCGATCTGGATCACTTGATTCCCCAAATTTTTGCTTGTCTTTCTTCCTCTGAGCAATGGAGACAGCCGTTGACTCAACCCTCTGGGTTTGGGCTGGCTTTTGAGTATGCTGCCTCTTTTTGAGATGAAGAAAAGAGTCACTGCCTTTGAAAGATGCTTGCATTGAAACTGGCTGGAATGTTGGCTGAGGAGAACTGAAAGCCAAAGTAGTTGGAAGGAAGAGAGGATCACTCCTCGCCTGTCTATGTTGTTGTTGTTGGCTTTACTTAAGAGAATTTAGCTGGGCTTTGAGATGCTGCATCTCTACTTCTTTCTTTTTGAAAGCTAGAGAGAAAGCTGACATATGCTCAATCATTTGCGTAAGTTCCTCATGCAATCTTTGGATATGGTTCTAGCATTTGTCAACGAGGATTGGTGTGATGTCGAACTTATTCTCGACATTGTTAGCTAGCTCTCTCTAGTTATCCATAATTTGTTGGAGCATTTTGTTCTAGGCTATGGCATTTTCTGACTGCCAATTAAGAGTTTCTTAAGCTTAAAATACCTGCTTGGTAGATCCATCTGAGTTGACAACAAGAGAATCTTTGATCTTCCAGGAGTGCATCGTGCGGGACCGCACATCTTCATACTCTAATGATAGGAAATCACCATCATAGCTTGAAGGTCTGATCATGTTGATCTGGGGAGACTTATCATCTTTTGTGCTTTTCCCCTTGTATTTGACATAGTAGTCAAATTTTTTGAATGATTCTCCTGGCAAGTCGATCTCTGGATCTCCATTGTCATATCTCTTTTTGAGCCTCTGCTGAGACTTGTTCTTTTTCTTCTTACCTCTAACTTCTTCCTCAAACCAATTGTACACTAGATCATTTAAGACAATCGTCACAGGTACAGTCAATGTCGAACCATTTATGACCGAATTTGGTCATAGGTTCGTAGATCGGAAAACCATCCCCTTTGAAGTGTGGGATAGGGACCTGAGATCCCAAAGAAGCTAATCTGTCAGGTTGATAAAGGTAGTTGACTATCTGATCATGATCTTTTGGTCTTTCGGAAGTGATGATGACTTATACGCGGTTAAATCATCATGGTCGGAAAGACATGCTGAGGAGATGCCTCTATTGATGATGCTTGATCCTTTGGAAAGGAGATGTGAACATCACCATTCTTCATAGTTGTGTAGACCAGATCATGGAGGATGATAGGCTTAGGGATCTGGTAAAGCTACTCGTACTTGGTAACCCAAGATTCTGGGAGAAGCTTTAGGAGTTCTTCTCTCGATAGCTATCTAGGGATGTGAACATGGCTCAGGACAAAAAAAGTATCATAATTGACAAGGAGAGCATCTTGATTTTCCTGAGGTAAAACCAAATCAAAGGAATGATTCTGAAGTCTTTAAACCATTTGATGATGGAGGGTAGCTACTATGGAGTTGGAGATCTACGGTGCTCCAACAATATGGATCTGGACTAGGAGCAGTTCTCATGTTGGGGTCGGAAAATAGCAAGTTGAAGTTGGGGAAGACAATGAAGTTGACTACCCTGCATTAAGTGTTTTTGTATAGTGGCAATGCAGGTATGCTCGTACTTGTAGAACTTTGAATCAAGGAGAGCAATTCTAGAGCAAACCGGAAGCCCTTTTCTTCCGTGAAAAGTAAGGTAAAACTTAACAACACCAATATGAATATGGGTGAATCCCTGGCTGAGGTACTTTCTGGGAAGCTCAGGGGAAAGCTCCCAAGTTACGAGTTGTTTTGCTTCAGTTGCTAACAACTGATGCGAATCGAAGGGAGAAGCCTCAATGACTTCTTTGACACCTTTGGGTACAGGGGTCTTGCCAGTGAACTTCTTAAGAATGTTTAGAAGATATTTGGTTTTATCATAGACATAATATGGGTTTGTAAACTGAGGAATTTTGGTTTGGGGGACAAGGCTATCTTCTAGTACATAATCTACTTCATACATATAATCACGGCGATCTATGCTTAAGGCGGATGAAGATCTAGGTGACGAGCTAAGAGAAGGAGATGGAGTTAACATGGCTCTGGAAGGCATGACTTCTTAATTGACAAGATCAGAACCTCCCTCACAACCTAAAAGTGAATAGATCTCTTGCCCAACTTGTGGAATAAAACACAAAATCAACCAAAGCTTCCTTTTTCTTTATCAATCATTAGAGATGCCAGCTCTGCCCGACCAAACATAGCCTTCTGCGGCCTCAACAAGTCAAGGGCACCTTAGGTCTTATTCTCTAATGACTTCAAGAGAAAAGAGAAGATTTTAATGAAACCTACAGTCTGGTTCTGTCCATCACTGTTCTGATGTGGAGGATACACACGGAGTGTGGCAACCACAGAGCATACTTAGTTTAATACAAACACCTCTGTTGTGGGCAAAGAGATTCATCACTCAAGGAGTGATGGAGGCTCCGAAGGAGTCTTTAAGCTGCCATGCCTCTGATACCAAGATACTTTAAGCCATTCAAAAACAATGGTAGACAATGAAATTGCAAGAAAATAACCTCTACAAATTTTGAAGGTTTGTCATGGGAAGCTCACCAGAGAAGCTCCTTCACTGTCAAATTTTTATTGCTAACAGCCAAACCCGACTTTTCTGATGCCACATTATCCTCACGAAGAATAATCGTTGCTTGTAATGGACGACATGCTTTCTTCTTTAACATTAATATATTATAGTTTCCTCTTGATAAATTTAGACTCAAAAAATAGTTGGCATGAAAAATGCAGTAGGTGCCACCTGGAAAGCTTGAATTTTCACCCCAAAGGGAAAAAGGCTTCAAATTTGCTTGTTTTTTGGATAGGAATTTTTGGAGCACAAGTCCTCTATGAAGAAATGAGTGCAGTAAAACAAATGGAGCAAAAAAAGGACTCCTCCCTCCATAGTGCACTAGACATGTATCTTCCCTCGTCCTAGGAACTTCTAAGCATCCCAACAACTCAAAGAACGAGGTAATTTACTAATTTTATTGTTCCATCATCCACTATGTGACCCTTTCTAGCATATTCAAAGAGATGGTTCTCACTGAAAGTAAAACAACACCATTGACATCATAGAAATCCTGTGGGTGCAAATAAAAGAATATGAAAGTTGAGATTACATAGGTCACTTTTCTGTAAATCACCTAGCGGTCCAAATTAGTACTTTTGTACACCAAGAAAGACCCACTGCCCATGTAATTGGATGCCAATGCCCTTCCAGCTAAGGTTGGCTGAGAGAATGCCAAGTGAGAGCGTTCAAGTACAAAACCTGTGCAAAAACTTTTCCTGCAGTAAAGAAAAAATACATGAGAACATGAGCCATTCTCTGTCTAGTTAACACCAATCAACCCAATTTATACCAATCCCCCCTCCCCCCACCAAAAAAATAATAATAATAACTTACCTCACAGCATCCAATAATTGGGTGGCAATGTGCTTCCTCCTGTTAGAAGAAGAGACCCAAATGGCTCGAATTCCACATAAAGCAGGTAAACCTTCATTTTCACAGAAGATTGCTCCATTAAGGTTCCCACCCGACACCTCTTGGCTATTAACAGAAGCGGTTCTTCTCACGACTTCCCTCTGGAAAATAACATTCCCAAATTGGAGGGTGGTTAAGTTTGACTTTGCCTTCTTCGTAGTAGTGTCATCAGATCTTTCATCCGTTGAACATGAAAGAACCTTATAGGCAATTTTTATGGGCTCTACAATTAGACAGCCAGCAATTCTGTGGGAAGAAATAAACAGATAGGTCTGCAATCACGACAATACCAAAAATGTGTTCATTGGTCAATATCTCAAAAGATAATAGAGATAATTAAAGTTAAGGAGCTGAGTCACTCAGGTATTGTTTGTGATTCGATAAATTTGTGTAATGGGCAAGAAAATTAGAGCAATAAAAGTTGTTAAAAAATCAGTGAGAGAGAGACAAATAATACCTAGAAAAGCATTATGACACAATAAATTTGACATAGGGGTACAATGTCATAAGGGAAAAATAAAAGCATACGATGTTGTTGTAATTATATATTTTTCAAATGTTTTGTTAAAAAAAAATTGATGAGCTATCATTTGGACCAACTCATGAAACTTAACCAGCACTTCAAGATGTACTCAAGTTGTGGTAATACATGAATTTGTGGTTCATTGGACCAAATGCTCATGGATGTAAAGGGGGAATTTTATTAGACTTGTGTTTGGAAGCATGGATTTTGGTCTTTGGATTTGTATGGATTTGGATGTTACTCAACACAACTTTGTATTGCATTTTGCTCAAATCCATACAAATCCAAATCCAATATCATTATAGGCTCTCAAACACAAGGTTTAGGAATTCTCCAAACTCAGATGTCATAGTTATAGGTAATGGAATAGAGTAACTGATCACCTTGCAGAACTTATGAAAAATCCATCCACTTCCCAATTCAATTTCCATCATCTTCACTACCTCTTGAACCTGCCAATGTGAAAGGTACCGCAATTAAAGCCATGGCACCAAATCCAATTGCATTATTGAAAACAAATCAATCAACTGCACTCATGAGGAGTAAGGATTCAAAAATGATCTTCAACAATCTCACCTTGTTCCTTTGAGCGGGAGGATCACCATCCAAAACCAGAATGATTCGGCCGCCATTGATGGAGGGGTTATGAACAACCCTTTCATTGCGCCAACCCTAAAATTTGAGTTAACGGTTTTTGTCAAACAGGAAGCAAACAAACCAAATGCGTGCAATATAATGACACTACCTTGAACTGAATTCCGTGAGTATAATTCTTGTGAAATGTACAGTGAATCTTCTCATCCTCTTCGTCTCCAGGAGCGTAGTTCGTCCCACAAGTAGAACATGTGCGCAAAAGAAAATCTGACTGCCCCAACTCCAGATGAAACTGGGCATAGCTTCTCTTCTTGTTAAGGGTTCTCCCAGCAGGAATTGACGATGCTGATTTCAATGGTGAACATGACGATATGGGGTTCTTCGGCGTCTCACAGATTGACCCTTCATCAATCTCATCCCTTCATTGCCAAATCTCAATTTTTTTAAAAAAAATGAAAGAAATAAAATAAAACCACAAACAAAAATGGTTATTAACACTACAGAAAATCAAAGACTAATTTAAAGAAAATGGGTATCTGTTGAAATGTCAAACCCTGATATTCCGGAAGTTCATGGGAGTTTGTGAATAAAGAGTTTCAAGAATAAGCTTACCTGCTATGCTGCTTAGGAGCTCTGCGCTCGTACGTTATGCGGATTTGCGTGGGTTTTGTGGCATTGTCGCCGATCAAATCGTCAAAAATCAAAGGTGGGTCAGGAGATTTGGGCTTGAAGAAGGCGCTGATCTTGGCCTGCATTGTTAGTTTTGCTTGCCGATGTGATTCCCAGCTTTTTTCTCTTTTTGGGGTTAAACAAACTTTTCCCACCTTTGGTTTGGGCGGTATGTTGTTTAAATTCGTGCACTCTGGATTCTACATCACCCAAACAGTCAAACACTAAGCGGAGGACACATCCCCACTTCCTAGACAGCCCATCGCCACTCGAATTTCAAGCATAGATTTAGGAAATAATATGGAAGATTTCTTTGGCTTCCTTTAATATTTTGTAATTAAATACTTTTTGATTCATGTTTGTAAATATATGTCCATTGTAATAATGATTTAAGTGTTCGATATGCAAGTAGATGTATGGGTATATATCTAAATTCAAATTATTGTACTTTCTCTCTCTTTATCTTTCTCTGTGCAAGTTCCTGCCTTTTCTTCTAATTCTCTCAATTCTCTCCCTATATCTCTAAAATCTAGTACTATCCTACATCAAATTTGTATCAAAGTTCAACCACGATCACTACGTAGTCATTTAAAGACGAAAATTGGAAATTTCAAACATTGTTCATATGCAACTTTTTAAAAATTATGATCATGCCTTTGATCTTTGAACCCTAATATACACCAAGAAAATCACAACACCTCCTTAACCATCAACTTTAGAATCCTCCAAGATCCCCTATCATGTAATTCCACATTCACCCAACAAGGGATATGGGCCCATATGTAGTCTTGAAATAGCTCTAGTCGACCACCATTTATATTCCGCACTTCTTGAAGCTTCATTAGTACACCACCGCCACCACAAAAGTCATCAACCCCTGATTTGCCTCTAGCCAAAAACTCATTGCTGAAAGGGTCATGCCAGTGGTTCACATACCCCACATGCATGGAGAAGTTGTTGAACTTCCCCCATTTTGCCCAAACTCATGAGATATTACTTTTAGTATTGAGAATTTGGATTTTTTTTCCCTAATATGTTGAAGCTTTCTGAGTAAAAATTGAATTATCAAGCTTGGTCCTCATTTCTAAGGTTAAACAGTCTACTTTTGAGTTTTGAAGTCTTTCTAACAATCAAATTGAGTTCCAATTGCTATTTGAAGGTTGTTTCTTGAGGATTTGAGAATAGAGAATTGGAAATTATTGGACTTACATTGAGAATTTGATGGTAAACTCGAGTTGTGTTCAAAATCTTTGGTGAGTAACCAAATTCTCACATTTTCATTACTAAAGTTTGTATAGTGAAAATTGGTAATAATATAATTCTAAGTTTCTTATTACCATTTAAAAGAAATTTGCTATTTTCGTAGTGGGCTCCCCTAGTTTATTCATCATTTGAATCCTTGTTCATACCCATGCCTAGTGTTGGGGATAATCCTAGAGCAATAATCACACACGAAGAAAAAATAAAGCACATCCACACTGGAACACCAGATTTACGTGGTTCGGTCCAACCTGACTTACATCCACGGAGCACACACCAAATCACTATAAACTGGGAGAAAAATTACAAGGAGGAGGAGCTACACTGCTCAACTCTACTCTCTTTCTCACACACTCCTCAACTCTCTGCACTGCACAATACAACACTCTGCACAACACTCACACTACACACACCTCTCTCTCACCTCTCTCAGCACACTGCAACACACACAGCTTACTGCAACCCACGCCATACACAGCACACACAACAAGTCCGTATATACACAAGGGAGAGCAAAAAATTCAAAGGACGGTGGCTAAATGTCAGCATAGCCGGCAAAGTAGGTGGAGGGCTGCTGGTCTTCTTTTCAACATAAGCTGCATGGGGAGGTGCTGCTGCCGATGGTTCCACACCAGCAATCCCAACAATCTCCCACTTGGAGATGGAGGCAGCATCTCAACCAGTGTATAGACGAATGATGTGCTTATGTCTGTCTTCAAGCATGAAGACCAACTAAAGTTGAGTACAACTTCAGTTTCTCTCTAGTCACCACCTTCCTATCTACTAGATTTCTACGGACTAATTTGATGGTTGTCAACTTCACAACTGGTGCAAAGATGCCAGTGTAGTCAATCCCTTCCTTCTGTTCGAAGCCTTTGACTACCAACAGAGGCTTGTACCTTCTGGAGCCGTCATGCTCCTCTTTGATTCTGTACACCCACTTTTTGTGAAAGACCTTCTTACCTTTGGGCAACTCAGTTAGTTCCCACGTTCTGTTGGAGGTAAGGGACTTCATCTCGTCCTTCATTGCAAGCTCTCACTTGCTCGTATCTGCCACCTGAAATGTTTCATCATAGCATTTGGGCTCTCCTCCATCTGTAAGAAGTAAGTAATCTATATACCTTCCGTCTGGTACATGAGGCCGAGTAGATCTCCTAAGTTTCGAAGCTAGAGTAGGAGACGGTGGTATGATGATCTGCTCCACTAGTTCCTCCACTTGAGGATTCCCGGCATTCTGATGTTGTGTCCTGACACACTTCTTTAGGGCACGAGTGTTTATCTAGAAACTGACCCTCTTCTATTTCCTGACTATACAATCCTCACACATGTCAATCTGCACTGACTGTAGATCACTCAATTTTCTCTTTGAGTGCATCACCCTGAGTTCCTTCTCGCTCATATGACCAAGCCATTGGTGCCAGATGTTGCTGTCGTCATTTCTTGCAGCAACTAAAATAAACATGGAGGCATTGGAGGTTAGAAAAAGTGTTTCACTTTTCTTATCTCGCGCAATTGTAAGTACACCCTTTGAAACTTTCCATTCATCGCCAATGAATTTTGTTATGTATCCCTCATCTGCCAGCTAACCAACTGAGATCAAATTCTTTCTCAGGTCTGGAATGTGTCTGACATCCTTCAGCTTCCATACTGACCCGTTTATATTAATCTTCATAACTCCCTTGCCGGTTACGTCGCAAGGTTGATCGTTGCCAAGGTACACCTTACCAAAATCACTTGGTGTGTACTTCTCTAGGCAATCTCTGCATCAAGTGGCATGAAATGAGGCTCCGGAGTCTAAGACCTAAGACTCATGCTTGCTTTAAAAAAAGCAGATCAACATCTCATCATTTTCGAAAGCAATATTTGCTTCTTTCTTTGCCCTCGTATCGAATTCTTTCTTCTGACTCCTGCACTGGTTCTTGTAATGACCAGTCTTCCCACAGTTCCAACACTCAATAACTTTTGTGCTCTGGGAACCCGTGTCCTAAGTACCTCTGGGACTTCTGGATTTAGATCGTCTGGGTCTAGATTTGCCGTGGTTGTTTGATTGTCCATGCCTATTTCCTCTGCCTCGACTCTCCATGTTCAAGGCTGAACTCGAAGTGGAGCCATGGTTCGACTACATTCTGATTTCCTCCGTCAAAATCATGCTAACAAGCTCATCGTATACAAGCTTCAATTTTCCTACAGAGCTACTAATGGCAGTAACGACACCATTCCAACTTTCAGGCAACTAACTGAGAATCAATAGGGCCTGAATCTCATTATCAAACATTATCCTGACTGAGGCGAGTTGATCTGACAACTCATTGAAGTTATTCAAATGCCTGCTGAAACTTTCACCTACAAACATGCTCATCGTAAATAGTCTTTTCATGAGATGTACTTTATTTGCGGCTGAAGACTGCTCATACATATTAGAGAGCGCATCCATCAGAGACTTGGTGGATGTTATATGCTTGATATTGAACGCCACAGACTTTGACAATGTCATTCTAATGGCTCTGAGGGCTTTTCGGTCAAGTAACTCCCACTCGCTCTCCTTCATGGATTCTAGCTTCTCCATCAGTGGTAAGTGCAACTCCTTACTAAACAAATAGTCCTCGATCTGCATTTTCTAGAAACCAAAGTTCGTGTCGTCAAACATCTCGATTCGAGAGCTCTTTTCATTTGACATCTCGATTCACTGATCTAGAGATGGAATTAGCTCAAACGGACAGTACGGTTGGATTCAAAACAGCTGAAAACCCTAGAAATGGCTTAAGTCGCTTGAAAAAATGGACCCGAAATGGTTTCGAAAAGCCCGGTCAAACTTTTGGTCAAACTTGGTCAACTTTAACGGAATATTCCTCTCACAGACGGAATTTTCCCTGACAGCGTTATTAACGCCGTTAACTGCGCCGTTTTCTGGTGTGGCACAGGCCCACTATTGACATGGCACTATGGGGCCCACCTACTAGCGAGTGACTGTGGGACCCACTTGCTGACGTGGCGACTGACTCGGCCGCTTACATGGCAGCAACACGACTACTGACAAAGCGTTGATTGGGCGCGGGTCCCGCTAACATAGACGGTCAACATGGATCGTCTTCTTCCTTTCGCTGACTCACCGGTCGATCGCCGGTGCTTGGACGCGGGTGGATGGTGCTGCCGACTACCTGCCAGCGCGTGATGGCGCGTAGGAGCACGTGGAGACGTCCTTGGACATTGGTGGTGCGTGTATGCGCGTGCGGGGTTGTCTGAAGTCGTTTGGAGCTCCGATTGACACCGTTTGCTTCGTCTCGATGAGAGGAGTTCAATGGTGGCCTCAAAATTAAATTTTGAGCTACTAGATAGAGGCTCAAAATCCGGAAATTTTTCTCCCATCTGGCGATTCTACTCCAACCAAGCTTTGATACCAATTGTTGGGGATAATCCTGGAGCAATAATCACACACGAAGAAAAAATAAAGCACATCCACACTAGAACACCGGATTTACGTGGTTCAGTCCAACCTGACCTACGTCCACGGAGCACACACCAAATCACTATAAACTAGGAGAAAAATTACAAGGAGGAGGAGCTACACTGCTCAACTCTACTCTCTCTCTCTCTCACACACACTCCTCAACTCTCTGCAGTGCACAATACAACACTCTGCGCAGCACTCACACTACACACACCTCTCTCTCACCTCCCTCAGCACACAGCAACACACACAGCTTACTGTAACCCACAGCTTACTGCAACCCACAACTTACTGCAACCCACGCCATACACAGCACACACAGCAAGTCCATATGTAACGACCTGCTTAATAAACTAGGCTTTATATATATATATATACTATGATAATTTACATGCTCTAATACCATATTAGGATAAACCCAACCATAAACCTAAGCAGCGAGAAGCATAAATCACATTGACATAACCATATGTATTATATACACAATACAAAACTAATACCATACAATACCAGAGTACTACATATTTCCCAAAATATACACATATTACTGTTTTCCCAAAATACCCTCAACTAGCTAGGGTACACACAATCATCCCCAAAAATATACTCACTCTCTGATAGGGCACTACTGAAGCCCCTTTATCTGTGAGCCTGATCTGCTTGCCTACCTGGATCACCTGAAAAATGATTCAACACTAGGGTGAGCCAACGTTCAGTAAGACGAAATATGCTATTACTAGTGTGTGGCAAATGAGCTACTATATATCATGGAATCTATTTTCATATAAACAGGTATAACTGAATATGCAAGTACGTTATAAGTAATAAAATTCACCCCCCCTTTCCCTATTGCTTAACATTACAGTATCGTAGTTTACTATTCAAAATACTTCTATTATGCATAAGTATATTCCTTGTTTCTGTAAAATTGTAAATACGTAATAATAATAACTGAAAATGTTCCCTATGAATATCTGTATGTCATGACTTACCCCCTCATGACAGGGTTGTGCGGCCCGTAGGCTGGATTTACCCTAGCTGGCTAACCAGGAATAAATCACTATACTCCATCAGTCGATCTGCCCACCTCAACCCATATCTGGATGGGGAGCCTATCCTCTTCAAGGGCCTAAGTGATCGACCTTACCACGTATTATCTAAATAGGCGGTTGCACTCATAAAGTAACATAATATATGTAGCAACGGTACTGTGCTCTGTAACTGCATAGTCCAACAGGGTCTGATACCATATATTGTATTTCTATATACAATTATCTGATTTACCATGATTCTGAAATAATCGTAATAACCATGATGCTGTATAAATTGTACTGTAAATCTGAGAATTGTATAATCATAACACTGTAACTGCATAATCATAATAATGATATTTGTATAATCATGGTACTGAAATATCGTAAAATCAAGATACTGAAATATCGTAAAACATATCTTCGTACAATATTCTTATTCACAAGCCACACGATACTTTAATTCATAATTTTCGTAATTTAATAAACTGTATAACATTTTAAAAATACCTAGCATAGCATATTTCCCTTATCTGACTACTAGAAAGCCCCTATGGAATACTAGCCTAACACCCGCAGGTCCTCCTACACAACACCTTGAAAATAATATTCGTCATAACAAAATATCAGTATTTCATCACCTACATCATTTCTTATAACTACCATAAGGCCAAAAATAAGCTAAAAGGTCTTACCCTAAATTTGGGATGAAATCCTACTTCGTTTCCCCAACAATCCGCTTCAGCAGACTTGTAGAGAACATCGCCAGGAGCGTCGTGGTGCCTTCAGATTGTCGATTTAGCGATTGGAGGGGCCGAAATTGAAGAGAGAAAGGAGAGAGTGGCGTAGAGAGAGAGAGGAGAGAGAGAGAGAAGCGTTGAAAGTGAATAAAAATCCAGTTTTTAGCTATTTATAGGGCCAGATTCGTCGACGAGACACGTCACCTTGTCGACGAGTCCTTCATTAAATTCGTCCACGAAACCCTGTATTCGTCGACAAAATTCAGAGCAGCCAAAAACGTCACTCGATATTTTCTCATTGATGAAACCCTGTATTCGTCGACGAAATTCCTTATGCACTCGTCGAAAAAACCCTGTATTTTTCGACGAGTCTAGGCAATTCCTTAATATTATTATTATCCCCCAAAATGTAATGTCGTCGACGAAGTCTACGGCCTCCTTCTGTTTTTGTATCTATTTTCTCTCCCTCTTTATTATTAAAATGTTATTATTCTTCGGGTCACTACACCATATATACACAAGGGAGAGCAAAAAATTCAAAAGGCGGTGGCTAAATGTCAACATAGCCGGCAGAGTAGGTGGAGGGCTGCTGGTCTTCTTTTCAACATAAGCTTCATGGGGAGGTGCTGCTGCTGACGGTTCCACACTAGCAATCCCAACACCTAATTCATTCATCATTTAAATCCTTTTTTTTTTAAAGGAGGATGACACCTCCATTTATTTATTGATATACCCTCACTTTTGGAGGAGGAATATCGTGGCTACAAGACAAGAAATGGGAGATTACATATAGAAACAAATTTAAAGGCCTCCTAGAAACAACACCAACATCCAACCAAAACAGGACTACAAATCCAAACAAATCTAAACAAAAACCTACTAACCAATAAAACACTCCACACATCAAACCAAACAAAAGAAAAAAAACAAACATATACCAATAAAATCCATTCACTCCTCGTCTCCTCTCTCCCACTCTCCTCCATCTCGTCTCTAATATTCGGCCAATCGAAAATCCGAAAATACCGTTGGGTTCTACACATCACCACCGACATTTCTACAGAAGCGGATCTGTCGTGGGAGCAGTATAGGCATATCTCCTGGGGTAAGGCCAAATCTCAAACTTACCTCAATTTCTCTTAAACTATAAGCCCCATTAATGAACGGAAATTGCCAGGAGACTCGTGGGGAGATTCTCTACAATCTAGCTGGAGCGGGTTTTCGAATTGGAGCTCCGGGGTACAAATCCTAAATCGGGGGTAAGTTTGATAATTTAGGCCTTTACTAAGCTATTTAGGGTATTCAGAACTTAGGGGAATTTTAGGAAAATTTATTATAGGAATTGTGATGAGTAATGTAGTAAAGTTTGAATTTTAGGGTTTCAGGGGTTTTTGAATGCCTAGGGCGTAGGCTGGGGTGTTATTGGGTTTTTCAGGAATCAAGTAAGGGGATTAAGTTAAGTCAGTAATTTTATGAAATTTGAATCAATTTAATTGTTATGTTTATATAAATTTATTTATTTATTTACTAATTTGGAAATTTAAAGGCTATTTTGTAAACTAACCATTCGAAATGGATTTTACAAACCTATGACATATGGTATGATATTTTTTTTTAATAAAATGAACAATGGAAAACTTGTTTGTTTATATGGATATGTTAAAACATGGAAAATCGTGTTGCAGATGATTTAATTTGTATGGATTATTGTATATCTGGATTCGGGATTTTGAAATACTAAATTGTTTGAGAAATACTAGAAATGCTTGTGAAAATACTGGAACTATTTATGAAATGTAGGAGTTTGAACTAACGGCCAATGGCCGAGTATTGTTTGATTGGCCAAGGGCAAGGATTATTTTTTGATGGCCGAGGGCCGATTTTTAATTGATGGCCATATGCCGGATTGTATTTTGTGGCCCAAGGCCAGGTTTTTGGAATTACAGGAAATATATGTGAATTAATCTTTTAAATGCTGATTTCTATTATCTAAATTGCGTGATATGTTTTAGGAACCCTGGAGACCAGTGTAATGTGAGCACGGTACCATTGCTAGTTAGACCATGTGCACCCACACTGTCTAGATAGAAGTGTAGGGGGTCCAGCCGACTGCCCGCGTGAGGTTGAAGTAAGGGCGTCAAACCTACAGCTTTGTTGTGGATGCCTGCATATGTGTTTGCAGAGGATGTTGTTTTTGACTATTATCTGGGTGGATCCCCCAGGACAATAGTCCAGCCTTCGGGCCGCACAACTCGTGCCATGGGGATGTAGATGGTGTGTTTGTCACAGGGAGTGTCTTATATGCATATCTGTTAATTTTTGTGAATACGGTTAATTAATAAGATAATTTCGAGGGCTTACTGAGAAAGGTGAGTGCCATGGTAGTAGTAATAGTACTAGAGCAAAGGGAAGCTACTTGTATGGGTGGGTAATCTTCCCTATCATTGGCTAATTGTGTGTGTGAGTGTAAAATAAGAATGTTTTCATAAATGTGTTTATCTACTTAGTGAACTGGTTATTTTTTTGTACACTAAATGCATGCTGGCCATACACTGATATTAACTTAACCTTTCCTTTACTGAGCTATGTTTCACCCCTACTTTACAAACTATCTTTTTTGGAAATCCTAGAGATCGGCTCTAGCAGGCTAGAGGAGCCAAGCTAGTGGTGTAAATTTTATGTAGGTAGTGTGTAGATAGAGATTTTATTTTTGTTTAGTTTTATGGGATGTAATTATGTGAAAATGGATATATTTGTGTATAAAGATAGTTAGAACTCTGGTAATGTAATTTAAGGATTTTATATTTTATTTTCCCTGCGTATGTGTGTTTTATATTTGACGAATAAGGTATCAGGTACACTGACGTCACTAAAGTAGCACTCTGAGCCCACGTGGCGGGTTAGGGTCGTTACAAGAGCTTCTAGGAATTGAAGCAGCAACTAGTCTCTGCACCAATATTATCTATTCCATCAGGAGATGATGGATTTGTTATATACAGTGACGCGTCCTAGAAGAGACTCGGGTGCGTGTTGATACAACATGGAAGGGTTATTGCTTACGCTTCCTGGAAGCTTAAAGAGTATGAAAAGAACTACCCAGTACATGATTTAGAGTTAGCTGCAGTGGTGTATGCTCTAAAGATCTGGAGGCATTATCTTTATGGTGGGAGATGTGAGATCTTAACTGACCATAAGAGTTTGAAGTATTTCTTCACCTAGAAAGAATTGAATATGAGGCAAATAAGATGGTTAAAGCTCATTAAAGATTATGATTGCACTATCATCTACCACCCAGGAAAAGCAAATGTGGTGGCTAATGCTCTGAGTCAGAAATCAGTGGATACAGCATTGTCAACAATGGAGATTCAGCATCCAATTCAGATGGACCTGGAGGGGCTCGGTATGGAGTTAGTAAGGGATAATCACCAGGCATTTATTATCAATCTAGTGTTACAGCCTACCTTGCAGGAGAAGATTAAAGCTGCTTAGAGGAATGACGCATAATTGGTAAAGTTGATAGATAAAGTGTCGAATGGACAGGGGAAGGAGTTCAGTATTTCAGATGATGGAGTTATGAGGTTTTGTACCAGGTTGTGCGTATCTGCAGATGCTGAGATTAGGAGGGCTATTCTAAAGGAGGCGCACAGATGTCTTTACATGGTGCATCCAGGAAGCACTAAAATGTATCGAGACCTTCGAGAATCTTTCTGGTGGAGCGGTATGAAGAGAGAGATATTATAATTTATGGAATAGTGTTTGACGTGCCAGCAGGTAAAGGCTGAGCACTAGAGATCGACAGGACAGTTGCAGCCACTTCACATCCCTAAGTGGAAGTGGGATCATATATCTATGAATTTTTTCACAGGTTTACTACCGACGTTGCATGGACAGAATGTTGTTTGGGTGGTTGTTGATTGATTGACAAAGGCCACTCATTTTCTTCCTATTAAAGTTAATTATTCCATGAACAGACTGGAAGAATTATACATTCAGGAGATAGTTTGACCCCATGGCGTGCCAGTATCCATAGTTTTAGACCAAGATGCACGATTTATATCACAATTTTGGAGGAGCTTGCAGGAAGCTTTGGGGTCTCAGTTAGCATTCAGCACGACATATCATCCTCAGACTGATGGGCAGACAAAGAGGACAATCTAGATACTTGAAGACATGTTACGAGCATGCGTGCTGAATTTCAGGGATAGTTGGACCCAATATACTAGACCAGCATCGGCATGACATCTTACGAGGCATTATATGGTAGAAGGTGTCATTCTCCACTATACTGAGATGAAATGGGTGAAAGGCGAGTCTTGGGACCATAATTGGTGCAGCAGGCATACGATATAGTCCAACTTATTAAAGACAGAATTAGTGTAGCTCAGAGTCGGCTAAAAAGTTATGCAGATACTCGCCGCCGGAAGTTGGAATTCAGTGTGGGAGACCATATTTTTTTTAGAGTAGCACCACTGAGAGGAGCTATGAGGTTCGGGAAAAAGGGTAAGCTGAGGCCTAGGTTTATTGGCCCATTCGAGATACTTAAGAGAGTGGGTCCAGTTGCTTACAGGTTAGCTTTACCTCCAACTTTATGCAGGATTCATGACGTATTTCATGTTTCCATGTTAAGGAAATACGTCCCAAATCTCACCCATGTGATCAAATATGAGGAGTTAGAGCTTAAAGATACTCTAGCATTTGAGGAAACACTGGTACGAATTTTGGAAAGAAAAGAACAAGAGTTACGCACCAAAAGAATTCCATTAGTAAAAGTCCTGTGGAGGAATCATGTAGTGGAGGAGGCCTTATGGGAGCTAGAGGAGGAGATATGACAAAAATACCCACATCTGTTCAGTGGGGATCATTATTAGATAGAGAAGAAATAGCAATAGTTCAGATAAAGTAAGTTTTGTTTTGATATCGTTTATATAGTACAAAAGTAATTGATGTATAAGTTGTATTTTAGGATAGGTAGTGTTTTGGTTATGGGAGAATTTTATTTTTTGTGTATATTTGTAATCTCCCAGAACCCTAATTGTAACATCGGTATTCCTCCGCCATAAGTAAGGGTAATTAATAAAATAAGTAGTGAATTTTTCCTCAGAAGATGGTGTATAGCACAGATAGCAAATTTCAAGGATAAATTTTATAAGGAGGGGAGAATGTAGAGACTCAGAATTATAATAATTAATAATAGAGAGAAAAGAAAATTGAAAGGGGATAAAGTAGGGTTCGTCGACAAATGCCCTAGTTTCGTTGACGAGCTCCCATGTAGTATTCGTGGACGAGTTTCAGTGTTTCGTCAATGAAGGGATACTGAGAGGGGGTATTTTAGACCCATCGATTCCTCGACGAGCTCTTCATCTTCACCTTCGTCGACAAACTCCCTTCTTCAGTTCGTCGACAAATCCATGTGTCTCGTCGATGAAGCCACGTGGCAGCAGTCTATATATATTCGCAAAATCAGATTTTCAGTAAAATTTCATTTCCTAATTAGCTTTCTCTCTTTACCTACGGTTTCTTTGCCTTATCTCTAAGATTTTGACCTCATTTTTCCTTGGCTTGACGATCAAAAGCTACCATGATGATCCCGAGGAAATTCTCGACAACTTAGCCTGAGCAGAATTTTGGTTCGAGAAGTTTAGGCATTATCCCAAAATCAAGGTAAGTAGGTTATTTTAAGATTTTTATAGTTATCAGGCTTTTATAAACTCAGATTTTGTATAAGATGAAAATATACTGGTGTTTGGGTTAACTAAACTAAGGTGTTGTGATTTTAGGGTTTGGATTTCCAAACACCTCCGGCATAGGTTGAGGATCCCAGCGAGTGTTCCTCAGGAAAATAGGTAACATTGATAAATGATTAGTAGATTAGAATTTTATGGATATAAGGGGATATGAGAGCCTAGGGAAAATATGAGTATAATTATTATTCTGAGTTTGAGTTCATTGAATTAGGAAATGTAAATTTTTATAGGATTTTGAGTTTGGTATGCTATGGGTGTAAGGATTAAGTTGGGTCAGGCTTCCCTGTCAATTAGGTAAGGGAAATATGTTATACTAGTAAACTAGAAATTTTTATTAGTAAAGCATGGTATTTGATTATGAGTTACAGAGTATGATTTTTAATAGATCAGAGCATGAAAATTATACAGTATTATAGATTATATTTAATGAGTTTTATTTAACTGTGTGGTATGAGTAATACTGGAATATTAGAGAATTTTATACAGATTTACAGAATTATGAGTATATAGTTTTTATAGAACTACGCTATACATATTATACAGTTTTATTTACAGAACTATGATTATACAATATTTATACAGAGTAATGATTATACAGTGTTTTACAATACCATGAATATACAGTGTTTTACAGTATCGTGATTGTACAAAGTTTTACAGAACCATGATTATACAAAGTTTTACTGAACCATGATTATACAGAGCATAGAACCATGACATACAGAATTACAGTTGATATAGATATACAGTTATATTATAGCATCATGGTTAATACAGAGAATTACAACATCATGGTAAATACAGTTTATACAGAATCATGATAAAAAAGATAGATGTTATGTAGAAATAGTATTATATAGTATCAGACCTTGATGGAACAGAGCAGTTTACAGAGCACGATACCGTAGCTATACAATATAGACAGTGCAACCATACATCTCAAATAGAGTATAGCGTTGAATGTCGATTATGCCACAAGTAGAGTAGAGGGCTCCCTGGCGTCCGGACTAGGTGGAGCGGGCCTTTCGTGCCACAGACATATACAGAAATACAGCTAGATTAGCATTGGTAGGTCAACCAGTGTTTAGTCCCCCCTATGGGCCGCACAACCTTGTCATGAGGGATTAAATAATGACATACAGTCATCCAGAGAAATTTTTAGAACTATGCATATATATAGTATACACAGGAAACAGAGATTACCTATTATAGTTAGAAGTATGATTGAATAGATAACTCAGAAATTATGTATTTTAAATGACATAGGTGTGGGTTATTATACAGATACTTTTGCATGATTCTCATTTATAGTTTAATTAAAGATTATGTTTTGTGTACAGAGTCATATGTCACACACTAGTAATAACATGTTTCTCCTTACTGAGAGGTGTCTCACCCCAACATTATGAATATTTCAGGTAACCCAGAGAGACGTGTAGGGTCGACTCAGAGATAGAGGAGGCGGCTGAGTCGGAATAGTTTTGGGGTGAGTCTCGAGCTGAGTAGTAGAGCCCTTAGTATTTTAGGATTTTTGAGAAATGATGTACATGTGTGTATATGTTTATAGGTGGATTAGTAGTACTCTGGTATTGTGTATTTTGGGTTATGGTTTGGATATTTATGTTTTCCGCTGCATAGGTAATATACATGGAATGCACAGGTTACCACGACATCCACTCCAGGTTGTGATGATGATAGATATTATATACAGGGTATTAGAGTTATGATATATAGCTTGACAGTAAAAAAAAAAAGAAAAGAAAAAATGGTTAGAAAATTTGGGTCGTTACAATCTAGCATACTCTTTCTTGGTTTTGTGGTCTCTGCATAGGGAATAGCCATATATCCAAAAAAGGTTAGAGTTGTTAGAGAGTGGCTTGAGCCTAAGATGAGGCATTGTTTTCATAGCCTTGTTATTTTCTATAGGTGATTTTTAGGGCATTTTGGCACCATCATAGCTTTTTCTCACTGAGTGTTTGAAGAAAGGAGACTTTCATTGTACCTTATCAGCTGCTAAAGCTTTTAAAAGGTCAAACAAAAGATAATCAAAGTGTTTGTACTTAGGCATATGGAATTTAGTTGGGTTTTTAAGGTGGCTGGTGATGTCTTTGGGGTAGGTATAGGTGGGCTCTTGAGTCAGGTGGGACATCCTAGGACATTTTTAGTGAAAAACTCTCAGATGCTAAATGGAGATATAAGACATATAACAAAGAGTTTTATGTTGTAATGTGATCCCACCAACATTGGAGATATTATTTGTTATCCTAAGAGTTTGTACTCTTTTCAAACCATTTTGCTTTTGAGTATATAAGTTCGTAGAAAAAGTTGAGTGCGAATCATGCTAGTTGTGCAGAGTTTCTTAATAATTATACTTTTGTTCTTAAGCATCATTTGGGTGTCAAGAATACAGTGGCTAGTTGCAACTAGCATTTCCCAACAAGACATATCTACAATTATATGGCTAGCAACATGTATAGATGTCAGCCTATGAATTCATCCTTTAGACAAGGTTGTATGTCAGCCTTATAAGAAAAATTGCCAATGTCTTTGCCTAGTCAACATGTAAATGCTGCAACATATGACATTGACGCTACACACTGCAAGAAACACCATATGTCAACAAGGCACTTGACATTCCTATTGACCTTACAAGGCTTAACATCTTATTTTGATACTAACAAACAAGTGAAACTTAACATATTTGTTGAGTAATGATATTTCAGGGTTTAAGAAAGATAATGTGTTAAAAGCCTATATTTCAAAAAATGATGATCATATAAATCTTAAATGGCATGGATTCAAAGAATAAAGCTTGAAGATTATGAGAGCATGGATATTAAAGAGACCTCGATGAAAAGCTCAAAGCATCTTAAAGCTTGAAGACAAGTAGAAGACCAAAGCATGAAGACTTAAGTGTTTAAGAATGACAAATGACTTAGAAGTCTTTATGTAAGTGCTTTAATATTTAAATATCTTTTGAAATATTGTTGAAACTCTTTAGGGGATATTTATGGACTTAGAGATCTATTTTAAAACCCCAGAAAATATTTTATGAAAGATCAAAGCAAGAGAGCAAAACTAACTTTGAAAACTAAAAAATGCAAAACCAAAAATATGGACTGGTCATCTGAATGACCAGAAAAATACTTGGTTTACTCAGCGAATTGACAGGAATTCAACAGCTAAATAAACTACCCAGCCGACTGACAAAATGAACTAAAATTAGTCAGTCGATTGACAGTGCCTAGGCGACTGACCATTTTTGAACTATGTCGAGCCAGCCAATTGACATTTATTTGGGTTAAACTTTGAACAGACAAAAAGGTTTCAACCGATTGATCCTGTGAAAAACACTATCCAGTCGCCTGTCCAGCCAACTGACTTTACGGGAATTTAAATTTTGAATTTTAACAGAAAAATTTTAAAAATTAGTTTTTTAAGTCTAAATGTATAAAAACTTGGTGGACACTCCAAGTAACTTGGGGAACAAGGAAACTAATCCTAAGAAGCCTATAAATATTACCTTAATCCCAATAAATTAATACACAAGCAAATACACAACATACTTGCATTAAATCTCTCAATCTCTCTCAAAATTCTCTATTACTTATACTCTTGTTAGGGGAAATCATCTGAATTGCTGTTGAATCATAAACTTAAGGTTCTCATTGTCACGACCTACTTATTTTCACATATTTTTTTTATAATATCATCATAAAATCAATACCACATTCCAGCTCAACAAGTCACAAGCCACCTGGACCCATGGGTACTAGGGATAAATCAGAACATATAGCAGAAGCCCTAGTAGCAGAAAATATACAATAATGTACATCTTAATACCATATATTACAATATACCAGAGTTGCTATAATCCACAATATTTCCATATATACATCACAAAACCATAACTAGGGACATCCCCACAAAATCTAACTGTCCCTGCAAAAACTTACCCTTTAAAAAGGGCAGATAAACCGTACTATATTAGTGGGGCTTTTCCTGCTCTCCCATCCGGGGCTCCTGAAAAGTTAATAAGATTTAGGGGTGAGACACCTCTCAGTAAGGGAAATAAACTAATACCAGTGTGTGGCAACATGAGTATTCTGTGTTCTACATATACCATACATAACATATTCAATACTGTTTATCAAATGTGGGAAAACATACATATATATCAACACATGGCAGAATATACTATATTTTCATAAACATATCTCATCTCATACAATAATAATGACATAAAACAATCATGGTAGGTTAGCTGGCTGTTGTCATGTATTACCCCCACATGACAGGGTTGTGTGGCCCGAAGGCAGGACCTGACAATGGTTGGCCGACCACTGCCAAGTCAAACAGTAGTCTGTAGGTCCGATGGGTCTACCCAGACTGGTCCGTACACCAGGGGCGATAACAGCACACTTCTTGAAAATAATCACATTGACCATCCAATCTCACACCACTCCATACAGCAGTGTTAACACAAATATTATGATCACGAAAACCATGGACACATAGCAACGGTACCGTGCAAGTGCTAGCCTAGACCAAGCCAACCAGGTTTTGATATCATATACATATACTAAAATCGTGATACATGGATAACTCATATCATTAATTATCAAATCATTCATATCATTTTTCACATATACATATATCATGAAAATCATTGGCCCGTACGCCGGTATTTCACATTTTATCATAGCTCGGCCCGTACGCCGGCAAATCACATAGCACAGCCCGTACGCTGGCAAATCTCATTCACATAGCACGGCCCGTACGCCGGCAAACATATCCACATAGCACGGTCCGAACGCCGGCAAATCACATATATATATATATAAATATCTCGGCCCGTACGCCGGTTTTCCATCATAGAAATCCATATCATCCCCATTCCCAGAAAACAGTATTTCACAACATTTTTATACTCATGCCACACTAAACAAATTTTTCACGTATTCAACATATCATTATTTAAACAGTATTTTCCAAATATAAATCATATATATAAATATATTTATTTTTCCTGAAACCAGATGCTACATATATATATATATATATATATATATATATATATACATGCATTTTCTCAAAACAAAACTAGGTTAGTTTATCCCCTTACCTGATTCCTGAAAAGCCCCTAAGAAAATCTTCCCCGTACCCATAGGGTTCTCAACTCAACACCCTGAAAATGAAAACTCGTAGAATTAAAATTCAGTATTTTCGTACGTACAACATTTTCTATAACTACCACTAAGTCATATTCGGCTTAAAAAGTTTTATCTCAACTTAGGGATGATTCCTAACGTTCCCAATCAACACCCCTGGAAACGAAAACTCCCAATATTAAACTTTAATATTTCAACGTGTATATCACTTTCTTCAACTGTCAAAAATCCAAATATTGACCATAAAACCTTATCCTGGATTTGAGATGAAATCCAACTTCGTTTTCCTGACGATTCGCTCCAGCAGATTTGCAAAGAACTTCGCCAGAAGCGTCGTGGTGGTTTCGGTTTGTCGATCTGGCGGAAAACTAGCCCAGAATCGAGGAGAGAGAGAGAGAGAGTCGTAGGAAAGAGAGAGGAGAGAGAGAGAACACACCAAATCCAAGCAAGCTTCTTGGAGAAGCTTGTAAAATTATATATATATATATATATATATATATATTAATATCATAATATCTTTCTAATTATAGCAAGTTTCCTAGTACAATTATATATATATATATATATATATATATATATATATATATATTAATATCATGATAACTATTAATTAAAACAAAACTTCTTGGAGAAACTTGTACCACTTTATATATATATATTTTACTTTCCTTATCATACTATTAATTTTACTTGTTAATTTAATTAATTAATTTTATTTTATTATTATTATTTTTTAAAAAAATTTTATTTTTCCCGGTTACTACACTCATACTAAGTTTTCTCAATCGCAAAGAAACCCTTGGTGAATTCTACACTTGAGCTTCAATTTTATTTCTTTTGGTATTTAAATTGTTGAAGTACCTAGAGCTGAATTTGTACTAATCTACTATGTTTTGAGAGTGCCATTGTACACAGTGTTTACTTCATATCTTTTATAGTTCTTGGACGATTTGAGGTGTTCGGATCGTTGGCTAAGCGAGGGGATATCGCTTAAAGAGGTGCTGCTCTAACTTATTTGAAGAAGTGACCGAGTGAGGAGATATCACTTGGAGAGGCGGGCTCTAGCCTATTGAAGGAGTGTGTAAACGGTGTTGTTCTATCCGGCAAAGGAAATGGTTTTAGTGAATCCTTTGGTGGTTTACCAAAGGTGATGATGTAGGCTGGGTATAAGTCGAAACTCGTAAAAACTTGGTCTCACTCTCTCTTTTCCTTGCTCTTTATTTTCAGCACATATAAACTGCGTAGATGATTTAATTACTTAATCATATATACTACGTAAATTTGGAAATTAAGTAAACTTAAAGTTTAATTTTGATTTGGATTGCGGAAACCGAAAGGGAGTACGTTGGTTAAACCATACTTTATGGAAACCATAAGAGAGCACGTTAATTGGATTAACACCCAAAGATAAATTAGTTAAGAGTTTATTTGAATTCTGAATTTTGAAAAGAGTGTGAATGTCAAAGGGATTGCATTAACCATAGGACTTGAATCAAATTTATACCCACAGGGCTTATATAAACAAACAACCATCTTAAGTTCTTACGTTACTAAAGTGTTGTATACTTTAATCTTGGTTTGGTTGTTTGCTTTTAAACTGTTTGGTTGATTGATTACTTGAATGATTGAATGTTTGTGTGATTGTAGATTAAATAAAAAAATAAGTTTTTGCTAAAAGTTTGAAGAATCAACAAGAAGTTAAAGAATTCATTAAAAGATCTAAAAGAGATTAAGGATTCTTAAAAAAGAATTAAAAGAAAATTTTTAAATCTAATTCACTCTCTTCTTGGGACTATACCTTTGTTTTTCAATACCTAAGTTAATCATTGGACCATGTCAATTGAAACCAACCACCATAAAACACCTTGTCAAGGACCATAACCTCAACCATCTCCATCCTAGACCATGTGAAGAAAGGAAATTAGCATATATGTGATCCCTCTTTAGAAGTCAGATAACCCATGTTAGGCCATCTTATGATACTGCCTTGGCACATGAGTTGCCCATATATTGTGTGCCCAATAACAAGCCAATCAAGGGTGTAGTTCATACTACACAAAATTTTCTCACTTCAACACGTCTCCAACTTTATTCTATTAATTTTTTAAATATATTTTTTTACAACTTCTTACTTTATGGATGATTGCATATGTAAATTTTAGCCAATCTACTTGTCTGCATATTTTTCTTGCATTTGTAGCTAAAAGTAGCAAAGCACGCATGAAGTGCATGCTTGCTACTAGAGTGAAAATTTTGAAAATAATTATTAATTAGGAAAAACTACGATTAGGGATTTGGATCAATTGAATCAAACAAAAACAGCGGATGGGAAGAAAATTGAATGAGATTTTGAGAAGATAATTGGGAAATATTAGAGCAAGAAGTAGATTTATAGCAAATTATTTATGTTGCAAGATCATTGTCATATTAAGGGACAGTTAGATCTTGAGATGTTCGTTTATAGCAAAATAAATTGAAGTTCAATTTCAAAAACACCCAATATTGCTTGTCATGCAGTATCTTTTTATATCAAATTCTCAATCACCCTTAACACATCCATTTCAATTCTCTCTCTCTCTCTCTCTCTCTCATTTCTTTTCTTTCACTTGGTGCAAGCCCTTACTCCAAAATTCTCCTAATTTTAACCTACTTCCATGATTAAAATGACTTGAGTAGCATAGGGAATATAGAGAATATTATACGTTGATTAAATAGAAAATTGAAATGATAAATCAGTAAATTGAGACCGACCCCGAAAAGTTTAAACCACAAATTCATAAATTGAAATCAGATTGAACACAAATGGTGGGAAAAGTATATTAAACCTTTTTTTTTTGGGAATTTTTTTATGTCTACTAAAAAATGGATAAATTAGACAAAGGATCAGCTTCTCCCCATTGCCATGAAATTGGTGCCAAATTGCATGCCATTTGACATGCTATATGATGCTTTAGCAATTCTCCAATCACACAATGTTCTGTATACAATGCTGCTTTGTGTATGTGACTTTGTCACTATGTATTAAAATTTTGGTATTATGGAATCGCTTAAGAGGTCATTTTATAATGTATCAAATAGAACTATGTTGTCATCAAATCAAATGAAATTTGTTACTATATAGGGCGACAATTTTACAATACATATTTTATTAATAACTATCAAATGCTTATCTTTTTATAAAATACAAGCAAAAGTTTGTATCTTTTTAAAAAAATCTTAAGAAAAATATGTGATATTTTTGAAGCCTCAAGAGAGATCAATAAAATTTTTGAAACCTTAGAAAATGTTTTTATCTTTTTATCAAACCTTAGATGAGGTAAATGTCTTTTACCCTATAAAAAAATTGAACTAAAAAGTCCGTTAGGTATCAACAAGTTGCAGGGAACATGAAAGCAACAAAAATTTACTAATTTTTAATGAAAAATTTTATGACAAATATGGAAAATTGTAATGACCAATTCCATTCTATTACAGACCCTTCTTATCTACCAAACAAATCCGATTATAAGCTCAAAGTATATCATAAGCACATTGTTGGCCTAAAGGATCTAATAAGAAGCACAAGTGAACTAAGTGATCCACATATATATAAAAAATAAAAATAAAAATAAAATGTGGGGCAAGATCAGCAGGGTTATTGTTGTACACACAAGCATGTTATAAGACTGGCCACAAGTCATCCCCTGCCTGGTTTCTTCTGTCGGATGTCATAAAACATCCCAAGCAGTGAAAATATTGGCCTCAGCAGGAAAAAATTGCAAAGAACAAGCTGGTTGAGATAGTTTTGGATTGTAATAATTTACCTGAACCTCTTTTCACATCTTCTCCCACATCTAATATCCAAAGCTTTCTCTGCATCATTTTATGCGAAGGAACAAAATATAGGCAGAAGAAAAAAAGTATCAACCTTCCCAAAGAAATATAAGAGCATAAGCCTTGCCATATTGGATCTTTTTAAAGATGAGAAAAAAGGATGAGCAATAATGGAGGAACTACAGGGACCACTTCCAAGTTACAAGCCAAACAAAGTGCAAAGGAGCTCAAAGAAGTTATAAAACACCAATCTCTTTGTTAGTTCTAGAAATTCAATATTTTGACCTTAAATACATACATACATACATACATACAAACAAAGAAAGAAAGCTGCAGCAACCACCACCAAGCCTTAATCTGCATACCCAGCATTATCAAAGCTGAGGAAGAATGGAAATTATAGACGAGCAAAGAAGAAACATAAAAAGGATAAGCATCACCATACAAGATCTTACAGGAAAAGAAGTGGCATAAATAGAACAGCAAAATACAAGCCAGACCCCCCAAAAAAGTAGCTCATAAAGCTATTTGGAAATTGAACTGCAATTTAAAATAACTTTATGCAAAGTAAAAAGGGTTAAGATTTAGAAACTACATTTTACAAAACCAGAAACCAGTTCAACTTAGAAAATGGATTGCAACTTACCTACACACACACAGGCAAAATGCATTTCAATTAACAGGACTAATAAGAAAATATATAAACTAATAAGAATGAGCAATTATGTCTATACCCATATCAGCATCTCATTGAAATCATGATTGCTGTGTTTAATTTCCATTTGTTTTTCAACATGCATAACAGAATTAACTTTTTAACTTTAAGCAGAAAAATATCCATTCGAATCAACTTAATTTAGGTTTAACAAACAAATAAACAGAGGCATTGACATTTTAAAAAAATTAAAATAAGGAATTCCAAAAGCAGATAATAAAAAGAATTTGAACTTTACTTCTGAGCAGAAAATTAATATCCATGCACTTTGTATCAGGTAGGTTTGGCAGAAGACTAGGTACAGAGAGGAAACTATGAAAATAACAAAGTACTTGAAATAACAAAATTTTTTAAACAAACAAATAGAATAACCCAAAAATATAAAATGAGATAAAAACAAAATTGTTGGCAATAACATTGGAATGAGTCGAAAAAACTGTCCCATCCCCCTCCAGCACCCTCAACAGGCCACCAGAAAAAATAACAAATAAACATATGAAGTTTGCAAGTTGCAGCCAGCTAGAGATTTTCTTATTTGGTGAGCATGAAATTTTAACTCCCAACTCAAATTTTAATTCTCACATCAAACCATCTCTCTCCTCTCTCACCATCCCAACATCTAATTCTTCACATCTCTGGTGCGCCTAGAGTCTTAATTCCTTCCACACAAATCCAGTTCTAAGTCTGGGTAAAAGAGAAGGGTTGTGTTAGGTAGCTGACAGCAAGCATAAAACTATTCAAATTTCTGTGAATTGAATCTCTATTCAATGGGGCATCCCCTACAACGGACATATTGAACTTTTACACTATCAAAGTGGGCAAAGGTGGGCTAGGTTGTCACCCTAAAGCAATGCACCATGTTAACACACTGAAACAACACATTCCAGCTGAGGAGACTAGGACTAAATTACCAATGTGGAAGATAGCAACCCTTATCTAGATAGCTGACGCAATGATCAAAAGAAAAAATTAATATACTTTGCCCTCAAGGTATTAATGGCTTGTTTAGTTTTGGAAAATAGGTTTTGTGTTCAATTTTTAATTTTCAAAAGAACTATAAAAATACCAGCTCTTTTTCAGTTCTCCAGGATTCCGTAAAAAGTAGAAAATAAGGGTCTATTTAGTTGTGGAGAACATTTTTAATTTCTTGATTTCAAATAATTACAAAAACATCTTGCTTTTCAATTTTTCAAAAATTACATAAGAAAACAGAAATCCAGAAAACAATAAAAAGATGCTTTCCAATTTTCCCATATAAATTTAGAAAATTGGAAAACCAAATAAGCATTTTTTTTTACTATTTTTGAAATTGAAAATAGAAAATAGAACTATTTTCCACCAATGGATAATGCCAAAACTTTTTATTGTTTTTAAATTTTTAATACGAATGTTTTAAAACAAAAAATATGCCTTTTTTTTTAATCCTTTGAAAAACAAAAAAATAAAAAAGGAAAATGAAAACACAACTAAACAGGCCCCAAAGTGTGCATGGGGAAAGGCTAGAAAAATTAAAAATTAAAATTTCAACTTTCATACACATGAAACAAGAAACAATGAAGTAGGAATCATTTTAGATAGAGAACTAAAAGGTAGTGGAGAGATGTGATGTATGATGGGAAGTGGATAACAGGATGGATCATTTTGACCCAATTTGGAGATAGATTTCAAAGAATAGAGTTAAGAGATCGTTCAGTCCTAAAACCCGATGTGTTTAGTTAATCAGTAGTTATTATTTATGTTTAGCTTAGAGTGGACAAAATAAAAATCACATAGATTTTTTCTTAACTAAGATGGTAGTTTATCAAATGAAGATTATAAAGTTATTCCATGTGAAAGTTTAACTGCACAATATAGAGTACTTGTTATGCAAAACCAATTGGCACAAGAGAAAGATGCAGGGAAATACTAGAAAGAGAAAACAATGGGAAAATAAAGAAGAGATTAAAAGAAAGAAAGTAAAATAAAGACAAAATTCAATAAGCATTCAATTCTCGATGCCTCCAAAATTGTACACAACTAGCCTTTGTATAGGCTTTCCTCCTAAAACTAAATAAGGAAATATAATTTGGAAATAATAGAAAATTCCTAATTAATGAAAATGGCATAGTTAAATCCAATTACGCTATTATTATGCCTAATTGCCTAAACCAGTACACCTATGATAAGCATGAAAATCTCACCGAATGTGATTCCCATCAATTAGTTATATGCATTAAAAAATGGAAGAGAAATTATAAGATAGATACAAGAGTGTAAGAAAACTAGGTGTTGGAACCTAAAGGGAGAAAATATAATAAAAAATTAAAATGACTAAGGTTGGAGATTGGAACATGGACACACACTATTCTGAGTAGGACAGCTAGCTCTATTAAAAATATAGCAAAACAGGCTTTAGTAGAATCCAAAAGAAGATGAAGAAATAGTAAAGAAAGTTCAAACTCGGATTAAGATGCCCAAAAACTTGATACAACAGAATGTGATTTAAGACATGGCAAAAATGCAGAAGCAAGAAAACTTCAATAAATATAGAGTAAAAGAAATAGGTGCAAAAAAGGTTTCTTAGTGAAACTAAAATAGAGCAGATAATAATTTATATAATAGACTAGATTCTAAAGATGAGGAAAAAGACATTTAAATGGGCTAAAGAAATAAATAGCAGACTTAGGTAATACCAAATGTATAGAAAATGAGGAACTTACTAAGTTAGTTAATGAAAACCAAACTTAGAATTGACAAATGAGGAAAAAGCTGAAATTTTGAGATTTATCTGGAAAATTGGATTCAAGTAAGTTAAATTTGCATGGAAGAAGATGAGAAATGGGAAAGCAGACTGGACGATATCCCAATTAAAGTTAGAAAACAGCTAGGTGATAATGGAAAGATATGGTTAAATGTTTCTTATTTTTATTGAAAAAAGAAGAGATTTTCATAAAGAGAACAAGACGTACAAGAAGGAGCATAAGAAATCCTCAAAAGTTACAACCTTAAAAGAAAAAAAAAAAGCAAAAAGACTAAAGAAAAAATCAAAACAGCACACCCAGCCAATCACATGTAAATCAGGAAAAAAAAAATCATCCTGCTGCAAAAGCCCACAAGGCAGCCAGATATTGAATCCCATCCCAAAGCATAATCAAAGACATCCTCCTTCCCATGAAAATTCTAGCATTTCGCTCCAACCAAATCCCCCCACAAAGGTGCAAAAATGGCCAACGACCACAACGCCAAACCATCCTTACCCCTCCCGAAGCCCAAAAATGATAATGCCCAAAGATCTTCCATAGACTCTGGACACACCCAACTCTCTCCAAATAAGCCAAAAAGATAATTTCACAGCCTCCGTGAAAAGGAGCAATGAGAGAACTGGTGAGAAACATATTCTGAACTTCCAAAGCAAGTAAAACACACCTGGAAATAAAGCCTTAAAAGGCCTCCTACTCTTCAACAGATTGTCAGCGTTAACTCTATTAAAAACAACCAACCAAATAAAAGAGTTAATCTTTGAGGGTACTTAAGCCTTCCAAATAGAATTATAAAGTGTGGAAGACAAGTTCTTATTGGTCAAATGCTCAAAAAAAGAGTTATAAGAAGAATCAAGAATCCACGAATAGCAGTCTCTTGTTTCAAAAAGAAGCTTATCCTCCAACAAACTAAACAAGGAGGCGAGCTCCAAGACCTTCCTATCTGTTGACTCTATGAGTCCAATCCGGTTTTGATAATGACAAATCATTTGGTATTTGATCTATGCATTGAGATTGTGAACAGGAATTATATTAAGCATGCACGGAAGGATAACAAGTCATGGAAGCCATAAAGAATAAAGCACACATATCTGGGCAAGATCCATGGAACTCAAAGAGTACAAGAATGAATATGCAAGTGACAAGTACAAGAGCGTCATGGGAATGGGTACTTATAACTCATGTATTTACATTTTCATATGATTTAATTTGAAGCTCAAATCATAAACTAGAATGACCTTAGGACTCATGCATTTCATGAACATCATTAGGGAACATTCATGGACTTAAAAATATTTTTAAAATCTCAAAAAATATTTTTATAAAAGAGCCAAGAAAGAAAGCAAAACAAATTTGTAAACTGAAAAGGAAAAATTCAGGTTTTAAGAACTTCAGACAACCGAACTCAGCAGTCAATCGCCTGAAATTGCCACTTCAGAAGACCGAAGTTAACCTCAGTTGTCTGAAGAATTTCTTCAGAAGACCGAAGATTAAGTTCAGTCGCCTGAAGAATTTATGGTGAAACACAGAACCTGGCAAAAGCACCTCAGAAGACTGAACTCAGACTTCAGACGTTTAAACCCGACGCTTCAGTCGTCTGAACCCCAAACTTCAGTCATCTTACCCTGTTTCCAAGTTGATTTTTTTCGAAGCTTTAAGGAACTTCAGTCGTCTGGGCCTTTGACCTCAATCGTCTGAACTTGCGGGAAAACTTAAAAATTTAATTTTTAATAAAAGAACTCGCAAGATATTTTTTGATCGAACGGTTGAAATTGATTCTAAGGGTAAGATGCCTATATATTGAACATCAAAACCCTAGTACGGAAGCTAAGATCAAAGAGAAGAGAAGAGAACATTGCTTTTAAAAGAGAATTGATAAACTTGAGCATATAGCTATACGATTGCCTACACTCTAGCTTATACTCATCAAGCTTGGGCAAATCAACTCAAAAAATCAAAAGGGATTCATTTACACATCTTGATTTCAACTTGGTATTGAGGTTTGGTTAATCCATTTAGTGTTTTCGAGAGTTTCTCATATCATCATCTGTTATTGAATATCATTAGAGAAGATTGATATTGAGTTTTCATATACATATAGAGAGTGTTTTTGACAAGTTCATTACTTAAGAAAGTTTTTCTTTGGCCATTGATTAAAGAGTTTTCATTCAAGTGTGTTCTTAGTTAAAAATTTGATATTTTGGATACTTTTAAACTATTTGATTAGATATCCTTAGAAGTGCATAACTATATATATATATTATTGAAGGATATTTTTTGAAAATCTTATATTAAGTTTTTGATCTTTGGTAATCTCATCATATATACACACATTAAGTTGAATATTACAAAGATCATATTGAGATTAAAATCTTGGGAAAAATATTGTTGTGACAAAGTGTGTTTCAAATTTTTGCAAATCTTCAAAGCTATTTGTGTATTCAAAGATTCAACCTAAGTTCTCCAAAGCATTGATTTATATAAATATTTTTGGGCGATTTGATAAAAGGGATAGTTAGTAAATCATACTCTTGCATATAACGATTATATTGTTACATTCATTCCGAGCTTCAAGTTTCATCATATGATTATGTATTAGGAATTTCAGTTGTACTCACTAGATTTGTTGGCAGCAACTTTGAATGTTTTACAGATTTGATTGTAATCACGGTTCGGATTGTGAACCGGGTTTGAGGAGAGAGTTGTATCTTCTGTAAGCAGCGGATTATGAGGAAGTTGTACCTCTTGTAAGCAGCGGATTGTAAGGGAAGCTCCGTCCCAATTTAAAGAGTAGGGATTATAGTGGAATCCTTGAGTGGGTTGCTCAAGGCGAGGACGTAGGCGAGTTGGCTGAACCTCGTAAAAACTGCGTTTGCATTCTCTCTTCCCTTATCTTTTTAATTTTTGCAATGCACTTCATTATTTACATTGCATGTATGTTTGTTGAATAATCTCACACGAACTTGATAAGTAATTGGCTAAATTTAGACATAAGGACTAAGTGGTGAATAAGTTTCAAAGAAATTTTTAAAATACCCAATTCACCCCCCCTCTTGGGATTACACCTAAATCAACACTATCATTAAGAGCCATCCAAAAATGGAAATTGCAAGAGAATATGTCACCATTTGTAATAGAGAATGAAGAAATATATATTCATTGTGCAAAGAGGACAATCTATATAAACAAGGAATCAGCAAAACGAAGAAAGCCTGCCCAATTTTTTTCCCAAAACTGAATGCGATACCCATGTCCAACAATAAAATTAGTACAAGGAATAAAAAGAGGATATAAATGTGAAATACCCTTCCAAGGGATTTCACAAAAACATCGCAACCTCAAGTTAGCATCCTAATCCATTACCCTGCAGTCCAAGTTCACTCTTAATAACTTTGTATGGATGAGACAACTCCTCTAGGGAAAACACCATCAGCATTTAACTATTAAAGGCAGCGTTCTTAAACACCAAATTACCAAGACCCAAAACTCCCCCCACTCCTATGACTGCGAAATAACCACCCAACCACACAAATCATCCCTTTTTGTCCCCCACCTTGGGCCAAAGAAAATATCTCCTGATTTTACCAATATTACTGGCTACCCTCACAGGGATTCTAAAGATAGACAAGAAAATAAAGAGAAATCCTAGCAAGGCAAGCCTAAATGAGGGCAATATGTCCGCCAAGAGAAAATAAGGCACCCTTTCACCCATCCAACCTCTTGGAATTGAATATACTAGAATTGGAATTGAATATGTGCAGAAACCTAATAAATGCCCAAACTGTATGAACTTTGGGCATTTAGCAAAGAATTGCAAAGTAAAGACCCAATGGGTTAAGAAAAATGACAATGAATCTGAGCAGAAAAAAGGGGAAAAACATGTTGTTTCTGATCCTATTCTTGATGAGAGAGATAATACTGGTAGTAAAAAGGAGGTAACAGAAAATTTATCTACGGGAAAAGGAAAAGAGAAGATTCCCTACCTAGTATCTGCAACTGCTATGACAAAAACAAATTCTAGAGATATGGTTTCTTCAATCCAAGGAGAATGCTCTTATCAAATTGGTGAAGTTAAATCTCAGCAGCAGCCTGTTTTAGAGAGCAGAAATGCTTTTTTCCGCAATTAGGGAGGTTGAGAATGAAATTGAAGAGCAAGGAAATCAAAATCAGCTCAACAGGAAGGAGAAGAAATCAGAGATTGGAGAAATTACAAGAGTAAGGAAAGGGAAGGGAATAGAGAGGATGTTAACCCTATGGGTCATACCCTATTTTGATTATGACAAATACTCTAGTATTTAATGGTTTAATGAGTTTGTGTGCAGGATTGATCGAACGTATCCTATGGTGCACGCACACGACACATGAAGTGAAGACCAGAAGACCCTATTTATGTTGTATTGTAATTTAATCATTTATTTGGGTCTGTAATAGTAATTAGGAGAACATGGTCTGTAATAATTAATGCCTTACCTGCATAGTAGGATCGATAAGTTCAAGACCATAGATGGACCTTAGGGAACACCCTTCAGTCGACCGAAGGTCGACCGACACCGGACTTTTTTCGGTGTCTTCAAATTGGACTTCAAGTGCCCCTAGAACACTCACTCATGCATACATATGTTTGAATATTTGACTTAGGTAATTGCATGCTTGAAAAAGGACAAAAATGTACAAGTCTTGTACTTTCGGTCGACCGACCCACACAGGTTATTTCTTCCTGGTCGACCGAAACCGGTCCGGGTCAACATGTTGATCACGGTCTGGTCGACCGAGCCCTTACAGTTCATTTGACCCCGGTCGACCGAACCACCTGGGAGTCAACATTTTGACCTCCCAGTCGACCGAGCCCTTACAGTTCATTTGACCCCGGTCGACCGAACCACCTGGGAGTCAACATTTTGACCTCCCGGTCGACCAAGCCCTTACAGTTCATTTTACCCCGGTCGACCGAACCACCTAGGAGTCAACATTTTGACCTCCTGGTTGACCGACCACTTTTGTACTCAAACGACCTGGTCGACCGAGGGTCCTCGGGAGATGCCCCAACGGTCTGGTCGACCGAACCATTTAGTTCAAAATCTCCTGGTCGACCGAACCGCGCTAATTTGAAAAATCGCCTATCCCGGTCGACCCGACCATTTAGTTCATTTTTCTCCTGGTCGACCGAACCTAGAAAAATTGCCCTTGACACATATATATGGTCGACCGAGTCTTCAATTCAAAATCCCCCTGGTCAACCGAACCATTTGAGTCCTAGTCGACCGAAACATTTCTGGTCGACCGGACCTTTCGGCTTGCCCCTTAATTTTTACCGTGGTTAATATTTTTAAACGGGGTTAACTTGGTTAAAATATAATAAAACTTTCCTAATAATCCCATATGTGTCCTTAACGGTTATATTTTAAGGGTAGTCTATATATACCCCCTCATTTGGAATAATTAGTAAGAGATTAGCAAATATAATTAGCCAAAATCCTCTCAATCTCAAAAAGCCCATGTTTCATATTCAAGCTTTAAACTCCTACTCTTACTCATTTATATTGCAAATACCTCCTTGTAAGAGTATTCTTGTGCTTATCTCACCTAGCTTAAACTCTCTTTTGGTTGTTTTATTTGTGATCTATATTTCATAGAGAGTAAGCTACAAGTTCTACTAGGGGGCTTCATAAATAAGCCTTCCATAGGAAAACTCCTTTGGGCTTCTGAGTTTTGCATTTTCATTGCGATACTCAAGAATACATATTGAGTTTTGGTTGCGAAAAATATTTTACAAATCGTTTTTCAAATATCTCGTGATTTATCTTGAGAAAAATATTTTGAGATATTTGCTTGCGTGCTGAAGATCTTTGTTACTATACTTTTTGATTGAGAATATCTTCTTAATACAAAGATCAAATAAATATTTTTGCAAACCATCTTTGAATATTTCTTGTGGTTTATATTGAGAAATATTATTTGTTGAGATATTTGAAGTGTGCTTGTGATCTCTGTTTGTGCGTTGTGACTGAAATATTATTTTGACACAAAGATCATACCATTTACACTCTCACGCACTGATTGTTATATTTGCATAAATATTTGAGAGTAAACACTTCGACTACATCGAGCTTATCAAATCCTATCTACATCGAGCTTATCAAATCCTATCTTTTGGTAGTGTATTGATTATACTGTGCTTAACTGGGTACATATCTGCTTTACACGAAAGCACAATCACTGTACCATTTGATTGTATTTCAAATCTATTGTATTTCCAGGCACGGGCCTGAAGAGGGAGACTAGCCCTGGAATAGTCCCGGATTGGCTTAGACCCGGTTAGGAAAGCTAGGTGCGTCGTCCTGTTAAGGCGTGTAGGTTGAGGTCAGCCCTGTGCTAATTGACCTGATTGTTTAGGTGCCGCTCCACCCATTAAGTGAGACTATAGTGGTAATCCTTGTGCTTGTTGGCCAAGGCGGGGACGTAGGCAATTTGGCCAAACCTCGATAACATTTCTGGTTGTCGTCTCTTTTATTACTTTATTGTGCATGTCTGATTAAACGTTTATTGCAGTTTAAATTCCATTATATATTTACATTGATTTATTTTACATGCACTAGATTGACCTTAAGCTTGTGTAATACTGTTGTTAATGGTTTGACTTAAGGCAATAAATTTTAAAATACCAATTCACCCCCCCTCTTGGGATTGCACCAAAGCTAACCGAGGAGATACTAGGGGAAAACTCACATTCAATCCAATTCAAGTTCATCAACAATTGCCCACATCATGGCTTTCACACGCTATTTATAAGAAAGCCTCTAAACACATGAAATTACACACATACCCCTAAAACTACATTACATTACAAACATACCCCTAGAATACACAATTACTACAAACAAACCCCCAGCATAAATAATCCTAATACAAGCAAACTACACACATACTTAAACAACTAACTAACTAAGCACATTTGGGCTTTGGATCTAATAAATCATTCACCCTATTCTTTGACATAGGCCTCCTAATTAGATTGAAATTATCCACCCAAATAGCCGCTTCTCGCCCTACATCAATTCTCTCCTTACAAAAAGAACTCGACTCCGTCGAGTTGGAGAAAGTACCAAGGAGTCCATTACCATGAATAGTCATCTCATTTCACAACAAAGGAACCAGTAGTACACTTCAACTTGGCAGGTGAAAGAATTCGTGATGGCAACAATTTATACTTCTTTTTGTCAATGGAGAGGGAAAAAAAATTCTCATATCCATCATGCTTCACCGTCCTATCAAATAACCATGGTCAGCCCAAAAGAATGTGACAAATTTTGAGAGGAAGGATATCACATTGCACCGTCTCCATAATGGAACCAATATTGAAGGCAAGTAAGCAATGATCATGGACCTTCAAGTTGGTATTATTCATCCAAGCTATTTTGTATGGTTTGGGATGAGACTCAACTTCCAAATTTAACTTCTTCACAACTTCTTCAGAAACTACATTTGTGCAACCACCTGGATCAAATACCAAAGTACAAAGTTGTTTTTGGCATACAACTTGAATTTGAAAGATGTTGATTCGCCTCAAATCCTCTGTCTCTTTAACCTTGTGGGAAGAAAGCATATGTCAAAGCACTAAACAAGTTTTCAAATTGCCATCATCATCTAAGTCACTTGGAATTTCTATTTCAGCTTCAACTACTTGAGTATCATCATCTTCTTCTTCTTTTTCTGCAACAGCCATGAATTGGTTAGGACATTATGTAGCCCGATGTCCAAAACCTTGACATTTAAAGCATTTGAGTGATGGTTGGCTCTTAGAAGTTGTTCTGGAATGCTCAAGAGTCTTCCAAGAGGTATTAGTCTGAACACCTTTACCCAAATGCTCAAACGTATTCTCTTTTACAACTCCACTAGTACTCTTCTCAAACCGAAGGGCTGATGCAGATCTAGGAGGATTGCGTTGCATGTCCTCTTCAATCTAAGTGGCAACCTGTGCTGCATCCCCAACTGTAATGAGATGACATGCAGCAAGTTTGGAGGCAATAGCTGGCTTCAACCCATTTCTGACTTTCTGTACAAAGCTATCATGAAGTCCTCTTTCCATTCTATATCGGCACGAGTAGCCAAATGATAGTATCTACTAGTGCACTACATAATTGTCTTTTCTTCTTGCTTCAAATCAAAAAGCTAGAGATGAACACGTTGCTGATAATTAGCAGGCACAAATTGCTCTTGCATGGCTCGCTTCACCTCATCCCACGTTGTAATCTCACCAAATCTCCTTCTTCTAAAGATCTCCCTTTGTTTAATCCACCAAATTCAAGCAGTTTCCTTCAATTTTGATTCACCAAAGCACAGCTTTCTAGCCTCATTCATGTCATAACAGCGGAAATAGTACTCCAAAGAATACACCCAATCATCAAATTCATCAGGAGAACCATCACCATTAAATCTGAGATTTCTAATTTAGTTCCCTTGCTCAAATGATTATTTCGGCCTTCACACAGCTCAAAAACATGAGGGGCAGCAACTATTCCACCATCTTTTTTGGAATTTATATGAAGCAACTCACAAACTTCACTTTCAATTATATAAGAACAATCTTCAAGTCACCTTTAATCTGGAATATCACCCAGAAATGAAACAATTCACTAGCAAAACTCACAAATGCAGCAAAAAAAAAAAAAGAAAGCTGATTTTTTATGCTGACGGCGGCAATTTCAAGGTTTCGTGCCAAAATTATCGTGCTTGCTTGCAATATGTTGTGTCTACAAAAAAATATCTCCTTGCAGGTCAAAATATCATGGAGAGAATCCAAAATATTGTGGCTGGGCAATTTCTTGCAAGACTGGAAACAGGAGGAGATTCTGGCAGACACTATCACATGCAGTTGCCGGTCTGTGGGGCGCGTGTGCCACTGGCAAGGGTGCTCCGATGATGAATTTTCGGGCGGGCAAGGGTAAATCAGGGGGTGAAGAATACAGTGGTGGTGGCTGTATGTCAAAATAACTCAAAGGGTGGATTTTTAAGGGGTTTGCGGCTGGAGAAGTTGGCCAGCACGTGTGACCACACGACTGGTCGGATGGTGATGCAATTTTGAGGGGAAAGGTTTCGGAGGTTTCTGTTTTCAATGGAATGGGTGGTGTTGCAGGATGGTGGCTGGAGAGTGGTTTTTGAACAAATGGGACACAACTAGAATTTTCTAAAATGTTCAGAAACTACCTTTTGGTGGTTTTTTTTAGTACTGAAATTTCAGAGAGAGAGAGAGAGAGAGAGAAAGAATTAAGAAACTGAAGGAGAGAAAAGAAGAAGATGGGAGGTTGGAGTTTCTGGGCAGAAACTGGCAAGAGACAGCCACAGAACTCAGAAAAGACAGAGAGTTGAGAGAGTTGTGGGATTTAAAGAGAAGAAGAAGAAGAAGAGAATGAAAAAGAAAGAAAGAAACAGAGAAGCAGCAAGAGGGCAGAAGGCTGCTGGGCAGCAGAGGCTTAGGGACAGAACAGGAGATCACAACAGAGGAGAAGAAATTAGAAGTAGAGAGAATTGAGGGAAAATTGGAAGAAAAAAAGAAAAGGGGAGAAGTATAGGGCAGAAAAGGAGAGAAGGGGGCGATGGGGGATTGAAATGGAAGAATGGAGATCAAACTCAAGCACTGATACCAGATGATGCAGGGGCAGCATCAAAGTTCCGCAGCCATGGAGAAATTAGAAGAGAGGAAGGAAAGGGAAGGGAGGAGAGAGGAGATACCAGGGGAAACTCACATTCAATTCAATACAAATTCATCAACAACTGCCTACATCATGGCTTTCACACACTATTTATAAGAAAGCCTCTAAACACATGAAATTACACACATACCCCAAAAACTACACTACATTACAAACATACCCCTAGAATACACAATTACAACAAACAAGCCCCCAACATAAATAATCCTAATACAAGCAAACTACAGACACATACTTAAACAACTAACTAACTAAGCACATTTGGGTTTCGGACCCAATTCACCCTATTCTTTGACATAAGACTCCTAATTGGGTCAAAATTATCCATCCAACCAGCTGCTTCTTATCCTACATCAACCACCCATCTCATTGAAGAAAGAACCACCCGAAACCATTTTTCCCTCAAATTTTCATCATCATCCGACAACCGGAGGAACCCCCATGCGTGGGACAAACATCTCCAATCCTAACCTACTGTGCTTTTTTTTCATCACACCATCAACACCATTGAACTCCTCATTCCCTGATCTCCCCATGGCCCAAGTTTCATTGCTGTAGTCTTGCCGCCAACGGCTCATGCTCCCCACATGCCAGTGACCTGCGAGTGGGACTCTGCCTGAGTCTTCTCAATGTTCTCATGCTTCCAGAATCGCGAGAAATTGTTCCAGCCACGAGAAATTGGTGTTTTCTCCTGAAATATTGATTTGCAGAATGGTATTAGGGTTCCAAACTTGATATTGTGTAAGTAAGAGCAATAATTTGCCACAAGAAGCAAGAATTTGCCACTGGCAGCACGGAAACCAGGTTATATTGCAGTGTTTATGAGTTCTCTGATTAATTTGTTACATTTCTATGTGATACTCAAAATTAAAGACGATTTAAAGAAGATTCTTGAGAAATTTGGAGTCAAATTTGTGGTTTTGTATGATTAGATTGAAAATTGAGGGCAAATTGCGTTAAAGGTTTGTTGGTGATATAAAGCTGCAGCACATATATGCATACATTCAGCAATATGACAAATTACAAGAGAAGGAATGTCATTTGCCAAACTTCGAGCACAATTTCAAGCCTTTCAATACTTCTCTCAAATGTGGAGAAAAGGTTCGCAAAATCATCATCAATGGAATATGTCCAGTGAATGTGGTTTCCATACATGGTGTCACTCAAATGCAGCTTCATCCAGAACCTCACCTAGAGCCTTACAAGATATCTTGAATTGATAACAATATCATATATGTTTGTGAAAGATGTTTTGTCCCTATCCAAATGAGTGAATATTTGGCTAATGTTTGGTTTGATATCCTACCTATGAAGATTGACCATGTACTCCTTGGTCCTCCTTGGTTGGATGATTTGGGCGTGGCTCAAGAAGAACACATATGTCTTCCACTACAATGGTAGGAAGATCATCTTGAAGCCTGCAATACCAATCAACCAAAAGAATCTACCGGAGTTACTCAACTTGAAGACACTACAAGCAAGGTAATAAATGTGTTTGAAGACATCCAAAGTCTTTCAAACATTCCTATTGTAGAGTTTATCACCCTCGATGAGTTTATTGATGTTAATTTTCAAGTCAAGTCTATAGTGCTGCCAATGGTTATGGAACGTGGTTTCTTGTCTCATTCAAGTGTTGTTTTTCAAAGAGTCCAAGTCTGCTTCTTACTTCTGATCCTCCAACAATTCAAAATTTGAGGCTGAATTTTTTTCCAACTAGGGGAGAGTTGATGTAGGACAAGAAGCAAGACCTTGGGAAGATCCTTACTAGAGAATAATTAAAAAGAGTGGGATCAAGGAATTGTTAAGAGTTTAGTTAATAGTTTTTTATGTGTGTTTAGTATAGTTAGTATATAATTATGCGTATTTGGGGGTTGTTTGTACTATTTATGTAATGTAGGGATTTGTTTGCAATTCATATAGCTAGGGCTATGTGTGTAATTTTATGTGTTTAAACTTTCTTATAAACCGTGTGAAAGCCATGTTATAGGCAGTAGTTGATGAATTTGAATTGAAGTGAACGTGAGTTTCCCTCTTGTATCTCCTATCTCCTCCCTTCCCCTTTCTTCTTCTCTTCTAATTTCTTCATGGCTGCAGAACCTTGATGCTGCCCTTGCATCATCTTAAGAAAGATAGCTTTCCAAATGGCAAGACTGGTTATCAAGTTCTAAATGAAAAAATTCACAATTACATGAATTTGATGAAAGTTGAAGAGAACTAAGGCAAAAGTCCAGAGCTTCTTGATTACAATTAGGAAACAAGAACAATAAATTTTTTCCATAGCTATTAAGGAGAGGAAAACAAGGGACAAATAAGATTTGTTGTAGATGCTGATGGTAATAGTTGAACCTCTCAAGAAGATATTGCTCATGAGCTGATAAGATTCTTTTCCAATTTGCTGAGGAACAAAACTGAAGAGGTGAAAATCTGTAACTCTGATTTTCTCAAAACAATCTTGAATTTTTGCCGCGCTGATGATGTTAAAATTATGCTAGTTAACGAAGTTAATAATCCAGTCAATCATATAAACAAAATTTAAGATTGCCCCCCGTGCTTTTCAATAACTTTTTGCTTCTGAAAGAATATGAATACATGGATCTCTCACCATTTGTATTGTTAATATTTTTCATGGATGTTTGATTTGGAGAGTTTGAGATGCCTCCCCAAGCCGACACCTTCCCACAAGCTCACACCGTGGGGCTGAGAGAAAGGTTGCAATGCCTCCGGAAGTTGACACCTTCCTCCAAGCTTGCAACCATGGAGGATGCTCTTTTGCTGTCCTCACTCTGGTGCTTCACTCGATCTCTCGTTTTCACCTCCTTCTCCCTTTGCCCTCTCCTCTTCGAGACAAAAGCCCTAAACCTCCTTTCCCTTCCTTCTCTCCCTCTGATTTCCTCTTTCACCCTTCGCACCTTCCTACTTCCATTCTCTGAAACGAAGGGGATCTCTTACTCTCCAGCCTTCAACCATGGTCAACTGAAGCAAATGGTGCTGGTTGAAATAAAAATTTTCGACCTCGTTTCTGAAGGTGAGAAAAGCAGTAGGTTATGCTGAAACGTTCAGTTCTGCAATTAGACAAGGTTGGGGACAATGGGGAGAACTCATCTTTGCTTGTGATCAAGAATAATGTCTCTTGAAACAGGTGGGTTAGGTTTTCTAAAGAAGCTAAGGTCCGGTTTTGTGATGGTTTATTTTCTTTTGGTTGGATGCAAAGGGGATTCCGAACTATTCAAATGGAATTTACGAACTATTATATGCCGATTAGGCGGGTGACAGTAGGCAAGTATTTGGGATTAAGGGTGGGGTGAAAACGAAACAAATTGTTAGTGTTTATTCCTGGAGGCGCCAAAGGCAATGAGTGGCAAAGCTTTGCAAGTGTTTTTTGTGAGATAGCAAAAGTATTTCATGAGGATTCTAAAGGTGTTGGTGCAGATATTCTTCACACCAAAGATTGTGGAGTCAGCTGGTGTTAGAACGCAAATAGAGGGAAGGGAGAGGGTTGCAGTGGCCAAATTAATTCTGAAAATCAGGGCATTTTGGCCAGGAAAGAACTGTGCCATCAGTGTGGAGGCGCTCGGCATCTGAATGAACATGGGGCTATTGCAAATCGATCGCAATTGATCAATCAGAACATGAAGGAATCTAGGGTTCCGGATGGCATTGCAATCATATCAGAGTCAGGGAGGAGGCTGCTAAAAGAATTGGACTGGGCTGTATGTTACTCATTTTGGACCTAGCGCAAGTTATTGAAAAAGAAGGTACTACTTTTTTTACTAAATTGGGCCCATTATTTCAACAGGCCCTATGTCTAGGAAAGTTCGATTCTTCGATCCAAAGGAAGGCTCTTCTCATATGGGCTTCCAGCAAAAGGATCAAGATAGTATTCAGGCCCATGTGTGCAGTAATGGCGACGTGAGTACTTCCATATTGGTTCCGTATAAAGGACAGGTCAAAATTTTTCTCCGGGATCTCAGGAAATGAGTATAGGGGAGGACTCTAAACATTCTGCTCAAGGAATCCAAATCCAGCATCCAGTTTTCCAAGATTAGAATCGGAATGACCAACAAGTTCAGAATTCTTGCAGCAGATTAGATTCGAATCAACTTATTCTTCATGTTGATAGCGAGGGTATAATAATTTTCATAGGCATCCTGCTTAAACCTCCGATTAAACAACCATGGACAGCCCAAAAGTATATGACAAATATTGAGAGGAAAGATGTCACACTGCATTGTCTCCAAAATTGAACCAATCCTCAAGGTAAGCAAGCAAAGGTCATGGACCTTTAAGTTCGTAACGTTGACCCAAGCAATCTTGTATGGATAGGAATGCGGTTCACCCTCCAAATTTAACTTCTTCACAGCTTCTTGAGAAAATATACTATGTACACCTACCAGGATCAACAACAAAAATATAAAGTTGCTTATGACAAATCACCCGAGTCTAAAAACACTAATTTATCTCCAATTTTCATTTTCTTCAACCTTGTGGAAATAAAGGCTAGGTCGAATTACTAAACATTTTTCACATTGCCGTCTGCATCTAGTCACTTGGGACTTCTGTCTCAGCTTCAATTACTTGAATATCACCATCCTTGACTTCTGTTTCTTTTTGCAATTGCCACGAAGTTTTTCGGACATTGTGCAACTTGATCCCAAAAATCCCAACATTTAAAGCACATGGTTGCAAATTGGACCTTAGAAGCTTTTCCTAAATGCTCAAAGAGTCTTCCAAGGGCAAGTAATCTGAACTCCTCTACCTTATTGCTCAAGTGACTTCTCTCACACAGCTCCACTAGTAGTCTTCTCAAACCAAAGGGTCAATGTAGCCCCAGAGGACTACAAACAGATCCTCCCATAAGTGGCAACCTGCACAACAACCCCAAGTGTAATGAGACAGCATGCAGCAAGCTTGGAACCAATAGCTGATTTCAATCCTTTCATGTACAAAATTGTCATAACATCCTCTTTCCATTCTATGTCGCCACAAATAGCTAAATAATAGAACCTACGAGTGTAATTTAACACTATCCTGTCTTCCTACTTCAAATCAAAATGTTGCACATGAACACGCTGCTAATAGTTGGAAGGTACACATTGTTCCTGCATGGCACAGTTCACCTTATCCCATGTCCTAATCTCACCATATTTCCTCCATATGAATATTTCCTACAGTTTATTCTACCAAATTCAAGTCATCCCCTTCAATTTTGATTTGGCCAAATACAACTGTTGATCCCCATTCATGTCATACCACGGGAAGTAGTATTCTAAAAAATACATCCAGTCATCAAATTCATCAAGAAAACAATCACCACTAAAATTTGAAACTTCCAATCTAATTCAAATGATCCATTCAGCCTTCACACAACTCAAAAATGTGAGAAGCAACAGCAGCTATACCACTTTCCAGTTCAGTAGGAAAATCAATGAGCCTTCCACCCAAGGCATACTCAAAGCATTGGTAATAGTCTCCAAACCATTCTCTATGTTTTGTACCTACCAGACAACAACTCCACTTTTGCAAACAACAGAACATTAGTCGCCATGTTGCTCCTTGCATGTGTATACACACACTGCAAATGTGCAACTATATAGCACAAAAGACCCCAATTTCTCAATCTACTCACACAAAACCATAAATTTGACTCCCAATATCTCAAGAACCATCTGCAATTCCCCTTTAATCTTCATTATCATGCATAAATTTTTTTCATAAACAAAAAATCTATTAATGAAGAAGATAATTACAGAGAATAGAGGATAAGAAATCTTCTAGGTAAAACAGAGAGCTAACAGGCAGAAACGCAGCTACATTAGAGATGCCTTCCCATTTCTTTGGACATCAGACTATAAACCCTCAAAAACCCCAAAAGAATGTGCCCAAAGAGATGCATAAAAAATAACTTCCTCCCAAAGTAAAAAAGGGGTGATGGAGAACCAACAATGGGGAATTTTGGATGTTCATATTGTATCAAGGTTTTTATATTTTAGTTTGGGAAAAATCTTGTTATTTTAGAAGTTTAGTTAATTTGGGTTTATTTTGCGTATTCAATGACTTTGGGGATATTTTGTAATTTCTTGTTTAATTGAGGCTTTTATAAATATGTGTTTTAGTTAGTAGTGGGTATGAGTGCTGGACATGTAAGTTATTGTACAGTCATTGATTTTGAATCAGATTGCGGCAGTTTCCCCGTCTCCCCCCTCCCCCACCCCCACAAATTCTTCTTAATTCTCTCCCTATATCTAAATTTTGTCACTTGTCCTACATTAAGGGTCTTCTTATCTCAGAAAATTCTGGCATTCCTTTCAATCCACATCACCCACAGCACTGAAAAAACTGCGCAGACCCAAAAGTTCCTTCTTGTTTTAATCTTCCCTAAACTTTTACCTTTAAAAAGTCAAAGATAGATTCCAGGGCTTATGGTCCTCCCCGAAAAATGAAAACAGATTGTTCCACATGTGCCTCTCCACCTTACAGTGAAGAAATAAATGGCTAGAACTCTTGTTTGAACCACCGCACAGCATACAAATATTTTGACTAAGAGCTTTGTAGGGTCTCCTGATCTGTAACACATCATTCGAATTAATCTTATTGACAGTCCAATGAAAGCCAGGACTTTAAATGGAACCTTTGCTTTCCAAACAACTTTGTTTAATAGGGAAGGCTAGGGTTTGTGGATTTTGTATGATTTGAGGAAAAAAAAAAAAACACTTTGAAGAGAAAGACCCCGAAGTGTTCCCAATCCAAAGCCTTGTGTCCTGCAAATTTGGCGAGAAAGAATCCAACACACTCAGCAAGCAAGTAAACTCATCACCCTCTCTTTCCTCGAAATTCCAAAAAAATGGAAATCCCAAGAACCCCCCTCGTTAAAATAAAAAGCTGAAATTGGTGCCCCATGTACAGAGGAAAGTCTAAACAAATGCGGCACCATTGAAGTCACACATCCAATCACCTGCTTCCCATTTTACATCACCACATATAAGATTTAGTTAAGACAGTAATTGTCAGATAAAAAATTTTAGTTAGCCAGTGTTATGTTTCACCACATAACTTGGGTTTCTCAATTAACACCTTTTGCCAACTCCATCTTAAATTCCATCAACATAAAATTAGTGCACCAAAAATATTTTCCCATTAACATCTAGAAAGGACAGCCTGATGCACAAAGCTCCCGCGCATGTGAGGTCCGGAGAAGGGGCAGACCACAATGGGTCTATAGTACGCAGCCTTACCTTGCATTTTTGCAAGAGGCTGTTTCCCATTAACATCTAATGCCCTCTTAAACATCTCTAATTTATCAACGTTTCTTCACATTTGAACTTCAAATGCTATTGAGTTAATAACATCACATATCAAGACAGAAATCGAACTATTTCATACAACTAGAAGGCTGTTCTCTCAAACTTGCTTTAGCAACAATTTACAGTTACTACAATATTGCTCATTGGTACCATGACAGTCACTGTGGTTGGCATGGTCACTAGTGCAGTAAGGCTACAATGTTGATCATTAGAAAGTTAGAACCAACAGCTGTCATCTAAGACCAAGTCGTAGCAGCCAAAGCAAGCTGCATGTACAAGCACAAAAATTTTGTTATTTTTCTCGTAATTTAGCTTGTTTATTCCAAAAGAAACTCTTCTGCAAGACCATATAGATCAGAAGATGCCCATGGCCATCTCTCTCTCTCTCTCTCTCTCTCTAACAGCATCTTCTTTCCTTCTCTCATGTCATCTTCCTTTCTATTTATCCCTCTTAATTCTCTCTGAATTCTCTCAATTCTTTCTGTCTCTCTCTCTAACAGCATCTTCTTTCCTTCTCTCATGTCGTCTTTCTTCTATTTCTCCCTCTTAATTCTCTCTCAATTCTCTCCCCCTGTCTGAATCTCAGTTGCTATCACACATCACCATGCTTCTGCCTTCTATTGCTGTTTCTATTGTTTCTTTAATTTCTGTTCCCCGCATACAGGCTAGTTTAACTTCAATCCCGCCATATCTGGCATCACTTTTGTTGATTTTATTGTGATGTAAGTTACTGGTTCATGGAATTAAAATCCAAAATAAATATTGATGCAAATTTATAATTTAAATAATAATAATAATAATAATAATAACAACAACAACAACAACAACAGAGAGAGAAAGATGGTAAATCACACACCTAATATATTTTAAACTTTGCAGGACCCAGTTATTCACATTAAAATAGAATCTAAATTCTCATCACAGTAAGTGCGCTATTTTTGCTGTAAGCTTTGGAATTTCAACAATTATACAGTTATTTTAAATCAAAAATTGCCAACACAATATCAGTAAAGTTAATTAGTAACAGAACCAGTAAAAACTATTCATAATCCCTCTATCCGGGAAGTTGCAGGGTTTAACAAGCTAGGTCTTTCCTTGAATCCATCCCTAAGAAAGGCAGTGTTTTGACTGAATTCCAATAACCTGCATTCCTTATGATTATTTCGCTTTATAACATATTTAATGCAGCAATGACATATTAAAGGCTTCATTAAGGAGAGCATTTATAATATTTTCAATTTTTTATAAATTCCTCAATATAGAAAATAAAAATAAAAATAAAAACAAGTGGCAACTTATATATTTGAGCACCAGCATGAATCTGACCTCTCACTTGACACTAACTTGACACCTGAGCGTGAAGTTAATCTCTCTTCTTGCATAAGCATTGCCTCACCAATTTGTTGACATGGATGGCCCAAATATCTGATCTCTACATGGACTGTCTACATGCTCAAGTTAAATGCATATCAAAATTGTCAAAAGCAGAAACCATATCAGTTTCCTCTTAATAATAATTGGAAAAAAGAAAAAAGGTGAGGCCATACAATCTACTTCCATCAGAGACTCCTCGAAGTAATATTTGTGACCAAGAAATAGAAAACAAATTTAAAAATAAAACACTCCAGATTAACAAACTGAAGATTCATTGAAATGTCAAAAGGTACCAATAAAATCCGTCTCCTAAACAAAATGAAAACATCTGTTGAATCAAAGTGAAAATACCTAAGACAGCCCAAATTGTTACCATCTGCTTGATGATTTAAATGCACTGGAGCATCTGCTTCTGTGACCGTTGAAGAGCCTTACTGATGTGATAGTTGAATGAACTTAGTAACTTGAGAGAGAGAGAGAGAGAGAGAAGAAGAAGAAGAAGATGAAGTCCAGATAACTGCCTCATTAAAGCCTTTGGCGAGCACTAGGCCATGCAAAATAGAAAACCCAAGCACGAATTGATGATTTAAATTAAAATACATTCTTGCCCAGCCAATAGCATTGAAGAATCAATATTTTCACCATCATCATCGCAGTGTTGGAAGACACACCACAGACAATATAAGTGCAAAATTGCAGAGAAGCTGGCACTGTCTCACACCAAAAAATACAACAACCAGTGCACGAGGTTCCCAGGCCATATTGGGGAATGTGGGAAGGGCATGATGCAGCAGTAGCACAGTTTCATAAACTTAACATACAACTCAAGTCAAAGGTTAAAACAACTTAAACTATAGCAATGGTAGATGTTCACAAACACTAAGGACTAATATTATCAAATGTTGCTGAAATTTGGTTCGCCAGACAGATGAAGCCTGTGATAACTTTTAGCAACAAATATTAGTAAATCAAGTACCAAAGAGCTCCTAAAAAAAGGGAAGAGATGGAAAAAAGGGCAAGGAATAGGAAGAATAAACAACAGCCAGGCAATTTATCCAGGTATGAAGAAAAGAATGACAGCCAGAGGTACATTGCTGAATTTTCCAGAGGCATCTTTAAGATCTGAAAAAAACAAACTTCATTTTCCAATTCCAAGTCATCCAAAAAGATCAAAAGATCATCAAAAAGAGAGGGCTGCAACTTTCTCTGGGGAACAAACAGTTGTCTTATTGCTTCCCAACTCAAGGTAGCTGGCTGGCTACATAATAAGCATAAGCATCAGTACCTTTGCCCAAACATGCCACTCAGAAATACTCTAAAGCTTCATTTGTTTAGGTAGAAATGTCAGGAAAATAGGGTACTTTTATTGATAATTGAGCAGCCCATCATTAGGGATTTAAAATTATCAACCTGGATCAAAAGCATGGATTGAAAATGTTGAATTATGGCTCATTCTAGAAGCCTACCATTGCCATTGAAGTCTTCAATGGTGGGCTATTTTTTCAAAGGTAGGTGATTAGTGGTTATAATAGTAGTATTTCCTAACCTATATAAACCCATCACCTCCATTTGTAATCTCATCCCCAAATTTGCCTACTTCTCTCTTAGGCACATTCTCTCTTCTCTCTCTCATTTTGTAATATTTCTACAATAGAAAAATATTGATTGATAGTGTCCGAGGACGTAGGCACAATTAGCCGAACCTCGTTAAATTCTGGTGTTCTTCATTTCATCTATTCAGTAGTTAGCTTTTGTCGGGTATAGTTGTAGTAATATATTGTGTTAATTACATGTCTAAGGAAAATTCTGTCCAGGAAAGAGGGATTTAAGCAGTCCGTTGTGACCCCCCACTTCCCTGGGAATTTACCTGGTGTAATTTTGCACAATTATTCACTTTCTATTTACTTGTACAATAGTAAACTGTGGTAAAGTTAGGTGGAACAATCTCAAGTTTCACAACAATTGGTATTAGAGCCAAGGTTATTCTTAGTATGCTCTGTGGTTGCAGCTTAGTCTGATCTTCCACATCAGAAAAGTTTTCCTTGGGCTATTGGCATTCTGCATCGGCAACTATTGAATAGCATTTATGGCAGAGATGGCAGATAGTGCAAAAGCATCCACACCAAACTCGTCTATTTTGGCAAGAACTACTGTGACAAATGCCAGATTTGCAGTGGAGATTTTTGACGGCACCGGTCATTTTGGTATGTGGCAAAGTGAGGTTCTAGACGCTCTCTTTCAGCAAGGTCTAGACATTGCCATTGAAGAAGCGAAACCAGAAGATATTGAGAAGAAAGAATGGGGGACCATCAATCGGTTAGCATGTGGTACAATTCAATCGTGTCTTTCAAGAGAGCAGAATTATGCATTCTGTAAGGAAACTTCGGCAAACAAGTTCTGGAAGGCACTGGAGGAAAAATTTTTGAAGAAAAGCTCTCAGAACAAACTCCATATGAAGAATAGACTATTTCGCTTCACTTATGTCTCGGGTACCACTATGAATGATCATATCACCAACTTTAATACGTTGGTTACTGATCTAGTTAATCTGGATGAGACTTTTAAAGATGAAGACCTGACTTTGATGTTGTTGGGATCCCTTCCTGAGGAGTTTGAGTTTCTTGAAACTACTCTGCTCCATGGAAAGGATAAAGTGTCTCTTGGCGAGGTTTGTGCTGCTTTGTACAGCTATGAATTGAGAAAGAAGGACAAGCTTGAAAGCACAAGTGGAGCCAACAAGGCTCTAGTAGTTCGAGGCCGTTCACAAAGCTAGAATAGTAGAAAGAAAGAAAGATCCAAGTCAAGGTCCAGACCAAACAAAGATGAATGTACCTTTTGTCGGGAAAATGGGCACTGGAAGAAAGATTGTCCGAAGCTAAAGAATAAAGGCAAACCTGATAAAGGAAAGGCCATCTCAAATGTGGCTGAGTACGAAGATGGAAGCTCAGATCTTTCGTTTGCTGCTACGCCATCAACTAGTTCTTCGAGTATATGGCTACTAGATTCTGGGTGTAGCCATCATATGTGTCCCAATCGGGATTGGTTCTTTGATTTTAAAGAACTAGAAGGTGGAGTCGTCTACACAGCAAATGATATCCCTCTTACCACACATGGGATTGGTTCAGTCCGCTTGAGGAATGGAGTCGTCTGCACAGCAAATGATATCCCTCTTACCACACATGGGATTGGTTCAATCCGCTTGAGGAATCAAGATGGATCAATCAAAATATTGACGGACGTTAGATATGTACCAAGTTTGATAAAGAATCTTATTTCTGTGGGAACCACAGAATCAAAGGGATTCAAAGTAACAGCAGAAAACGGAGTCATGAAGATCATCTCTGGTGCACTCGTGGTAATCAAGGGAATTCGGAAGAACAATAACTTGTATCACTATCAAGGTCGTACAGTTATTGGGACGGCAGCAACAGTTTCTTCTGATGATAAAGAAATAGAAGCAACTAGGTTATGGCATATACGCTTGGGACATGCAGGTGAAAAATCCTTAGGACTTCTTATAAATCAAGGATTATTAAAGGGAGCAAAGACCTGCAAGCTAGATTTCTGTGAACATTGCATTAAAGGGAAGCAAACAAGAGTGAAATTTGGTACTGCAATCCATAATACCAAGGGTATTTTGGATTATGTTCACTCTGATGTGTGGGGACCTTCCAAGACAACTTCACTAGGAGGAAAACACTACTATGTGACCTTTGTTGATGATTTTTCTCGAAGAGTATGGGTGTATACTATGAAAACTAAGGATGAAGTGTTAGGAGTCTTCCTCAAATGGAAAAATATGGTGGAAACTCAAACAAGCAGAAGGATCAAGTGCCTCCGTACAGATAATGGTGGAGAATATATAAGTGATCCATTTCTTAAAGTCTGCGAAGATGAAGGTATTATACGACACTTCATAGTGAGAAGTACACCACAACATAACGGAGTGGCAGAACGTATGAATCGAACATTATTGGAGAAGGTTCGGTGTATGTTGTCCAATGCTGGGTTGGGTAGAGAATTTTGGGCCGAGACTGTAACATATGCCTGCCACCTCATCAACCGCCTACCATCTACTGCTATTTGTGGTAAAACACCATTGGAGAAATGGTTTGGAAAGCCAGCTACAGATTATGATTCCTTACATGTATTCGGTTCCACTGCCTACTATCATGTCAAGGAATCAAAGCTGGATCCAAGGGCTAAGAAAGCAATCTTTATGGGAATCACCTCTGGAATAAAGGGATATCGTCTTTGGTGTCCAGAGACAAAGAAAATCATCTTCAGCAGGGATGTTACCTTTAATGAATCTACTTTTTTAAGAAAGGTGACAACAGAAAGTGTTGAGCAAAAAGATGGTGCTCCAAAACAGGTGGAGACCGTGGAGTTTGATAGAAGAATTGTTTACCCAGAAAATGAAGACTCTCCTATGGTAGAAGAAGAGTCGCCTGTAGAAGAGGTTTCAACCCAAGAACCTCCACAGCAACATGAATCTATTGCATTGAGTAAGCCAAAGAGAAAAATTAGAAAGCCTGCTCGCTTTGTTGACATGGTGGCTTACGCATCTCCAATTGCAAACGATGATACTCCTGTTACTTATAATGAAGCAATCCAAAGTTTGGAAGAAGAAAAGTGGAGGGAAGCCACGAATGAAGAAATGCAGTCCCTTCATAAGAATCGAACATGGAAGCTTGTTAGTCTTCCGAAGGTAAAGAAGGCAATTGGGTGTAAATGGGTATATACAAAGAAAGATGGATTTCCCGACAAGAATAGTGTTCGCTACAAAGCAAGGTTGGTAGCTAAAGGCTATGCACAAACGGAGGGAATTGATTACAATGAGGTATTTTCTCCAGTAGTAAAACATTCCTCCATTAGAATCTTATTGGCTTTGGTAGCAAAATTGGATATGGAACTAGTTCAATCAGATATAAAAACTGCATTTTTACATGAAGACTTGGAAGAGGAAATCTACATGACTCAGCCAGGAGGTTTCAAAGTTGCTGGAAAAGAAAATATGCTGTGCAAACTTGAAAAATTGTTGTATGGATTAAAGCAATCCCCAAGGAAGTGGTACAAACGATTTGACAAGTTTATGATGGGGCAAAAGTACAGAAGAAGCAAATATGATCACTGTGTGTATTTTTGCAAGCTACAAGATAGATCTTTCATATATCTTCTTCTTTATGTTGATGATATATTGATAGCCTCCAAAAGTCAGACAGAAATTGACAAACTGAAGGCTCGAATGAATAGGGAGTTTGAGATGAAGGATCTAGGCGAAGCAAAAAAAATTCTCGATATGGAGATAAGTAGAGATAAGAAATTGGGGAGGCTTTGTTTGACTCAAAAACAATATTTGAGGAAAGTACTGAAGCGCTTTGGTATGGATGAGAAGTCAAAACCTATTAGTACTCCGCTTGCTCCTCATTTCAAGCTGAATGCATCTATGTCTCCAAAAACTGAAGCAGAACGAGAATACATGTCAAAAGTACCGTATTCAAGTGCTGTTGGTAGCTTGATGTATGCTATGGTGTGTACAAGGCCCGATATTTCACAAGCCGTTGGAGTTGTGAACAGGTATATGCATGATCCTGGAAAGGAACATTGGCAAGCTATGAAATGGATTCTACGATACATTTTGTATACAGTAGATGTTTGACTAATATTTGAGCAAGATAAGCAAGATGATCATAGTATTGTTGGATACTGTGATTCCGACTACACTGGTGATTTGGATAAGCGTCAGTCAACTACTGGCTATGTTTTTACTCTTGCAAAAGCTCCGGTTAGTTGGAAGTCTACCTTACAGTCAACAGTTGCTTTGTCCACTACAGAGGTAGAGTAATGACAGTCACAGAGGCTGTGAAGGAGGCAATTTGACTTCAAGGATTGATGAAAGATTTGGGAATTGAACAGAAGCACATCAAGGTACATTGTGATAGCCAAAGTGCTATCCATCTAGCAAAGAACCAAGTCTACCATTTAAGGACAAAGCACATCGATGTTCGATATCACTTTGTTCGAGAAATTCTGGAAGAAGGTGAAGTAGTAATCCAGAAGATTCGAACCACTGAGAATCCTGCTGATATGATGACAAAAGTGGTAACTAAGGTCAAGTTTCAACATTGTTAAAAATTGAAAGATTTGCGCTACAAGCGCGTTTGAAGACATTATGGAATCTATAAGAGATGTTAAGAGATGAAATTTCGCCAAAGTGGAGATTTGTTGAATTATGGCTCATTCTAGAAGCCTACCATTGCCATTGAAGTCTTCAATGGTGGGCTATTTTTTCAAAGGTAGGTGATTAGTGGTTATAATAGTGGTATTTCCTAACCTATATAAACCCATCACCTCCATTTGTAATCTCATCCCCAAATTTGCCTACTTCTCTCTTAGGCACATTCTCTCTTCTCTCTCTCATTTTGTAATATTTCTACAATAGAAAAATATTGATTGATAGTGTCCGAGGACGTTGGCACAATTAGCTGAACCTCGTTTAATTCTGGTGTTCTTCATTTCATTTATTCAGTAGTTAGCTTTTGTCGGGTATAGTTGTAGTAATATATTGTGTTAATTACATGTCTAAGGAAAATTCTGTCTAGGAAAGAGGGATTTAAGCGGTCCGTTGTGACCCCCCACTTCCCTGAGAATTTACCTGGTGTAATTTTGCACAATTATGCACTCTCTATTTACCTGTACAATAGTAAACTGTGGTAAAGTTAGGTGGAACAATCTCAAGTTTCACAACAGAAAAACATAAATTGTCTGAATGAAGCTTATGAGTCCAATATATTCCTGGAAACTGTGATGGAGAACCTTAAATGTTTATATTGAAGCTAGGAATCTTATTTTAATTTGGGAAATTTTCTGGTTATTTTAGAAGCTTAGTTTAGGGTTACTTTGTGTATTTTAAGCACTTTGGGGTTATTTTGTAATTTCCTGCTTTACTTAGGGCTATTTGTAAATATTTTTTTAGGTTGTACTGTTAGATGTATAAATACTTTGTTTATAATGCATGAATAATCATTCTGAAATCTGATTTCCTCAACTGTTTACCTATCTCTCTTCCCTGCAGCCCTCTCCCGCTTCCCATCCTTCCTCTTGTCTTCTTCTTCCTTCTTCTTCCCTTCTCTTTCTGTTCTTCCTCTGCCCTATCTTTACTCCTCTGTTCTGTTCTGTTCTCCACTGTCTAGCAACATCCTCTTCTTTCTTCTCCTCCTCCTTTACTTCTTTTCTTCATTCTCTGTTTCTCCCTTAATTCTCACTCTATTTCTGATTTTATGCTCCTGTTCTACATCAAACTGGCAATAAAAAGGAAATAATTTCACTCCATTTTGAAGAACGGGAAACAGCTTCTACGTTTGGTTTTTACCAAATGCATAAAACAGAACTCAGATGTAGATTCATGCTCACATTAATATACACTAAAAACTAAAATGCCAATAGAACTCGGAACCCAATCCACTTACTACAACTGCCTAGTGGAACTGGTTTCAGTGGGCTATTTATTTCTAACCTCGTTTATGTAAAGATATTGAAAATGCATAGAAATCTTTACAACTGTATTGTTAAACATGATATTTGGTACAGTGATACAGCCAAGGTCCCAACGTGATACAGGTTCCAATTAAGAAAGATTTACAAGGACAGCTTGAATGGAAAACTATGTACTTATACCATGAAATTTGGCCCATTGGAGGCCAGCTCCAAGAGATAACACATCGCCTTTCCCATACCCGTTCTCACCCTCTCCAAGTTCAAAGGCCTCCACCATCGAAGTCCCAAATTCTAACCAATGGGATTTCCCATGGGAGACGTGTATTTTTGTATCATTCATCCAGCAAATTGAGCTTCTATTAACAACTGTCTTCTTTTTTTCCTTTTTCATTAGAATTTTGCTAGCTAATGTTCAGACCATCTAATATGGGAAAGCATGAAGATCCAATACAACAAAATGTAATCCCAAATGCAAAAGCATATTACAGGACATTAAAATGACAACTAATGAGAAATGACACTAAAACATGTTAAAAAGCATCCATGCTCTCATTTGAATCCACCTATTCATTGCACCATCCAAGACAATCAATTCATAAGACAGGAGCACCAGGAAGGATGTACCAGCATGTTTCATTACTGCAGACACCTGCAGATTCTAATCTTTTTATCCTCCAATCAGAACTAGGGCAGTACATGCTCCCAAATAATGGCATCACAGAACGGAGACCTACAGACAAATTGAAAATATTAGGCAGCTCCAATCACAATGTAGAAATCTAAATCCCAAACCTCAACCATTCTTAAGCAGACGCACATGCATGCTTATCCATAACAAAATTATTAGAAAACATCTGTCTAAACAGCACCTTCTTAACAATTTACTCACATTTTTTCCCAATTAAGTTTCAGTTTCAAGTTCAGCAGTCTACTTAGCGACTGACAATTCCAAGGCTCCAATTCCTTCCATTGTCCATTACTTCAAGCAGTTTGCCAACGCTAATTTTACAAATTCCCATTTCAGCAAATCCATCCAGTTCAAGAATACTCTTATAACATCCAATGCAGTAATTTAACTCACTTTACAGAGATTAACTATACTCCTTGTCTTTGCAGATTGCATATTTGACGGCAAGCATTGAACAACTAATTACATTTTTTCTCCATAAAACACATTACAATAAAAATCATAACGGCTTGCAATGAACACAACAGGTCACACTTAAGACAGCGCCATTTCTTCTCATTCTCTCATGAAGAGCACATAATTCACATCCCAACCTAACATAAAGAAACCAATAGAAGCATCCCAGTCTTCATAAAACTATCTTCAACTGCTTCATAAAGCCAGATAAACCAAGATTCAGAACCTCTCCGGCGACACCATTCTCATAATTCATGATCACCTCTTTCAGATTCCGATAGCAATACCCATTTCATTTTGATAATTCTCGAATATAGTCATTCATGCAAACAATCAAAAGGTTTACATCAAACAACCAAGCCCAAAAAAGAGAAAATAGAAACAAAAATTAATTACGTAAATCATTTTCATTTCTAAACATTCTTGCGTCAACATCAGTATCTTACATAACAAGCACTTAATAACTAAAAGCACAAAGGCAAAGCATGACCACATAAACACTGGAATATGAACCCTAACCCTAATTTCAGCCTCAATTCACCGCATCAAAAAAACCACCACCCACTGCCACAAATCCCCAAATTTACGAGCTTGTAAACTTCGTAACAGCCTTAGTGCCCTCCGAAACGGCATGCTTCGCCAACTCGCCGGGAAGCACAAGCCTCACCGCCGTCTGGATCTCCCTTGACGTGATAGTTGGCTTCTTGTTGTACCTGGCGAGTCGTGACGATTCCTGAGCTAGCTTCTCGAAGATATCGTTGATGAAACTGTTCATGATCCCCATAGCCTTGCTAGAGATCCCTATGTCTGGATGAACCTGCTTCAGCACCTTAAAGATATAAATCTTATAGGTCTCCACACTCTTCTTCGTCCTTTTCTTCTTCTTATCGCCGGAGGCACCCTCCTTCGAAAGCTTCTTCCCGGCTTTCGGCTTCTTCTCCGCCGGAGATTTCTCTGCTGCGGCCTTTTTCTCCTCTGCAGGTTTTTCTGAGGCCGGTTTCTTCTCGGCCGGCTTCTTCTCCGCCTTTGGTGCCATCGGAAGACTGCGAAAGAACTTTGGAGAGAGAGAGAGAGAGAGAGAGAGCGAGCGAGAAAGAGAGGAGATCGAACTAGCCAATTCCGAGATGATGAAGGGATGGTGTTTGGTTTGCATTTATAGGGAGACGTAAGTAATTATAATTGGAAGAAAGGGATGTGGAGCGGATTGATGACATGGCAGTGCCAAAGCCGTTTATTTTTGCTGGGCTTAAAGTGAGGATCGACGGCTGGAAAATAAGCTTGGGGGACGGATTGGGGAAGTCGTGGCTGTACGCGTGGCGAGATGTCATTTGTTAAGTACCGTCATCTCGGATGGAAACTTGGAAAGTCTTGAATTTTGGCGCGAATTTTTGTTCCCGGCCGCAAAAGTTTTGTTTTTGTGTTTTGGCAAAAGATACTAGTTGACGAAACGATTGAAATCTTTTCTGAAATTTTAAAAAATTAAAAAAAACAAATAATATTAAATTTTTTGAATAAATATACTTTTTAAAATATTTATCTTATCAAATATAAGCAAAATCTATGTTTTTTTAATAAACAAGCTTATGAGATTTTTAAAATCTTAATAAAGTTTTCCAAATGTTTAAATTTTATTCTATTTTTTTATCAAATTTCAAAGAATATAAATATTTTTTTTATTAAAATGTCTTTGATGTGCAATGTCCTTATATGACTTCACCAAACACAACAGTCACAAGGATTTAAATGTCTAACCAACTCATAAAATTTTTGTTATGAATTATTTATAAAATTATCCAAAAAAAATGTTAATTTGATCTTATTGCTCTCAATTCGTTTACAAAAATTAACTATCAAAAAGTATATGAAACGAAAACTATAAATGAAAAATGAAAACCATAAAAAAAAAAATCAAAAACTAAAAATTATAATGTATTTGGTTATATCACTGCAATTAAAAATAAAAATTAAAAACTTATTTAGCCCTCTTGTTTTAATTTTTTCTATCTTTAGACGTTATAAAAAAACTTAGTGACAAATGACTGAAATATATGTTATTCATAACTAGCTATGAAGGGGTGTTTAATGGGATTTAGAACAAGTTATATTGTTAGTTTAAACTAATTTATTAACTCTTTAACAAAAAGAATTTGTTTTAAAAGAATTTTTCTGAAACAAAGTTTAGATTAGAAAATGTTCCCAAATTTGCCACCATTTATAGAACATGTCTTGCTTAATCTGTATTGAAGAGTGGAATAAGACACCATGTTTTGTTCTTGGATTGTTGAACTACTAGTATTGGCTAGATTTGTTATTTGACTTCTCCATAGCCATCCTTGAAATAGATGATTTTGAGTCACCTTATTGCTACCCTATCTTTTAGAAGATGATCATCTTATTGAAAGTACTAGCAGGTGCATCGAACTCATGCTTATTTGTAGAGACGAGTAGAGATACAAGGGGCGCGAGGTGAGGAGGTTCAGGCTTTTGTATGAACAAAAGGGCATAGGCCCATGTACAAATAGGGCTCTAAAGCCTTAGAATACAAAAATAAAACACAAACACGGGGAAAAAAACATAAGAAACAAATTATTCGACCTAAGACCCCATGCATGGCTTCACTAACTCCATCCATTGTGCAACAAGCTAAAAACCTTTTTTTTGTGGTTTTTCTTTTTTTTTTTTTCAAAAATAGGGGAAACAGTTTCCTTGTGGCCTTCAAAATAAAACACAACCAAATATGTTCTCTATTGTAATAAATGGCTCATATGTTGAGTGGAATGCATGTACAAAGAGAATACATAGTTGAAAACAGAATTGCTGGACATACAAGAGGAAATTGTCGACAATTTTGCCAGGTGCAGAAGAAATAGTCAACTGTTTTTGTTCTGTTACATCGACTGGTTGGTCTCAGCTTCAAACCATCGACAATATGTCTGAAACTGTTGGCGGTTGTACTTGGTTACACACCGTTGGTTGAATTAGGAAGAGTTATAGGTTGGGTTTCGGAGGGGAAAACCTACGGGAGGGTTATATATACATGTTGTACGATGTAACTCTATGTCTTTTGACAAAAGATAGTGAAAAATCATTATTGTTTGCTTTCGTGGATGTAGGCATTGCCAAATCACGTAATTTTTCATGTCATTATTTTATTATTTTTATATAATCTGTGTGATTGTGTTTTCTGTACATTTCACTATTCGTTGATGTGTTATAAGAGCATTTGTTTCCAATGCGCATTAACTTGCACAACAAATTGGTATCAGAGCATTAGGTTATAATGGCTTATAGAATTTCTTCTACAAAGTTTGATGTCGTTAAGTTCGATGGAACGGGAATTTTCGGACTCTAGTAGAGGAGGGTTAAAGAAAAGAGAAAATTTGGTTTGGCACAGGCCAAACCGTCGACGGTTTTGAGTTACTACAGCCAGGTAAGGGTAAAACGGTGAGAACGGTTTGGTTAAAAAGCCAAATCATCAAAGATTTCCCCCTGTGCCAGCAACCTATAAAAGGGGATCAAGTCTTTTTTTTTTTGGGAAAATTTATAAACCCTCTCTCTCTCTCTCTCTCTCTCTCTCTCTCTCTCTCTCTCTCTCTCTCTCTCTCTCTCTCTCTCTCTCTCATAGGCTGCGAAACCCCTTATCTCTTTCTTCATTTTCTCTTTTATTTTAAGCCAGAATGGAAGGATAAACAACATTTCAGGTTCCCAACGACGATTCTCCGAAGTTTAACCGGAGCAGTTTTGTAGAAGCCCGAACTCGGAAAAAGTTTTTATAAGAAATCAAAACAAAATAGCAAAGAGTTTTTGATAAACCAAACTGAAAAACTAGTTTTTCTTAACTGCCCAGACGACTAAAGTGTAATTTCATAAGAATGAAGAATTTCCTCAAACGACTGAAGATTAAGTTCAGTCTATTGAAGAATTTCCTCAGATGACTAAAGATTAAGTTCAGTCTACTGAAGAATTTCCTGTTGAAATCCTAAAAAGGCAGTATAGCCTCAGAAGACTGAACCATGTTAGCCTAGTCGACTGACCCTGTTTCTAGTTAGTTTTTATGTATTTTAAAGAACTTCAGAAGACTAAATCTGATACTTCAATCTACTGAACACTGTTAACGGCTATAATTTTTAAAAGTTTTAAAATTCAAACTTAAGTTTCTTGTGCCCTAAATTTCATAAAAACTTGGGAAATACTCCAAGTAATCTTGGGCAACACGAAAATTCCTTTACGAACCTATAAATAGATGTTTTAGCAAATCAAACTACACCAAGAAATTGAAAATATGTTTTAAATCTAAAAGTCCTCTTGCTCTCTCAAATATCTCTCTTGCTCACTCTTGCAACTCTAAATTGCTGAAAAATTATGAAGTACTGAATCATCATTCTCTGAGTTCTAAACTTCCAAATCGCTAATTCTCATCTAAAGAATAAATTTGGTGAAATCACTATTGAGCTTCAATTCTATTTCCTTTGATATTTTATATTGAAGTATATAATGCTTTCAATTGTGCTAATCTACTCTTTTGGAGAGTGTCTTTGTACACCAATATTTGTTTCTTATTTTGTAGATGGTTCAAGTTCTTGAATCATTGTTAAACCAAGCGTGGGGTATCGCTTGGAGAGGCATTGTTCTAGCCTATTGAAGGAGTGACCGTGTAACACCCCAACTCCTAAGGGGTCTGGGATATTAACTTTTTACTACTGATTTACTTCGGAAGCAAATAAACTCCGTTTTTATTAGACCAGAGCGCTAATTATCCATATTACAATCATTTATTTCAAAAAAAGAAAAATTTCACAACATAAATATCTGGCATCATACTAATATTTATAATCAATCTTTATTTTTCTATCCCCACCCCCGTGCTTGCTAAGTCTGATTTCTGATATGCTCTTCAGAGTCATCTGAAATAAAAATATGATTGGAGTTAGATGACGCTCAGTAAGTCAATAAGATTATTATTAGTGTGTGGCCAAAATGAGCTTTTAAAAAATTTCGTAAAACAATATTTAATACTATAACTTCAAAACTGCTTTTAGAATAAATATAAATTTAAAATTTACTACATAAAACTTTTACCATCAATTACAACAGTAAAATTTTATAATAATATATTATAACTGTTAAATTAAATTTTTAACTTTAAAACTGTAAAAATATTTAATGATAAACATGCATATACTTTTCCTTATACGTTTTCCTTAGATCATCATTTAAGTATCAGAATGATCATTTTCATGTAAACTTACACTTTTCTTTCAAATCATCAGTAACTTTGTACACGTAATTAAATATGTATAAACATATATTGTAAAAACCACTCTTAGGCCTATTTGCCGTAAGTCATGTTTACCCTCATGACTGGGTTGTGCAGTTCGAAGACTAGACTTAGCTGGCTGGCCGACCAAACTAAATCAACGTACGTAAACTTTAAGTGAGATTTTCCTTATTAAGTCATAGTTCGGAACCAGGTGTACATTCAAGAGAAATCCACTAACATAAACCACTCTGTAAGCAATGTGGGTGCACTCTGATCCGTATAAACTTTAAGTTGCGATACCAAGCATCTGTAACTTTGAACTTGCTTTGCCATAAGGGGTTTTAAAACCATCTTATTATAATTTATGCAATTTAAAATAATCTCGTGAAAATCTCATATTTTCATGAATAATGTAACGTATAAATAAACTCATGTCACACAATTTTTGTGTTAAAAATATATATAATTTTTTTTTTTGTTTTGAATAGAAATAAATGCTAAAAATTTACCCGAGGGAATTAGAACATTTCTTAACCCAAAAATAAATTCAAGTATATTAAAGATAGAACTGGTATAATTAAATAAACGTAAAAATAAACTCATGGAAATTTTATGGAACTAAGTAACATAATTGAAATTTACTTACAAAATAAACTCGCGTATGAATTTTAAATCAAAAAGAAACTAACATAATCAAAATTTACTTACCTTCTTCCTTACGAACACTGTAACTATCTCTAAGAAATGAGATCGAAAAGAATTGGTGATTGAGAACTTACTCAAAAATTCTCTCTTCACCACAATTTCTTTCACTCACTAATCCTTTTCTTCTTTAGAAAATTGTTGTGAAAAATGAAGGTTGAGAGTTCCCTATTTATAGGAAAATTTTTGGGAAGAAATGAAATTTGTAAAAGTGTGGGGAGATTGGTGAAATTATAATTTTTTTTTAAATTAAAGAATTGGCAAGGGATAGGCAAGGTATGGGTTGAGTATGGGATGGGGATGGAGGTCATGTGGGAGTGCTTGCCATCATTCCCATTAAATAAATTTTTAATTAATGACTTACCTAATTAATCAATTAGTTAATTAATTATTTTATTATTTCATTATTTTTCTTAATCATTATTATCATTATTATTATCATTGTTATTACTTTTAAACTATTTTTAGTATTTATTTATTTTATTTTTTAAAATAAGAATTAAATTTGAATTTTGAAAACTCATGTGGGCCCCATATGGTCTTGTGGGCCCCACACAACTTCGAGACTCAAATGGATCCTACGTAAGTCGAATAACTCTCATACAATTTTATGCATCCTATATAGCTTTGAAACTCGTGTAAACCTCCATACGGCTTCGGGACGCATGTGGGCCCCGCATGGGATACCTATATTATTATTATTTTATCATATATTTTTATAAATTATATCAGTCAAAACATTATTTTATGTACTTATTTACGCATATAAACAGTGTCTTGTGGCTCTGAGACTTATGTGGACCCCACATAGTCTTGTGGGCCCCACATATGATACCTATATTATTATTATCTTATTATGTATTTCTACAAATTATGTCTGTCAAAACACTATTTTTTGTATATATACTTATTTACATGTACAAACAGTGTCTATCCTGTTTATCCTATGAAATTCCATTTTGACCAGGCCGACCTCCAAGGAGCGACTGAGCCGCAATGGTCTCTGAGCACTCGCTTAGATAAGGTCTTTCTTAGGCATCAAACATGGAATCAATGATCCTACAGAAAAAAACACTTCTGTATTGATATTAACTTAATGACCATTTTTATTATTTTATTATTATTGCTTTTTTATTCGTATATATATATATATATTTTTGGGTCATCGCAGACCGAGCGTGGGCTATCGCTTCGAGAGGGGGCTCTAACCTTAAGGAGGGATTTTAAAAGGTTTGCTCCGCCCGAAAATGAGTGTTATAGTGGAAACCTTAGGTGGTATTGACCTAAGGCGAGGACGTAAGTTGGGGATAAGTCAAACCTGGTAAAAATCTTGGTCTCACTCTTACCTTTCTCTTTATTTTCAGCATATATATATATTGTGTGGTCTGTATGCTAAGTGCAGGTTGCTGAAAATCAAAAACAAAGATTAAGAAAACTCTTAACTTAAGAAAGTACGTTTGATTAAACTTTTGCGGAAACCCAAAAGGGAGTACGTTGTTTAATTATTTGCAAAAATCTTAGTTGATAGAGAGCAAGCAAATTTCACTCATATACTAGGGCTACAAATTCTTCATTAAGTTTTTGCTAAAGCTGAAAAGTGTTGCATTTCAATCCTGATTGAGTGTATTGTGTTTGAGTTGATTGTTTGTGTATTATTTGTGTAACAACCCAAATAATAATGGGATTTAAATAATAAAAAGGAAGGAAAATGAAAACAGTAACAGAAGGAGGAAGTCGACTTTTCAATACACAGCCAAGTCCCTTCAAGGACACATTACTGTAAATAACATACCCCTCGTCCCCTGATAGGATAACCAATACTGGTGCTGTGACTAATCTTTACTTCAGTTCTTGAAAACTCTGCTCACAACTGTCGTCCCACTCAAATCTGACATTCTTCATCGTCAGTCATGTCAAAGGTCCTGAAAAGGCTGAGAATCCCTCAATGAAACGGTGATAATAGCTAGCTAGCCCCAAGAAACTCCTGATCTCCTAGACATTTCTTGGTCTACCCCAATTCACTACCGTCTCAATTTTGCTAGGATCCATATAAATACCGTCTCCAGATACAACATGCCCTAACAACATGACCTTTTCAAGCCAGAATTCACATTTACTGACCTTGGCATATAACTTCTTTTCCCGAAGTATCTGCAAAAACCTGCCTCAAGTGCGTCTCATGCTCCTTATAGCTCTTCGAATAGACCAGTACATCATCAATAAAAACAACAACAAACTGGTCTAGATATTGGTGAAAGACTCTGTTCATCAAGTCCATAAATACCGCAGGAGCATTCGTCAGACCAAACGACATAACAAGAAACTCGTAATGCCCATACCTGGTCCTAAAGGCCGTCTTCAAGATGTCTTATGCTTTCACTTTCACTTAATGATAGCCGGATCTGAGATCAATCTTCGAATACACCCGTGTACCCTGGAGCTAATCAAACAAATCATCGATACAGGGTAAAGGATACTTGTTCTTGATTGTCACTTTATTAATATCCCTATAGTCTATACACATCCTCATAGTCCCGTATTTATTCTTTACAAATAAAACTAGAGCTCCCCACGGAGATACGCTAGGTCGTATGAAGCCCTTATCAAGCAGATTTTGCAACTGATTCTTTAATTCTGCCAATTCTACTAGTGCCATTCGGTATGGTACTTTAGAAATCGGCGTTGTACTGGAAGGTAGATCAATAGAGAAATCTACCTCACGATCGGGTGGCAAGCCTAGTAACTCATATGGGAAAACATTTATAACTCCTTTACTATAGGTGTGCTAGCAAGTTTCAATTCATTTTCTGACATCTCCTTTACTACAACCACAAACCCCTGACAACCATTCAGTAGTAATCTTCTGGCCTGAATAGTTGAAACTAACTGAGACAGGGATTGCACTCGCGACCCTACGAACTTGAATTCTGCTTTCCCCGGAAATCTGAAAATCACTTCTCGTGCTCGGCAATCTATGCTGGCAAAATTAGCTGCTAGCCAATCCATGCCAAAAATAACATCAAACTCGTGCATGTTTAGCACTATTAGATCAGCAGACAACGTCTTTCCTTGAATATCAAATGGACAACCCCGGAACACCCTATTACACCTCACTACTAACCCAGTCGGTGTAGATACCAGCAATTCAACTTCTAATAGTTGTGTTTCAGCCCCAGATAATTTAACACGCCCCGAAGACACAAACAAGTGTGTAGCTCCTAAATCAAACAGTGTTATAACTTTAAAAGAAAACATAATAACCATACCTGTCACCACGTCACCTGCCGTCTCAGCCTCACCCGGCGTCAAAGTAAACACCCTAGCTAGAGTCATATTCCTCTGCTAGCCCTTACGTGGCGCCTGATAACCTCCCTGGTATGGTCTGGAAGCTAGAACTACATCTGGTGGGGTAGGACAGTCTCGCACCATGTGCCTCGATCTACCGCAGCGATAGCACACCACACCACCAGCTCGACACTCCCCCCAGTGTCTCCTACCACAAGTCTGACAGACTGGAGGACCCTGCCCTGCCTGCACCTCGCGTCCTCCTGTCTCCTGTCTCCGCCCTCTGCCATGATTACCTCTCCTCCACTGGCCTAGTCTATGACTCTGCTAGTAACCCGTAGATGTAGATCTCTTCCTCTGTCCCTGCTCCTCTGCATCAAGACGCTCACCAATCTCTGCCAAGGCTGCCCTGTCGACTAATTCAGTAAAGTCCTGGATCCGCAGAACCACCATCTGCTTGAATATACTCCGCCTCAAGCCTCTCTCAAACTGCCTCTCCTTCTTCACCTCATCAGCAACAATATACGGGACAAAACAAGAGAGCTTGATGAAATGCGCTGCATACTGCTGTACAGATAGCTGTCCCTACTTCAGACTTAGGAACTTTTCTACTTTAGCCTCCCTGACAATAGCTGGAAAATACCTATCAAAGAACAATTCTTTAAACCAGTCCCATGTCATGGCTATCGGAGTCACCCTCTATTGCTCTAGCAGCCTCACCGCAGTCCACCACTTCTCGGCCTCTCCTGTCAGTCTATAGGTGGCGAAGAGGACTTTCTATTCCTAAGTACACTGTAACACGGCCAAGACCTTCTCGGTCTCCTGCATCCAGTTTTCGGCAGCTGCAGGATCAACTCCACCTGAGAATGTCGGAGGATTCATCTTCGTAAACTTCTCGATAGTGCACCCATGACTTGTAGATGGACTATTCTGCTCCCTCGAGCTCCTAGCGATCTTAGCCATAACCTGTTGAGCCACGCTACGTAATACTGCGTCAAAGTCGGTTCTAGCTGCACTTGATGGTCCTGCTCCATCACTGCCACTCGCATGAGCACTATTTCCTTCTATATCCATCCTAAAAACAACAGCCACAACTTAGGAATTCTATCCTCATAATTTACCCACCTATCCTCACCTACTTATCTTGACATTTCTAACTCATTTCTAATCCCCAGTCCTACATTCTAGGAACACAACCCGACAATAGCTTACTATGGTTTTCCTGAAATCGTCACCTCAGGAAAAACACAGCAACTACCATGGAAGTCCTGCCTCTGGACTATAGAACAAAACCTCAAATCATTTCCTAAACTCTGGTATTATTTCCGCTGCATTATAAAGTCTACAGAACCTAACAACTTAGGCTCTGATACCAAACTATGACGACTTGCTTAATTTTCACATTTTTTTTATCCATAATAATAACAAAATCAATATCACATATTCTAACTCAACAGATCATAGTCCACGTGGACCCGTGGGTACCAAGGATACATCAGAACACAAAACGGAAGCCTAAGCAGTAGGAAACATATAATCACAGTATTATAAACACAAAACATCCAACTCATTACACAAATACCAGAGTCACTATATCCACTGTAATCCAGTATATACATCCCAAAAATAAGATCTAGAGACATTTCCCCAAAATCTAATTGTCCCTACAAAAACTTACCCTTCAAAAAGGGCAGATAAACAACACTAGATCAGCGGGGCTTTTCCCGCTCTCCTATCTGGGGCTCCTGAAAAGTTTATAAAGTTTAGGGGTGAGACACCTCTCAATAAGGGAAATAAACTAATACCAGTGTGTGGCAACATGAGTATTCCATGTTCTACATGTACCATACATAACATATGCTGTAACTGTTTGTCAAATATGGGAAAACATATATATATCAAATCATGACAGAACATACTACATTTTCATAAACATATCTCATCTCATATAATAATGCTAACATAAAAACACTCCTCGTAGGTTAGCTGGTTGTTGTCATGTATTACCCCAACATGACTGGGTTGTGTGGCCCGAAGGCGGGACCTGATAATGGTTGACCGACCACTACAAAGTCAAAAGTACAATTTGTAAGTCCGATGGGTCTGCCTGACCTAGTCCGTACACCAGGGGCGATCACACACTTCTTATAAACCACATCGACCATCCAATCTCACACCACTCCGTACAGCGGCGTTAACACAAATATCATGATCACGGAGACCATGGATACATAGTAACAGTACCATGCAAGTGCTAGCTTAGACCAAGTCAACTAGGTTCTGATACCATATAACATATATTGAAATTGTGATACATAGATATTTCATATCATTAATTCTCACATCAATCATAACATTTTGCATATGTACATGTATCATGAAAATCATCGGCTCGTACACCGGTATTACACATTTTATCATAACTCAGCCTGTATGCTGGCAAATCATAGCACAATCGGTATGCTAGCAAATCACATCATAGCACGACTTATACGCCGATGAACATATCATAGCACAGCCCGTACACTGGCAAATCACATCATAGCACGGCCCGTACGCCGACAAATAAATATAAAAATCTTGGCCCGTACGCCGGTTTTTTCATTATAAAAATCCGTATCATAATCCCATTCCAGAAAACAGTATTTCACAACATTTTATATTCATGTCACACTGAACAGATTTTCCGCACATTTAACATACCATCATTTTAACCATATTTTCTCAAATATAAATCATATGTAAATATATTCATTTTCCTAAAACAAATTCTATAATAGTATACATACATTTTTCATAAAATACTAACTTAATTTATCCCCTTACCTGGCTACTAAGAAAGCCCCCAAAATAATCTAGTCTAACACTTGTAGGATTTCCTGACCAATACCCTGAAAATGAAAACTCCCAGTATTAAACTTTAGTATTTTCATGCGTACATCATTTCCTATAACAATCGCAATACCAAATTTGGCTTAAAAAGTCTTACCTCAACTCAGGGATGATTTCCAACTTACTTTCACCAACGATCCGCTCCAGCAGATTTGAAGAGAACTTCCCTAGGACCGTCATGGTGGCTTCGGATTGTCAATCCGACGTAAATTTGGCCCAAAATCGATGAAAGAAAGAGAGAGAACCGAAGGGGAGAGAGAGAGGAGAGAGTTAGCTTCTTTAGGAAGTTAAAAATCTGGATTTTACTATTTATAGAGCAGAAGATTCGTTGATGAGCCACTTCATTCGTCGACGAATCCTTTAATAAATTCGTCGACAAAATTCAGTTGGCTCAAACCTCTCTCGGTATCTCTTCATCGACGAATCCCCTGTATTCGTCGACAAATTCTCTTATACCCTCATCGACGAATCCCTTGTATTCGTCGATGAATTTTCTTATACCTTCATCGACGAATCCCCTGTATTCGTCGATGAATTCTGATGATTCCCCTTGATTATTCCTTTCAAGGTGCAAAGTCAACTTCCTCCTTTTGTTACTGTCCCCATTTCCCTTCTTCTTTATTATTTAAATTCCATTTTATTCGGGTTGTTACAATAAAACTGTGGTTCACGGTCCTATGTGTGTTTTGGTTACTCATTTGGGGGGATCTAATAGGTGAAATTATGGGTTTTTCATATTATAGTTTCGGGAAAAAGGGGGCATTGGGCTGCATCTTTGGTTTTGTTGGAAAACCATGAATATATTGTGATATATATTATGTTATGGAGATGGTCGTGCCTTGACTTGTTTAAACCGTGTATATTTGAAAAATCATGATTTTAGATTACCAAATGGGTGTGGTTTGTTTGGTTATATAAGCATGCATGGTTGTGTTTTGTTGGAATGCAATAAGAACTGGATTCTAAATTGTTCCAGGTACGGAAAGAGTGTCCGACTCTATATCTGAGGGCGTGAGTAATCGCCTGCCATGTTTGGCAAGAGTGTGCGACTCTATATCCGAGGGCGTGAACCTTACCGGCTGATCATCAAAGGGTGTGGTTCCGCTAGTTGTACCGGTACGATGCCATGAGAGCTTGGGGCTATGCCATGTGTCGGGCACGCCGTGCAATGCAAGTCGGCTTCGGACCGAAGAGTGTGACGACACCGGGTTACTTGATCATGTGTGTGTGCGTGTATGCACTATACTATAAATGTTTTGTGAAAACACTGGAATTGCATTTAACTGTGTATGTTTTGTGTCATGATAACACTCATATGCCACACAACGATATAACTTGTATCTGCCTTACTGAGAGGTGTCTCACCCCTGTTGTACGTACATATTTTTCAGGTCTCTCGAGTAACCGGAACTAGCGTCCTTGTGTTGGGAGCGTAGTGGCTGGTGTACTGCGGGAAGTACCTGGGTAAGTACTAAGACTATATCGAGTTGTCTTTTGGGAAATGGTTGACACCCGGATTTGGTATTTGGTATATTAGAACCTGAATTTCTTTTGAATAGACTCTGGTATGGTACTGTATATGTATGGAGAGACCTTTTTCTGCTGTGTATTTGTAATGTATGTGGATGTGTATAGGATGTCTGGGAACCTCACGAGGTCGGACCTTCATTCATTTGGTACTGTATCTTTGGTTATTTGTATGATATAGGGACATGCTAGAATACTAATTCACCCCTGGGTCCCATTATCGGGTTTGGGGCGTGACATAAGCAATTTGGCCGAACCTTGATAACATAACACGTGAACTGTTTACCTTTCCGCTCTTTACTATTACTAAATGTGTATGTTTATTTATTGATTGCATAGACTGACCCTAGGTTGTGCAATACTGTTATTAAACCGATTGACCTAGGCGATAATTTTAAAATACCCAATTCACCCCCTTATTGGGGTTGCACCAAAGCTAACATTTATTTTGATTTATTTGGAAGAAAAGTCATGAAACCTAACTTGATCCGTTTGATTTTGTCTTCAAAAAATAGTTTTTTAATCTATCCAACAATCATATCATGGATAGTTAATTGAAATAGGTAAATTCTCTAAAAAAAAAAGTGGCTTCAAACTTCTTTGAAGAAAAAAAAACCATGGAATTTGAAAAATGATAATTTTGTTACTTTTTCAAAAGAAAAATCGTAAAATTGACACCATTCATTATCAAATGACTTAACCAATTTCACCATATATCACACAAACATTGCAACACTTCAAAAAATCAAAAGGGAATAAAAAAAAATTAAGACTCAATATTTTGGCTAGGCCAGTCAATCATCTACAAAGAGGAAGTTGACTGCCTACACGTATACTCTACAATACTCAAATTTTTGGACAATTTTCATTGAATCCAAAGTATATAAAAGGGATTCCTCATTTTGGCATCTCTTATACATCAGGAAACTCCCTAATTGGATATTGTGACTCCGATTGGGCAGGAGATATTGATTTCAGAAAGTCAATTTCTAGATATTATTTTCTCTTTGGGAATGGAATTATCTCGTGGTCAAGCAAAAAACAGCCAACAGTGTCGTTATCATTCACAGAAGTCGAGTATGAGTCAACTTGTCTCACCTCACATAAAGCTATCTAGATAAGAAGACTTCTTACTGATATTGGGATAATGATAAATGTTGTAACTCTGATTCACTATGACAATCAAAGTTGCAGAGCTATCTGTAAGAACCCGATGTTCCACGCAATAACTAAGCACATTGAGATTCAGTATCACTAAATACGAGAACTCATTGAGGATGAGGTTGTTGAGATGGAGTATTGCCAAACAGAAAATAATCATGCAGATATATTCACCAAAGCATTGGGTAGTTTCGACTTTTAGAAGCATCGGGATGCTTTTGGTATTGGTCCAAGAGCGTAGGTGGACATTGAGGGGGGGGGTGTTGGTGTATATGCGTGCAATGCCCACCTCCCATGAGTTAATTGGCACACTTACTTGACGTATGGTTCAGATAAGGTCGAAGCGGTAAACCACAATGGTACTACGAAGACAGAAGATGCTCCCCTCTGAGACACGGGGGTTTGGGGGCAGCGCCCCCCGAGACTGTATGGCCTATCCAGTGTGAACGGTGGGCACGGTATGTCAAAGACAACCACTAATATCAAAGTCGGCCATTAACGTCAAAGATGACCACTAATGTCAAAATCGGTCATGGTAGGTGAGCTACCATCATTTACCATGGTAGGTGACCCATCCATGTGCTTCTTCCATGGACCAGAGACTATAAATAAGACCCCCCACAGGAGCATCACCCACATCTCGACTGCAAGATTGTGTCCTCTTTTGTTTTTTCTATTTGTTGTCCTTTCACCATTGAAGCTCATTTAGTGAGTGCATGGTTGGATAGATTGTTGTAATCCAATTGTTGTAATAAAATTTTGTGTTCTCTTTTCAATCATGTATTTAAAATAGATCTTGGTGTTGTTATTCTACAAAATCATGCAAAATCAACTATGTAATAAGACAAAAATTATATGAAAATGAATACAAAATAAAAGATGTAGAACTGACCTGGATATTATTTTTCAATGTAGATTAGAGGGAAAAAACTTTCATTCAAATGAAATATGGAAATATAGGATGAATGGAAGTATGGAAAAATGTGTGAAATGATGAAAATTTTAAGAATGATAAATCTCCTTCGAGCATGCACGAAAATTCTCTAAGTTTTTGCAATTATCCATTTTCCCCCTTTGTAGGTGCGTTCCAAAATGACTCATGCACGATCTATTTATAGACCATGCAGAAGTGGAAGAAAATTAGTTTGAATTTTGAGTTTTGAAAATTTAAACTCAAACTAAAATAACTATCAACGTCTTTACTTGTTATACGACATGCGGCATCAATTAGGGCACATGTAAACCTAAAGAACCAACCAATCACAAAAAAAAATTCAAAATTCAAATGTGTACTGAGTTGGTTGACTGCCCTTAGAGATCGGTTGACCATGTACAAATGGCGTCAACAATCCTCGCACATGCACAAGAAAACGAAGATGAAAAGGGACTAGTCAACCGCCTATAAGTGGCTAGTCGACGACATGGTAATTTATATTTTTTATTTATTTTTCTTAATTTTTAATTTATTCAACTGTGTTAATATTTGTTTGGTTAAAAAAAAAAATGTCATTATAGTATTAAATTTCAATGAAATTGACAAATTTTTTGTCAAAATTTATAATTTTCGTCTCCCTTTAAATCGAAACAGTAGTCGATTTTTGTCTTGCATAATTTCCATCAAAATCTCAACAAATCATCCAAAATTATAGAAATCTCAAAATTTTAGCAAAATTTGAACTACTGAATGAAATTTTCTCAAAATTAAATGAGAGATTTAGGAATGATATGAACTTTCTATCTTAATTTATTTTATTTATTTTTATCAAAGCAAAAGATTATTGTGAGCGCTTTTGAAATTATATGAAAAGATAAACTTACAACAAGTCTAAATTATCATTATTTGTTTAATAAATAATATTTAAATGATTTTGAATTTCATTTGTATTAATTGAATATGTTTAATGCACATTATCATACAAATATATTTGATACATATATTGTATTACAACTTTTCCACCTCATATAAAATATAACGTTTTAACTTATAATACAATTAGTCATCAAACTTACATTATTATGTCTTGTTAGTAATTTCTAAAGTTTCACAACCAATTTCATGTTTTACAACTGATTCCCATTATTTTTTCAAATTAAAATCAAAATTGACATTGAGATTGAAAGTTTTGTACTTTTCAAGCTTTGAAATTTGAGTTGAAATCAAATCTAAGACCTTTGCTATCATTGATAATGTTTCTCTGAGCACTACGTTAACACCTTATATAGTGTATAGGGTAGGCATTTAACATCCTTAAAAAGGAATGATAGGCTTTTTATATGGGACTAGGAACCTTATAAATAACTAGAGAAAGAGGGTCACTTGACACTCTTGACTTTCAGGTTGAGACGTGCACTTGCATTTGCCTTTGGGTGCATTATTAGGGAAGGTCATCTCACTCTAAACTAGACTATCAATGAACATTGGTGATTTTTTTGTCTGTCTCAAAAAGTGTATGGTTTTCCCTTAGCTTTGATTTAGTGAAATTTGCTCTTACATGAAAATTATATTGTGGGGACGAGAGTTACACTCAATGTCCGTTGAATGTGAGCTCAACACCCTTACTATGTTTTAATTTTTGAGTGATAACTTCAATTGAAATAAGGGGTGTCATTCCTTGTTATCATTTGATTATTGAATTAGATGCAATAAGGTTAATGGAAAAGATGAGTATCGTTGGACAAAATTTGTAGTTTTGTCATTGTACGAACATGACTTGGTCACATCTAAGGTAGATTAAGGTAAGGTTCATTATCCGTGGCCTTGGAAAATATGTCGCCTTGTGACACTATGCCTCGATATGGGAGTTAGGTTGCTCAAGTAATTTGACCATGTTTATTATTGTCACGCCCCAAATCCGCAGGTGGGTCCTAGGTGTGAATAAAGTAACCTAACCTGTCTCTGTATCAATTTAAACGTACATGATATAATACATAAAGGGCGTCTGATCCCGTGGGGTAAACGGATGCCCATATACATACACACAATCATCCATACTCATCCATAATACGAAGCGAAATACGGTCTTTTATACAATAACAGTATCATACTAGAGTCTATACAACTAGGATATACATTCCCATAATTACAACACATACTCTAGGTGTCCACAAAACTATACTAACAACCTGGATACCAAAACTCATACCTAAAAGGGACTAGCAGTAGCTACGACACCCCTTGCTTTCGGACGCTAGGATGCTACTTACCACTACCTGAAGGACCTGAAAAACATTGTACGTACATTTGGGGTGAGACACCTCTCAGTAAAGAAGAAAATAGTTTATATCAGTGCGTGGCATACCAGTGTCATTTTACATACTTCATAACACTATACATACGATACAGTTTGAAACAATTCGTACAATTTCATACAAATACATACAGTTCCAGTATTTTTAGAAAACCATTCCAGTTCATACGATACCCAAAACATACATACATACATACATACGGTCAGTGTCGTCACATTAGTTCGCAACTACACAAGGTCATCTCGTCTCACAATGATTACATTGCTACATATGCAACTACGCTGCGACGATCAAGGCCCAATAGTGATTACATTGCTCCATACGCAACTACACAAGGTCACCTAGTCTCACAGCGATTACATTACTACACACGCAACTACGAAGTGACGACTCAAGCCCAATAGTGAATCCATTGCTACATATGCAACTACACAAGGTCACCTAGTCTCACCACGATTACATTGCCACATGCAAAACTACGCTGCGACAACTCAGACCCACAGTGAATCCATTGCTTCATACGATGTAGCATATAGCTCACACCACTTCGGTGACCAACCAGAATTAGATTGGTGATATTTCACACCCTCGGATATAGAGCCGAACACTTTTGCCTATGGTAGTTAACCGATCCATGACACAACGTACGGTAATTAGCCGCCATATAGCTATTTCGGCGTACGGTAATCAGCCGCCCCTAGCTGATTTCACAAAACCTGGAATCATTTTAGAACTCACGTCCCTATACATTTCAGCGTACGGTAATTAGCCACATAGCTGTTTTACAAATACCTGGAACAAATACATACATCCATACATACCACACTTATTTGGTTTACGGCAAATCATATCAATTACAATTTCAAGTATACAGTTTATGCAAATATGGATTACGGTCACCTCAATAATACAGTTTCAACAAAACCAACCGTTTTCCAAACAAAGTAGAGATGATACCCGAAATCCCCAATTTTCTCGAAAACTGTAACCCAAAAATCCCTCATTTTTACTTAATAGATTTCCCCAAATAAGTAGCCAGAACATACATATGATCGTAGCCTACAGGTTTACCGATCCTGATTTCAAAAATGGACTGATGTAAACAGAATTCCCTTACCTTAACCCGAAATCCAACTACAAACTCTACGGTCTTCAAAACTACGAACTGAGACTCCAAAACCTACAAACCACAGTACAATACATACTTACAATCCGTACTTCTACACATATACTGAATCGGAAACAAAAATCGAGCCTTACCTCGATTTTAGCCCGAAACCCAAAAACGCTCGAAACGAGATTCTGATCTATAGAAGTTGTAGAGAATCCTTCCACGATCCTCGTGGTAACTTCCGTTTCCCGATTCTAGCAACAATCAACGAAGAAATCTAGAGAGAAGGAGTAGGGAGAGGTAGAGAGAGAGAGAGAGAGATAATTTAGATTTCTTAATGGTAAAGTAATGAGAATTTCCTTTTATAGCCCTTTGACCCGACCAATTTCGTCTACGAAATGGTACCTTCGTCGACGAATCTTTCACTGAATTCGTTGACGAATCGATGGCCTCGTTGACAAACCTTGATATTATCGATTTCTGAAACTCCTCAGCTTCTCCTCATCGACGATGCTCTAATTTTCGTCGATGATAGGAACAAAGGCTTCATCGACAAAATCCGGCCTCGTCGACGAACCGACTATTTTACCAAAATGTCTCTCTCTTTATATATATAAACCCGTTATCATGGTTCGGGTTCTTACAATTATTATCAATTATTTGTTTTAAAATTCCATGAAGTAGGGTTTTGTGTGTGGGTGTGGGAGTGTGCTGGTGTTGTTTGGTTGAGTTTTGGGAAGGGGGAGAGGAGCATTGTTAGTGAGTCTGGGCATAAAAGATAAACAAGGTAGGGGTCGCCCACTTTTCCCTCTCTTGTTTTATCTTTTTCCTCTTAGCTCTCGCTATTCTCTCCTCACCTTTTATTGTAATTATTTATTTATTTATTATTTTTAAAAATATTTCTTTTTATTTTCACGCCTAAGGAGATAGATGACTAGATTTGGAAAAATAGATAAAAATCCGTTAATCCGACATTCGACCCGTTTTAACTGACTTATAATCAATTGCTTGCTAAATGAGTCAAATATGATTTTTCATTTTCATATCCGCCTCTTTAGCGGGTCGAGTCAGGTTTATTCGGTGGATATTCACCAACTCGTTTAATTTTTTTTAAGAACAGTGATATTTTTATTCAAATAACTAAATCGTGAACACTACGTGCTTTAGAGATGATACAAGTAGAGGTATTTAAATAAGACATCATGAAGTCCCATGGTTTGAGATAAAATCTACAATGTTGACATATAAGCTCAATTTGAATCAATAGACTTTGATTTGTTAACATATATAATCCTCAAACAATTGATTTTGGCTATTTGACGCTCCTTAATTTTTATTGTGATGACTTGTCTCGGATCTTCGTTATTTGAATCTGTAGCATACAAATGTAACAGTCGACGACTTGATGAACAATTAGTTTTTAATGATTACAATTCTACTTACATGAATCAGAAGTTGTTAATTAGTATAAACAATTAAATGATTAATATGATTACTAAAAAAGTTAATACACAAACTAATCGCAAGTTGTCGTATACGACTTAAATTATTATGACACAAAATAAATTATTAATAAAATTTTATTTGAGAATGGTGGATTGTCTGCCCATCTACCATGGATTATCCGCTGAAACCGTCTAATTTGCTACTTAAATGAGTCGAATATGGATTATAATTTCTTTAGTTGATAATCCATCATGGATTATTCAAATCGATCCACTTTGCCAGGTCTATCGAGGATGGTTGGGTATGTTAGCATTGTTTGGTAAAATTGTAGTGACACCTGACAGTATGGGGTAATGAGTGAAAACATACGTATTTATTTATTTATTTTTATGTCATTCTTCATGGAAAATACTCTAATATAGACCACTGGAGAGATATTTATTCTCCGCTTTTGTTAGATCGAGCAAGGTGAATTTTTATTTCTTAAAATTTAGCTGCTCTTTTATAGCTCATGCCGTTTGGAATCTTACAAGATATGAGGATAATTTTTATTTATTTTTGTTGTTAAATTGAACCCACTAATAAATCACAGTTATGAGATCAGGGATTTTAACGACTTATACATTTTACTTTTAGTTGATTGGCTAGTCTCTTTTTCTTATTTTGTCCAATTAAATATATGTTATGTACGAATCAAAATTAAATTAAAACAAAATTTTTTACTATGACTTTATTAATTTTATAATATATTGTCGAAAAATTGTCCTAAAATACTATTATAATTATATCAAATTTATCTCTATAATTATTCATAGTTATTCAAAAATATATTCCTATAACTATAGATAGCTACCTAATTAAAATATCCTTATATTATTTAATTATTTAATATTTTTAAAATAAGTTTTAAAATGAAAAATTATGGTGCATGCACATGGTGCGCGTGCTAGTTAGTGAAACAAGTTTGATGCAGAGGCTACTAAAAATAACATATCCCGCCGCAACGCAAAAACGAAATTGTAGCGGGAAAAATGAAAGGTGCGCTGACTGCTCGATGCGAGGCCTTTTAAAATTTCAAAACGCACGCTCGCTCCTCATTGGTCCAACTCGAACTACAAAGATCGCCACACGAACAAATCCGCTCCGTCGATTGGACGATGATCTAACGGTCAGAATCAATCTCTCCCGAGCCAGGTGCGGGCAAGGCGATTATATATACGAACTTGACATCGCAGCTCCTCCCCATTGCTGGAGATAGTGAATCGGAAGCAGTCGTTTAGGTTTAAATCGTTGAAGGTTTTCGGCTGTTGGTGGTGAGATGGAGGCTACCGGAAAAGTGAAGAAGGGTGCCGGCGGGAGGAAAGGCGGCGGCCCCAAGAAGAAGCCGGTTTCTCGGTCCGTCAAGGCCGGTCTGCAGTTTCCGGTTGGGCGCATTGGGCGATACCTGAAGAAGGGTCGGTACTCGCAGCGTGTTGGGACTGGTGCTCCGGTCTACTTGGCCGCCGTTCTCGAGTACTTGGCTGCCGAAGTACGTCTCTCTCTCTCTCCCCCTATCCCTCTGTCTCTCTCTCACTCTCTCTCCCTCTCTGCCATTGGTAGCTGTCTTGAATCTGCAGTTAGGTTTGGTTAGATCTCGGGGTGATTTGTGTTTCTTTGAAAAATTTACTGAGTGGGTTTTCTGTTATTCATTTGGATTTCATTATCCTAATTTCCCCCCTTAAATTCATGCCTGTTCGTTGAGAAAATGACTGAAATAGAGGCGATAGGTTTTTTGATCCAAAATATTTGGGAAGGGAAAAATCGGCATTGCATTATGCTTCTAGTTTGAAAACGAAAACGATAAATTTGTCTGTTCGAAGTTTAGTTGCTTTCATCTTTCTTCGGAATTAAGGATGCTTAGCTTAATGTCTGTTTGATGCAGGTACTGGAGTTGGCTGGAAATGCAGCTAGAGACAACAAGAAGAACCGCATCATTCCTAGGCACGTGCTTTTGGCAGTGAGGAACGACGAAGAGTTGGGTAAGCTTCTAGCCGGAGTGACCATTGCTCATGGAGGTGTTCTTCCCAACATCAACCCTGTCCTCTTGCCCAAGAAAACTGACAAGGGTCCATCTAAGGAACCGAAGTCTCCCTCCAAGGCTGCCAAGTCTCCAAAGAAGGCTGCTTGATTACCCCTCGCTGTTATAGCTTAACCGTTTGTTTCTTATTTTTCTTTTTCTTCTTTGATATTTGTATGTATTTTTGGGGTTAGTAGCAAATCTGGTTTTGTCTAGGCTGTTGAGGGAAAATTCAGAAAGTTTGAACACTGTAAACCCTTGAAATCTCTTTGAATTAATGGATGAAATCACTTGTTTTATCTTCGTTGTGTTCATATCAAATTATCAGTAATTTAGTGACTAATAATGTTTGATTGCGGCTGTTTCGGGCATGTTTATTTTTCCTGTCTATGGTATTATATGGTAGTGGCTGTGAGATTTGCTTTGGGATTTCCAAGGCTGCCTGCTTTTGTTGAATCTGACTTGCTATTACCTGTGAATTCTTAGTTTTGGATGTGTTAAACGTGGTTTGCATAATGGAAAGCAATGTGTTACTCTATTTCTATGTTTGATGTATACCAAAAGATTATGAATGAAGTGGTGGAAAATTACTACTCTTCACAAGTTTGATAGTATAGTTATTTTGGTGATGGTTGAAATAAGAAATGTTTGGTTGGTGGAATAGCAATGAAATAAACTCAATTTGAATGCAGACTTGAAAGGTGATAAATTTAATTTCAGTTTATTCTGGTGCACTAAACAAGCGCCAAAGAGGAGAATGAGATGAAAATTGTATGAAGTAGAACATTGTATATTGCTAACATTAGAAAATGACATGATTGCTATTTGTGTTATGACTTGTTTAGTGTTCTCTCATTAAATAAAATAAGTAGTCTCTATTTTATCGTTGATCATGATTTTCTTGTCTTTTTGATCCAATGATGCCTATATTAATATTTCATCATGATGAGTGGTTGCTTATACTTTTGGGATGCTCATGTTGCAAGTTTGAATAGGCGACTATTGGCCGACTCTTTCTTGATGAGTGCAGTGCAGCCCCTTGGTTGAGTCTAATCCAAGGGTTCGTGATACATTGCTATTGGCAAGCATTAAACAAATGATCTGAAGTTACTATTAGCACATTCAAAATCACCCAATGGCTGACAACAGCAAACCTATAGCTTTAGGACTCCAAATCTAATCATCTTTGTTGGAGGGAGAACCCTAATGCAAAGGTACAGCAACACCCAACCTCCGGACAAGACCACAACCTGTTCATTTTTATGTCGCAGTTGCATGATCTTGCAAACAAACTTTATTTTTGAGGGAAAGAAATAGCAAATATTTGCCTTCAGTTTTTCTTATGAACTGGAGTTAAAACAAGAAAAGCTTTTGACATGTCTTTATGAGAATGAATCCATCATTTTATGGAAATTGAACCTACTAGGTTGGTCATTAGGTCTTTGCAATAAAGTAGGGTTAGGCTTATGAGGTTTTGTGTTTGGTTTAGTATATATTGTAATAAAGTGATAAACTTCTTTAAGAAGAGAGTTTCCTAATATTATAGAACAATGTAAATGGCCTCTTATGACGACTGAAGAATAATCTTGTCTACTTTCTTTTATTACCTAAGCAAAGATAGGTCTAGCATACTTGAAGTTCCTATTGTGCCCCTAACTAATATTATAAAATAGGAGGGATAATTATTTGTTGGCTCAATTAAATTATGATCAATACCAAAACTATTAAAACATTTTTTGCCTTTCTTGCTCAATCACAACATCTAATCATAAATACTATCATATTTTAATATTAGGACAAGGTCTTATAGAGTTCTACTATTTACCTAGGTTACATGCTTAATGGCAAGTGAAACCTAGTTAGGTCTATTTTTTTTGTTAAAATTGATAAGCAATCTTGGGAGATTAGTTATTTGTTATGATTAGTTAAACCTTGTATTTTCTTTATTCAGAAAGTTAGTTATTTTAGTTAGCTTAACAAATTTTGTATATAAGGAGTCTTATTGATTGTATTTGTCACGCCTCGAATCCCGAAATGGGACTCAGGGGTGAAAAAGTAATCTAACCTGTTCCTGTATCTGATAAAACATCCAAAGATATAGTATAATGGATGAGGGTCCGACCCCGTAGGGTTCTTAGGAACCCTAAACACATCTAATCACAAACACATACGCAGCGGAAAAAGGTCATCTATATATATACATATGCAGTACCATACCAGAATCTATACAAGAGCGGAACACAACTCTATCAAAACGTACACACGGGTGCCAACATACATCTCAAAATGGCAACCCATCAAAAAAATATAGTCTTAGTACTTACCCAAGCGCTAAACGCAGTACATCGGTCACTACGCTCCTTACACCAGGACGCTAGTTCCGGTTACTCGAAGGACCTGTAAAAATGTACGTACAGCAGGGGTGAGACACCTCTCAGTAAGGAAGAACATAGTTTATATCTGTGTGTGACATTTGAGTGTTATCATGATACAACATATACGCAGTTAAATGCATTCCAGTACTAATTTTCACAGTGCATACACACACACATACACATACACATGATCAGCAATCTTGGTGTCGTCACACCCTTCGGCCCGAAGCCGGTCCGCGACAATCTGACGTTGGCCCAGCCAACCTGCGAAGTACGGCGCCACTGGCACATGACTAGTCCCCGACTCCCATGGCATCGTACCGATGCTAATCTGGTGGATCCACACCCTTCGGCCTGATTTGCCAGTATAGGCTCATGCCCTCGGATATAGAGCTGGACACTCTTGCCTACGTGGCAGGCGATAAACACACGCTCTCGGATATAGAGTCGGACACTCTCAGTACTCGGACAATTCGGAACCCCGTTCCTACTAGCCATTTAACATATCACACACATGCATGCTCATATAACCAAACAAATCACACCCATTTGGTAATATAAATCATGGTTTTTCAAACAAATACAATTTAAACAAGTCAAAGCACGACCATCCTAATATCACAGTATAAATCACACATATACTCGGTTTTCAACAAAACCAGGGATGCAGCCCGTCGCCCCCTTTTTCCCAAAACTGTAACAATAAAAAACCCATAGTTTTTCTCGTTAGAGATGTAGTGTTTCATAAAGAAATATTTCCTTTTGCTGATGCTATTCAATCAGTTTCAGATCCTTTTCTTTTTAGTTCCGAAGTTAAGGGCATTGCAAATTCCAGCTCAAGTAATAGCTCTATTGTTACTCCCATTTGCATTCCTGAAAATCATATTCTTGTTTCAACTCCACTTAATAATTCTATTTCAGTTGAGGTTCAATATTCTAATTCTAATCCTTCTTCTTCTTCTTCTTCTGTCATTCCTATTATTACTTCCCCTGCTAATCATAATTCTATTGATTCTTTGGTTCATTCTTTACCCGACCATACAATTCCTAATATAATCTCAACAGAACTACCATCTGCACCTCTTAGAAAGTCAATGAGACACACCAAACAACCTGCTTAAAGGATTATTCTTGTATTGTTACTCACATTCCAGGTGCACCTTATGATATATCTCAATACCTTACTTATTCACATTTGGAACCAAGTTACCAGTCATACATGCTGACAGTCAGTTCTTCTTCTTAAGAACCTCAGTCTTTCTTTCAAGCAGTTAAAGATCCTTTGTGGAAAGAGGCAATGGATAAGGAAATTCAAGCACTTGAGAAAACTCACACTTGGGAGCTTTCTACTTTACCACCTGGTAAATCTCTTATTGGATGTAAATGGGTATACAAAATTAAATTGAATTCTGATGGTTCAATTGAAAGATACAAGGCAAGATTAGTTGCAAAGGGTTACACTCAACGTGAAGGTTTAGATTTTCCTGAAACTTTCTCTCCAGTCAAAACAGTCACTGTTAGAGTCTTGATTGCATTGGCAGCTGCCAAAGCTTGGCCTCTCCATTAATTTGACATCAATAATGCTTTTCTGCATGGGGATCTAGATGAGGAAATATATATGTCTCTACCTCCTGGTTATCATAGTAAAGGGGGGATTTCTTCTTCTCCTATTGTGTGTAAGCTACTCAAATCTCTCTATGGTTTAAGACAAGCTTCAAGACAATGGTACACTAAACTTTCTACCACTATTCAACAACTTGGTTTCATTCAATCTACTGCTGATCATTCCTCGTTTGTGCATGAGAAAGGTCCTTTGTTTACAACTTTATTAGTATATATGGATGACATGGTCATCATAGGAAATAATCCAAACTGTGTTGCTGAACTGAAGTCAGTTTTGGATGCTAAATTTGGGATTAAGGATCTTGGTTCACTTAAGTACTTCTTGGGGCTTGAAATTGCTAGAAGTGAGAAGGGTATCGGTTTGAATCAAAGGAAGTTTGCTCTTGATATATTAAAAGAAACATGTATGATGGGATACAAGCTTGTTAATTCTCCTATGGAAAGCAACTTAAGTTGTCCAAGGATTCTGGAGATTTGTTGATAGACTCGAACAAATACAGAAGACTCATAGGCAAACTAATGTATTTAACTTTGAGCAGACTTGATTTGACATATGCAGTAAATAGATTGAGTTAGTTTTTGACTAAACCAAGGCTTCCACACATGCAGGCAGCTACAAGAATATTGCAATACATCAAGGGGTATTTTTCCCTAGTGATTCAGATTTACAATTGAAAGCCTATTGTGATGTTGATTGGACAGGATGTCCAGACACTAGAAGATCATTAACTGGGTATTGTGTTTTTCTTGGGAATGCTTTAATTTCATGGAGATCAAAGAAGCAGTCAATGGTGTCAAGGTCTTCGGCTGAAGCTGAATATAGATCAATGGCAAGTACCACCTGTGAAGTAACTTGGTTATTGTATCTATTGAAAGATCTTCAAGTGAAGCATGATAAGTTAGTGCTAATGTATTGTGATAACCAAGCAGCTTTGCATATTGTTGCAAATCTTGTGTTTCATGAAAGATCAAAACACATAGAGGGAGATTGTCATATTGTGAGAAATAGAGTTCTTGATGGTACTAGCAAAACATTTCATGTTGCTTTCAGAAATCAATTGGCTGATGTCTTTACTAAGGCACTTGGTATAGATAGCCATATCAGATTAGTCAAGAAGTTGGGATTGATCAACATATATGCTCCTAAGATTGAATATCCTGATTATGTGAAGGAGGATAAAAAATGCAAGAGCATTGCTCTTGAAGGGGGGGTGTTAAAATTGATAAGCAATCTTGGGAGGATTAGTTATTTGTTATGATTAGTTAAATCTTGTATTTTCTTTATTCAGAAAGTTAGTTATTTTAGTTAGCTTAACAAATTCTGTATAGAAGGAGTCTTATTGATTGTATTTCTTAGTTTTTGCTTGTAAGCTCATTTTGTATTCAAGAAATAAGATCAAGTCTATTTCAGATCTTCTGTTCTTGGAGTTCGTCAGCTTCAGTTCTTGAAGTTTTATAACCCTTGAGAAGTTATATTGGGACCTCCCTCCCCCTTCAGCTATCAATCGATGCTAACATCGTTTTGTTAATTTATTTAATGGGCTGAAATGTTTGTTTGAAAGAAAAATAAAAATGACAACTTCAGGAAATGCTGCTGAAATTGCGCACAAAGTTTGCATGAGAAGATCTCCCTCTCCCTGTCTGCTTGAAATAATTTTTTTTTTTTTTTTTTTTGAGGATTTCTCTCTGCGCAGGGAAGAAATCACTAGCCGCATAACACTTGCCTCAATCACGGTATAGCAGCTGGGCATTGGGGTTTTGGTTTTCAAGAAAAAAATTTCTTTTGGAGGTAAGTGCTTTAGAATCCTTTGATCCTCATCTTTGAATTTTTATGCTTCAAAATTATTGCTATTGGTCTTCTAAATTAAATGCAAATTAGCTCTTTCTGGTTTTTTAAAGGCCACTTCTTTTGCAACCATGACTTGCTTCAGTTTGTTGATGAGTTGGGTTTCTCTGCTTTCTTCCTCTATGCATGGTTTCTAGGCTTCTTCCTATTTTTCAGAGTCTGAGATTTTTTCTCTTTAGATTAGATCCATTTTTAGTAGTATAACATCAGGTTGAGAAATGGGCTCTTGCTATTTCTTCAGCCCTGTTCTCAGCATGGATTCTTCTAATCATTCTTTTCCATTTTCTTCTAAACATTACTTCTAATATGCGACAGCCATTTTCAGCTTTTCATTTCTGAATGTTTTTCCCTTTTGTTTGCTGTTGTTTTTGCTGCTCTGTATTTTCTTTCTTGCTGCTTTGTTATCCTCTCTTTTTTTTTTTCCCTATTGCAGTGATGCTGTTCTGTAGCTATGATTGCTCAAGCATCTAATTTGTGCATTCTCCCTTTTATGAATAAATTCTCGCTTTACCCTTTCCAAAAAAACAAATGCAACAAAAAATGTTTCTTTTCCAATGGATAATCAGTGGGAAAATAATCTCTATATGCTGCTCTTTATCAATGTTAATTGTAGCACTATCAATTCTCAAGTAAAAACAAAATTTACTGCTTAGATCATTGCACAATTGAGATCTTATCAAATATCAAAAGCAGAAGGCTTAAATATCAGCAATCTTACAAGTTTGGTTTGATTTGTCAATTCTAAAAATTCTCAAAAATTTGGTTAATGGATTTATTTGGTTTAATTTCGGTTTATGCTTTTTACGAGTTTTAATTTTTGTTTTTATGTTCATAAACCAATGGTTACCCAAATTGAAACGATATGTGTATTTATTTACAATATATATTATTTATATTATACATCATTACATTATAATTTATATAATATATCTAAAATTACAAAATAGTATGCACTAAATATTTTTTGAGTGATTAATTTATATAAATAAAGTGTAAATGCACACAAATCAAAATTCAAGTAAAATATCTAATTTTTCTTTAAAAAAATTATAATGATTTACAAATCTGTTCATATTGGCTTTGGTTCACAAAAACACCGAACCGAAACTTTCGATTTGATTCGGTTAAGTTTTTGGAGTTTGGTTTAGGTAACTGAACCATGAACACCCTTACTTGCAACATGTGGCTAAATTCTCTAAATTGGAAATGTCAAAATTATTTTAAAATTAAATAAATAGAGTCCTAATTGAATTGTGATAACTAATACTGGGTAGAACATATGGCACATGAAAAAATTAGAGAATTTATACAATTAATGATGACAAGTATAATAATTTTTCAAAAAGAAAATTAAACATGTTTTTTGAAAAATAGACCAGTAAAGAAAAATAGCATGTAGTCGCATGCAAATATGATATGGCAATATAGAATCAAGCGATGATAGAGTTCTCAAAATCTTTTTCTATATTTTCATTTTGTTATTAAATGGCGAGCCGATTTTTTTTTTTTAGAGAAACCTAATGAGGTCAAATATAAAAGATTAGAAAAGAAATATGAGTGTTATCATGATGACTAGTTCAAAACAAAAAAAATAAAAATATGATCAAATTATAATGGACAATCTTAGTGTATCGTAAGTGTTGGGGTTTTTTTTTACAAATCAAGTAATTGATGGATAAAATAAATAAACAAACACATACCAATATTGACACCGGAGTTACGTGGTTCGGCCAAATTCCGGCCTACGTCCACGGGAGCGAGAGGTTACTATTTACTGGGAAAGAAACAGAGGAGGAGGAGGATACAATCACTCAACTCTCACTCAACTCTCTTATGCACGCTGCAACACACCACACTCACTTCTCACAACTCACATATCTCACTACACTGCGTTTACAACTCCACACACAGCACATATATATACACAAGCGGGAGCAAAAACTTCAACGGGCGGCCGGAAATGTCAACATTTCCGGCAGAGCAGGTGGAGCAGCAAAGGTTGACGGAGATCCTGCCGGCGCCGTAGATGTTGAAGAAGCAGCAGCCGTAGCAGCCATCTGCTTTGACTGGGTATGGATCCATCAATTCTCCCCCTCCATACCCATAGGAGGAGAATAATATGTTAATCTTCAATTGACATCCATCCCAGCTATATCCCTACATAGCTGGAGCTTCTCATAGGTTACTCCCTTTGTTAACATGTCTGCCGGATTTTCTTTAGTATGAATTTTGACTAACTTCAACAGTTGTTGTTCCATCACTTCGCGTATCCAGTGATAGCGAATGTCAATATGTTTTGTTCGGGAATGGTACATTGAGTTCTTACTCAAGTCCAGTGCACTCTGACTATCACAATGTACCTTGTATTCTTCCTGTTTGACTCCTAACTCTTGAAGAAACCGCTTTAACCACAACATCTCCTTCCCAGCTTTCGCTGCGGCAATATATTCTGCTTCTGTTGTGGATAGGGCAACACACTTTTGCAATTTTGACTGCCATGATACAGCTCCCCCTGCAAAGGTGAACAAAAAACCTGATGTGGACTTTCTTCCATCAAGATCACCAGCCATGTCTGCATCAGTGTAACCCTCCAAGATTGGTTCAGCTTCCCCGAAACATAAGCATAATCCCGATGTACCTTTCAAGTACTTGAGAATCCATTTCACAGCTTCCCAATGGTCTTTCCCTGGATTGGAAAGAAACCTGCTCACAACACCTACAGCGTGGGCAATGTCTGGTCTCGTACATACCATTGCGTACATCAAGCTTCCAACTGCTGATGAGTATGGGACTATTGACATTTCTTCCCTTGATGAGTGAGACAACTTCTTGCTTAGCTTAAAATGATTAGCCAGTGGAGTACTTACTGGCTTGGCACTTTCCATGTTGAACTTTTTGATTACCCGTTCAATATACTTCTCCTGTGATAACCATAACTTTCTGGCTTTCCTGTTGCGACTGATCCTGATGCCTAGGATCTGCTGAGCTGGGCCTAAGTCCTTCATTTCAAAAGACTTAGACAACTCCATCTTTAGCTTGTTGATCTTGCTTGTATCCTGACCAATGATCAACATGTCATCAACATAGAGTAATAGGATGACAAGATTACCATCAGGAAATATCTGAACATATGCACACTGATCTGCTGCAGTCCTCTTGTTTCCGTGACTCACCATGAAAGAGTCAAATTTTCTATACCACTGTCTCGGTGCTTGCTTAAGACCGTAGAGACTTTTCTTCAACCTGCAGACTAGATGTTCTTTCCCTGGAACTTCAAATCCTTCTGGTTGCTCCATGTAGATGTCTTCTTCCAAGTCTCCATGTAGGAAGGCTGTCTTCACATCCATTTGTTCAAGCTCTAGATTCATCTTGGCTACTAATCCGAGTATGACTCGAATTGTTGTCATTTTCACTACTGGCGAAAATATCTCGTCAAAGTCAACACCTTTCTTCTGTTCGAAACCTTTGACGACTAATCTGGCTTTATGCGTCACAATTTTTCCATTGCCATCTTTCTTAAGCTTGAACACCCACTTGTTCCTTAGTGCTCTCTTCCCTTTGAGAAGTCTTACCAGCTCATACGTTTGATTCTTATGTAAAGAATTCACCTCTGCTTTCATAGCTTCTATCCATTTGGCTTTGTCGGTATGAGACTGGACCTCTTGGAAACTTTCTGGCTCCCCCTCATCAGTGAGTAAAAGATATTCTGATTCTGGATATCTTCTCGACGGAATCAGAATACGACCTCTTTCAGATCTTCTGGGCTCAGCTTCTTCTGGAGGAGGATATACCTCATCATCTGACTGATGTGATGATTCTGCAATTTCTGGTGAAGGGGGTTGTTGCTCCCCTTGCTCAACACCTTCTACATCTGTTTCCAAAGGATCATCCTGCAATTCTCCATGGTTTGTGGGAGAATATGATGGTGTAGGATCTGTTACAATGAAAGGAGCACCGGAACTAGGCTGGTTAGACTTTGTTTGTGGTTCAAAGTCCTCAAACACCTGGTTTTCATGGAAAACCACATCTCTCGATCTGATGACCTGCTTCCTCTCTGGATCCCATAATCTGTAGCCAAATTCATCATCTCCATAGCCAATAAAGATACATGGAATGGACTTCACGTCGAGCTTTTGCCTCTGCTCATTAGATATATATGCAAAAGCTTTGCACCCAAACACTCTTAGATGAGTGTAAGAAACTTTTCTTCTGGTCCATTCTTTCTCTGGAATTCCAAAGTTAAGTGGTGCTGACGGTGATCTGTTAATAAGGTAACATGCGGCACGAATAGCTTCCCCCCAGAATGGCTTAGGTAATTTAGCCATACTAAGCATGCTTCTAACTCTCTCCATAATGGTCCGATTCATTCTCTCAGCTACACCATTATGTTATGGGGTACGTGGGACCGTCTTTTCATGCCTAATACCACGTTCAGTACAGTATGCTCTGAACTCGTTGGAAGTATATTCGCCTCCATTGTCTGTCCGGAGGCACTTCAATTTCTTCCCTGTTTGCCTTTCCACCATAGCATGAAATTCCTTGAAATATTTAAAAACCTGGTCCTTTGTTTTCAAAAAATATACCCACACCTTCCTTGAAGCGTCATCAATAAAGGTAACAAAATACCTGTTGCCGCCGATTGATTCCACTTCAATAGGTCCGCATACATCAGAATGTACCAAACTCAATGGCTTTGACCTTCTCTTCATAGAGGAACTAAATGAAACTCTATGCTGTTTCCCAAATAAGCAATGATCACATGGGTTTAAGGCAATACCTTTTGTGATTTTTATAAATGCCTTCTTCGCCAGTGTAAGGAGTCCTTTTTCTCCCACGTGTCTGAGTCTCTTGTGCCATAGGTTTGGTGATGCTTCATCTTCCACTGTATTGATGGCATCAGTACAAATCTTCACCTGCGTTTTGTACAATGTGCAGCAAATGCGTCCTCGTGCTATTGTCAAATTACCTTTTGATAATTTCCAAGCACCTTTCCCAAAGTAGCTTTCGTAGCCCTGTTTATCAAGGGCTGCCCCAGAAATAAGGTTTAGCCGAAGGTCTGGGACATGTCGCACATCCTTTAGTGTTATGGTGCAACCAATATTGGTCACAATCTGCACATCTCCGATTCCCACGATCTGAGAAGAACTAGTGTTCCCTATCTTTACTGTACCAAAATCTCCAGATTTATACATCGTGAAGAATTCTTTGTGGGGAGTGGCATGGTAGGAGGCTGCTGTGTCTACCACCCATTCAGTGTCGTGGTTCCCAATATGACAACATGCAGCTTCATCATTTGAGAAAACTGATATATCTTGAGTTAAGGTGATCGAGTTCTCACCTTCCTCCTTCTTTTGTTGTTGGTGGCTTTGACCATGATCCCGTCGAAATTTTCGACAATCTTTCTTCATATGGCCTTCAATGCCACAATAGTAGCAAGAGATTTTCCCTCTTTGCCAATTTTTACCATCATTGAATCTGCTGCGATCCTGGGATCTTCCTCTAGATTTGCTTCTACCTCTGCCTCTACCTCGACTTCTGGTACTGGTACTTTCTTGAGGTCGGCCTCTGGTTTCAGTAACAAAGGCCTGTTTCTTTTCTCCTGGCTTCTTCGTTGAATAAAGCATCTTTTACCATCACCATGGTAAGTTTGCCGTTAGGAGCTGAATTGCTGAGAGTGATGACCAATGTCTCCCAGCCGTCTGGTAAGGAGCTAAGAAGCAGCAATGCTTCTGCTTCATCGCCAAGATCCATCTTCATAGATGAAAGCTGATTTACTAGGTTTTGGAACTCACTAGTATGCTCAGCTATAGAGGTCCCGCTTTTTAACTTCAGATTAACAAGCCGTCTCATTAACATGGCTTTGTTGCGAGCGGTCTTGGCCTGGTACATGTTTTCCAGCTTCTCCCAAAGACTATAAGCATCAGTCTCTTGTGCGACATGATGATATACCTTGTGGTCAATCCATTGTCTGATTTGACCAATGGTCTTCCTATTCATTCTTCTCCAATCATCATCTTTGATGGAATCTGGTTTCATACCTCTATAATCCAAAGGGTCTGCCAAATCCTTACAATTAAGGAGATCCTCCATCCGAGACCTCCACAGAGTGTAATTGGAGGCTGTGAGCTTGATCATAGTACCCGAGTCTGACTCCTCCATTGATTTTAAGCACTAACTTGCTTGTACGGTTGCGTCCGGAACGGTCGAAAACCCTGGAAATGGTTTAAGTTGTTCGGAAAACGGACCTGAAATGACCTTGAAAGGCTTGGTCAAACTTCGGTCAAAATTGGTCAACTCAGTCAACTATGCTGATGTGGCAGCGATGACGTGTCAGCTGACGCAGCGCTGACTCATCTGCTGACGTGGCGCTGACCGGGCTACTGACTGGGCGCGGGTCCCGGATGACGTGGCCGCTGACGTGGTCGGCGACGTGGCGCTGACGCGTCAGGCTGACTGGACGCTGACGCGGCGCGGGTCTCGGTGACGTGGCGCTGACGTGGCGTCGTCTTCAACCTTCCGCCGTCCGGCCGTGCTCTCACCGGCTCGTGGAGGTGCATGGAAGGTTCTGCCGAGGCGTCGCCGGCGCGTGGAGGGGCGTGAGACCACTCTCGAGCTTCTACCGGCGCGTGGAGGCGCGTGTAGGCGCGTGCGGCCTTCTCTGATGCTGTTTGGAGCTCCGGTTGACACTGTTGGCTTCGTCTTGATGAGAGGAGTTCGGTGGTAGCCTCAAAATTAAATTTTGAGCTATTGGACAGAGGCTCAAAATCTGGGAATTTTCTCCGATCTGGAATTCTACTCCAACAATACGCTCTGATACCACTTTGTTGGGGTTTTTTTTACAGATCAAGTAATTGATGGATAAAATAAATAAACAAACACATACCAATATTGACACCGGAGTTACGTGGTTCGGCCAAATTTCGGCCTACGTCCACGGGAGCGAGAGGTTACTATTTACTGGGAAAGAAACAGAGGAGGAGGAGGATACAATCACTCAACTCTCTTATGCAAGCTGCAACACACCACACTCACTTCTCACAACTCACATATCTCACTACACTGCGTTTACAACTCCACACACAGCACATATATATACACAAGCGGGAGCAAAAACTTCAACGGGCGGCCGGAAATGTCAACATTTCCGGCAGAGCAGGTGGAGCAGCAAAGGTTGACGGAGATCCTGCCGGCGCCGTAGATGTTGAAGAAGCAGCAGCCGTAGCAGCCATCTGCTTTGACTGGGTATGGATCCATCAGTAAGGTCACTCAACTATGCTTAAGCCTTATATCTTCAAGCTAGAATTTTGCAAAATCACTGCAAACAACTTTCTAACTGCAGCATAATAACATGGCAACAAGCATTATACTTTCCTGAATTGAGCCGCCAACTTTAGTTCCAAGATAGAAACAATACATATATATAAAAAGTACATAATTTTCTAATTAACTATCCAAGTAGTATTTGCCATTAAACCCCTTTACCAAGAGACACGGGCATCAAAATCTCTTGTTCCCCAAGGCATAGCAGGATGGGTCTACCAAATACCTTCCCAGCATTTCCATATGCCACGACTTACCTCCTCTGTACACAAAAGAACTCGTCTTCAGTTTGTTTGCTTAACAAAGCGTATTTGTCAACTGCAGAAGTTTTTCTCAATTAGTATCTGCAAAAGTATCTGATGAAGGTCTATCATGTTGAACACAAAACATTGAAGAAGAAGAAGAAGAAGAAGAAAACAAACGCGTAGTTGGGAACGGGATTGTGATAAACCTATAATGGAGACGAGCTTCCTTCAGATAAAGCAACCTATTTCTTAAAGAGTAACCATCAAGTGGACAAGTGCCTTAATTACAAAATTCTTCACAGCAAAAAAGAAAAATAAAAAAAAAACAACCAATCACGTCAATTAAATTGTTAAGAAAGGAGTTAATACTGCACACTCACTTAAAAATGGTCAAAAGGCAGAGATTTATACGCATTCATGATGATGAATGGAGAACTCAGTTCAGCCCAGATCACAATCAGCAACAGTGAGATAAATCCCAAAGGCATCAACTCTGAGTTTATTATTTGCATACCAAGCAAGATACATACAGAACAGAGCAGGCCTGATATAATTAGCATTGTTTAATTAATTTCTTGAACAGAAACTAAACAAGGGTAGATTATCCTTAGATGATGAGCTCTGGAAAGAGAAGGCAGTGAAACAATACGCTGCCTGGAATGTTAAGACTCATGAACAGTTTCCCTAAACTTACAAGAAGAGGAGTTTGGATTGATGCTGTTGAACAGAAACACAAAGTGGGAGGGAGTGCTCTAATGCAGGAGGGGCTATATAAATATTATGCTTTACTGTGGAATATGGAATGTGTATGCAAAGAGAAGAACTCTGATGAATAATTGGAAATGCTTGCATGGTATTGTGGGATTGTGAGGGGCTACCATGGTCCTTGTTCCTAATAACAATTCAGCCTTTAAGCAAGACGGTGCTATAGATGCACCATAAAAAGGAGTTTTTTCCCGTTTTATTATCATTTTATAATAAAATCTAAAATAATAGTCTGTTTGGGAAAAATTTTCTCAGTTTAATGCTTACGTAATCTCGTAGCTTGGTGCTACGAGACTTAAACAAATCTCACAAGACCAAGCTGCGAGATTTAAAGAGAGACAGACTATTGTGGTGACGCGTGACAAACGCTCCCTTTGCAGACAGCCCTCTTTGCTCTCTGTTCGCAAGTGAAATGAAGGGGAAAGGACCAAATCAAGCAAATCTTGCAGGCCAAAGGGAGTGTTTGCAGAGAGAGCAGAGAGGAGGATGGCAGCAGCAAAAGGCGTACGAGCGTAGGTGACTGTTCAGGAGTGGATTATGTTGTGAAACTTGAGATTGTTCCACCTAACTTTACCACAGTTTACTATTGTACAGGTAAATAGAGAGTGCATAATTGTGCAAAATTACACCAGGTAAATTCCCAGGGAAGTGGGGGGTCATAACAGACCGCTTAAATCCCTCTTTCCTAGATAAAATTTTCCTTAGACATGTAATTAACACAATATATTACTACAACTATACCCGAAAAAAGTTAACTACTGAATAGATGAAAGGAAGAACATTATAATTTAACGAGGTTCAGCTAATTGTGCCTACATCCTCGGACACTATCAATCAATATTTCTCTATTGTAGAAATATTACAAAATGAGAGAGAGAAGAGAGAATGTGCCTAAGAGAGAAGTAGGCAAATTTGGGAATGAGATTACAAATGGAGGTGATGGGTTTATATAGGTTAGGAAATACAACTATTACAACCACTAATCACCTACCTTTGAAAAAATAGCCCACCATTGAAGACTCCAATGACAATGGTAGGCTTTTAGAATGTGCCATAATTCAACAAATCTTCACCTTGGCGAAATTCCATCTCTTAACATCTCTCATAGATTCCATAATGTCTTCAAACGTGCTTGTAGCGCAAATCTTTCAATTTCTAACAATGTTGATCAAGTTCAAGCAATGTTGAAACTTGACCACAGTTACCACTTTTGTCATCATATCAGCAGGATTCTCAGTTGTTCAAATCTTTTGGATTACTACCCCACCTTCTTCCAGAATTTCTCGAACAAAGTGATATCGAATGTCGATGTGTTTTGTCCTTGAATGGTAGACTTGGTTCTTTGCTAGATGGATAGCACTTTGGCTATCACAATGCACTTTGATGTGCTTCTGTTCAATTCCCAAATCTTTTATCAATCCTTGAAGCCAAATTGCCTCCTTCACAGCCTCTGTGATGGCCATATACTCTGCCTCTGTAGTGGACAAAGCAACTGTTGACTGTAAAGTAGAGCTCCAACTAACTGGCGCTTTTGCAAGAGTAAAAACATAGCCAGTAGTTGACCGACGCTTATCCAAATCACTAGCGTAGTCGGAATCACAGTATCCAACAATACTATGAACATCTTACTTATCCTGCTCAAATATCAGTCCAACATTTACCGTATACAAAATGTATTGTAAAATCCATTTCACAGCTTGCCAATGTTCCTTTCCAGGATTATGCATATACCTGCTCACAACTCCAATGACATGTGAAATATCGGGCCTTGTACAAACCATGGCATACATCAAGCTACCAACAGCACTTGAATACGGTACTTTTGACATGTATTCTCGTTCTGCTTTAGTTTTTGGAGACATAGATGCATTCAGCTTGAAATGAGGAGCAAGCGGAGTACTAACAGGTTTTGACTTCTCATCCATACTAAAACGCTTCAATACTTTCTTCAAATATTGTTTTTGAGTCAAACAAAGCCACCCCAATTTCTTATCTCTACTTATCTCCATACCGAGAATTTTCTTTGCTTCGCCTAGATCCTTCATCTCAAACTCTCTATTCAACTGAGCCTTCAGTTTGTCAATTTCTGTCTGACTTTTGGAGGCTATCAATATATCATCAACATAAAGAAGAAGATATATGAAAGATCTATCTTGTAGCTTGCAAAAATACACACAGTGATCATATTTGCTTCTTTTGTACTTTTGCCCCATCATAAACTTGTCAAATCGTTTGTACCACTGCCTTGGGGATTGCTTTAATCCATACAACGATTTTTCAAGTTTGCACACCATATTTTCTTTTCCAGTAACTTTGAAACCTTCTGGTTGAGTCATGTAGATTTCCTTTTCAAAGTCTCCATGTAAAAATGCAGTTTTTACATCTAATTGAACTAGTTCCATATCCAATTTTGCTCCAAAAGCCAACAAGATTCTAATGGAGGAATGTTTTACTACTGGAGAAAATACCTCATTGTAATCAATTCCCTCCGTTTGTACATAGCCTTTAGCCACCAACCTTGCTTTGTAGCAAACACTATTCTTGTCAGGAAATCCATCTTTCTTTGTATATACCCATTTACACCCAATTGCCTTCTTTCCCTTCGGAAGACTAACAAGCTTCCATGTTCGATTCTTATGAAGGGACTGCATTTCTGCATTCATGGCTTCCCTCCACTTTTCTTCTTCTGAACTTTGGATTGCTTCATTGTAAGTAACAGGAGTATCATCGTTTGCAATTGGAGATGCGTAAGCCACCATGTCAACAAAGCGAGCAGGCTTTCTAATTTTTCTCTTTGGCTTGCTCAATGCAATAGATTCATGTTGCTGTGGAGGTTCTTGGGTTGAAACCTCTTCTACAAGCGACTCTTCTTCTACCATAGGAGAGTCTTCATTTTCTGGGTAAATAATTCTTCTATCAAACTCCACCTGTTTTGGAGCACCATCTTTTTGCTCAACACTTTCTGTTGTCACCTTTAAAAAAATAGATTCATTAAAGGTAACATCCCTGCTGAAGATTATTTTCTTTGTCTCTGGACACCAAAGATGATATCCCTTTACTCCAGAGGTGATTCCCATAAAGATTGCTTTCTTAGCCCTCAGACCAGCTTTGATTCCTTGACATGATAGTAGGCAGTGGAACCGAATACATGTAAGGAATCATAATCTGTAGCAGGCTTTCCAAACCATTTCTCTAATGGTGTTTTACTACAAATAGCAGTAGATGGTAGGCGGTTGATGAGGTAGCAGGCATATGTTACAGCCTCAGCCCAAAATTCTCTACCCAACCCAGAAATGGACAACATACACCAAACCTTCTCCAATAATGTTCGATTCATACGTTCTGCCACTCCATTCTCTTGTGGTGTACTTCTCACTGTGAAGTGTCGAATAATACCTTCATCTTCGCAGACTTTAAGAAATTGATAACTTATATATTCTCCACCATTATCTGTACGGAGGCACTTGATCCTTCTTCTTGTTTGAGTTTCCACCATATTTTTCCATTTGAGGAAGACTCCTAACACTTGATCCTTAGTTTTCATAGTATACACTTACACTCTTGGAGGAAAATCATCAACAAAGGTCACATAGTAGTGTTTTCCTCCCAGTGAAGTTGTCTTGGAAGGTCCCCACACATAAGAGTGAACATAATCCAAAATACCCTTGGTATTATGGATTGCAGTACCAAATTTCACTCTTGTTTGCTTCCCTTTAATGCAATGTTCACAGAAATCTAGCTTGCAGGTCTTTGCTCCCTTTAATAATCCTTGATTTATAAGAAGTCCCAAGGATTTTTCACCTTCATGCCCCAAGCGTATATGCCATAACCTAGTTGCTTCGACAACTTGTTTGCAGAAGTTTCCTTACAGAATGCATACTTCTACTCTCTTGAAAGACACGATCAAATTGTACCACATGCTAACCGATTGATGGTCCCCCATTCTTTCTTCTCAATATCTTCTGGTTTCTCTTCTTCAATGGCAATGTCTAGACCTTACTGAAAGAGAGCGTCTAGAACCTCACTTTGCCACATACCAAAATGATTGGTGCCGTAAAAAATCTCCACTGCAAATTTGGCATTTGTCACAGTAGTTCTTGCTAAAATAGACGAGTTTTATGTGGATGCTTTTGCACTATCTGCCATCTCTACCATAAATGCTATTCAATAGCTGCCAATGCGGAATGCCAATACCCTAAGGAAAACTTTTCTGATATGGAAGATCAGACTAAGCTGCAACCACAGAGCATACTAAGAATAACCTTGGCTCTGATACCAATTGTTGTGAAACTTGAGATTGTTCCACCTAACTTTACCACAGTTTACTAATGTACAAGTAAATAGAGAGTGAATAATTGTGCAAAATTACACCAGGTAAATTCCCAGGGAAGTGGGGGTCACAACGGACCGCTTAAATCTCTCCTTCCTAGACAGAATTTTCCTTAGACATGTAATTAACACAATATATTACTACAACTATACCCGACAAAAGTTAACTACTGAATAGATGAAAGGAAGAACATCAGAATTTAACGAGGTTCGGCTAATTGTACCTACGTCCTCGGACACTATCAATCAATATTTCTCTATTGTAGAAATATTACAAAATGAGAGAGAGAAGAGAGAATGTGTCTAAGAGAGAAGTAGACAAATTTGGGGATGAGATTACAAATGGAGGTGATGGGTTTATATAGGTTAGGAAATACAACTATTACAACCACTAATCACCTACCTTTGAAAAAATAGCCCACCATTGAAGACTCCAATGGCAATGGTAGGCTTCTAGAATGAGCCATAATTCAACAGATTAAGTAGGTGACTGTTTGAACGGCCAGGCTAGGAAAGCTATAAAAAGGGGAAAATGGGGTACGCATTTTTCTTATCATAAAACAAAATTAGTTTCATTGAGTTCTGATTCAGGATTAACCAAACGTTTGAAGAAATGTTATTTTAGCTTCATAAATTAGTATAGTGTGGTTTCGATTCTTTGGTTGAAGGCTGCATTCAGAAACCCCCAAGGTTAGGTTTCATTTCATTCACATTTTTTCATTTTTTTTTCCTGTTCTTTGGCTTTTGGGTTATAATGAGGTTTGAAAGAATGTATGTTCTTAGGATTATATTATTATAATAGGTTTTTATAATTAATTGTATAAAAAAGTTATTGATATTATAACAAGGAGATACTTGTTTACTCAATGATGCCAAAATCAAAGAACAAGAAGAATCTACCTGAGGCATCAAGAGAGTTGGAACCGGTGATAGTTCCGAGCAACCATGAGTCCACGCCCAATCCCGATTAGGTAATAGATCCAAATGGCCATGAGCTTCCTTCTGATAAGTCTGCACCTAAGACATCAATTTACCCATTGCTCTCAGAAAATAAACTAGGTCATATACTCTCTATCCGTGGTCAAAATATATGTCTTATAAAACTATGTCTATAGGGTATCATGCTTTTACCTCTAACCTTGACATGATAAAAAATTCAAAAAATATCCAGGAAGCCTTAGAGATTCCTGAATGGAGAGAAGCCATCATGGAGGAAATGCGGGCCCTAGAAAATAATGGAACTTAAGATGTAATGACCCAAAAAATCATGGTATTTAAATAGTAAAAGGAGGGAGGAAAATGGAAATTGAAAAGGGGGTGACAGCAAGCCTCATTGACAAATGCGAAGAGGCTTACTGGGCTCATCGACGAGAAGATATCGAGGGACTAGATTCAACTCTGAATTTTGTAGACGAGGAATAAACGCTCGTTGATGAACTCCCTTCGTGGCCTCGTTGACGAGGTGATGTGGCTTGTCGACGAAGGCCAGTGTATAAATAGCTTAAACTCAGATTTTCAACAGATTTTTTCGCAGAAACCCTCCTCTCTCTCTCTCTCCTTTTGATTTTCCCTCCTTCTTTCTAAGATTTTGGGTCGGATTCTCGCCGATTTGACGATCTGAGGCTGCCACGACACTCCTAGGGAAGTTCTCTTTAAGTCTGCTGGAGTGGATCGCTGGTGGGGTCAACTTGGATTTCATCTTAAATTCAGGGTAAGGCTTTTTATCCCATATTTGCCTTACCTACGGTTGTAAGAAATGTAGTACTTGAAGAAATACTAAAATTTTGTTCTAGATAATGTTATTTTCAAGGTGTTAAACGGGGAACCCTGCGAGTGTAAACCTTGTTATACTAGGGGCTTTTCAGTAGTCAAGTAAGGGAATAAACTAAAACAGTCATTTTCCATTTAAATTACTATTATTTAATAGAAGAATAATTTTCAGAAAACATGTGTTATATATAAGTATATTTGAGAATATGTATGCTTGGGAAAATACTGCTATTGCATAGTAATTGTGATTTCAGGACAGAATTTATGATTTTATTCAGTTTGTGTGGCATGAATATTATTTTATGAATATTATATCATGTTAAGTTAGATTTACAGGATAAAACCTGTTTACAGTTATTTTCAGAAGTAATATGATAAATGCAGGAATTTATGATTTCCGAATACAAGAAAAATGGTATATTTATTCAGATTATTATTTATGTTATTCGGTGCAAGGCTGTGATTGATAGCCAGTGCAAGGCCGCAGTTATTTATGTTATTCGGCGCAAGGTTGTAGTTATGCATGTAATCGTTATAAGGCCGTAATTATTATGTCATTATAGAACTCAAAAAATGCTATCAATTTATTTACGTTAAACAGTATACGTTCATGTGCTATATGTTATCAAAACCCGGATGATAGTTTTGATAAGTTCCAGGAGCACAGTACCGTAGCTATACAATTCAGTTCAATTCAGACTTGTGCTAACCGCTCCTGCTAGTAGAGGGGGTGGGAGATGGATAGTCGATGTGACTTTCAGTGTAGAGTTGTAGACGTCCACCTGGCAGTACGGACTAGGGTGTGGTGGGTCCTTCGTACTTACAAACATTTTTGACGTGGCAATGGTCAGCCAGCCATTGTTGGGTGTGGCCTTCGGGCTGCCCAGCCCGTCATGGGGGTAATACATGACACCAACTAGCTATTCATCCTAGGTAAATTTCAGAATTACTAGTTATATCATATAATTTTATGAACAGTGAAATATAATATGATTTAGTAGAATTACGCAACTATATATTTACTTAATTATGTTATTATCAATATTTTCAAGCATGTGACATGTATTGTATAATTTAGCATGTAAATATTCATGTTGTCACACAACTGTATTTAGTTTATTTTCCCTTACTGAGAGGTGTCTCACCCCAACTTAAATTATTTTTAGAAACCCAGAAAGATCGGCGGACCGAGCCCGCCGTTGAGACAGTTTTTACTACCCTGCTAGGAGGGTGAGTTTGAAGCTAGGATTAGCTGGTTTTTGGTTTTATATTCTAGGTTTATATTTTGGAGTTTTGAGGAATGTATATATATATAAAAATAGTATATGGTGGAATGTAGATACTCTGGTATTTTGTATTATGTGGTTGAGTGGATTGGAATTTATGTTTACTGCTGCTTAGGTTTCCGCTGTATATGACAGGTGTGTCCCCGTTACCCACGGGTTCGGGTTGACTTTGCTATGTTTTGTATTTACGATATTTAATATGATTGATTATGTAGTAAATTAGGCAGGTCGTTACAGTTTGGTATCAGAGCCTAGGATACTAGGTTCTGTAGACTTTATAATGCAACAGTAACAATACTAGAGTATAGGATAAGAGAATTTGAGGTTTGGTTTGTAGTCCAGATTCAAGACTTCCGTGATGGTTTGTGTGTCTTACCTGGAGTGACAATTTCAGGAAAGCTATGGTAAACTATTGTCGGGTTGGGTATCTTGGTTGCATGATTGAACCTTGAATTAAGATCGGGAATGATGAATCAGTTAGGGATATAATATGTTTGTTAGATGATATTGTATGGTAATAGGGTCCTAATTTAAGTTTATTATCTTTTTAGGATGAACCCTGGAGGTAGTAGCGCCCATGCTAGTGGTAATGAGGGTGCTGGAGCCTCAGGTGTTGCGGGTGGTGATTCAGATGCAGTACGCGTAGCGTGGCTTAGCAAGTCATGACTGAAATTGCAAGGAACTCCAAGGAGCAGGGTGGTCCATCTGCAGACCACGAAAGCTCGATTGAAAAGTTCATTAAGATGAATCCTCTGGTTTTCTCAGGGGGGGATTGATCCTGTAGTCACTGAAAATTGGATGCAGGAGATTGAAAAAGTATTTGCAGTGTTGCAGTGTTCTGAGAAGCAGAGGGTGCTGTTTGCTATATATAAACTGATTGGAGAGGCTGAGAGATGGTGGACGGCAGTAAAACTCCTAGAGCAGTAGAGGACAATGCCTATAAAGATGACATGAAAGCGATTTGAGAAGATATTTTTCGACAGATATTTTCCAGCCTCGTCCAGGGAAGCCAAAATAGAGGAGTTCCTGAATCTGAAGCAGGAACCGTAGACAATGCAGCAATACACGGTGAGGTTCATTGAGTTGTCTCGTTTCGCCCTATACATTATTCCAGATGAGATGAAGAAGGTAAGACAATTTGAAAGAGGTCTGAGGAGAGAAATATATAAGCAAGTGTCGATACTAAAATTGCAAGATTTTTCCTAGCTGGTAGATAGGGCATCTATGGCAGAAGTTGGAGAGAGCTTAAAGGCTGAGGAATAGAGACAAAGGAACAGATCCACACCTTCTAGTTCCTAGTAGGGGTCCAGTCGAGGTTTGTGGAAGAGAGGTGGCTACTACAGGGATCGGAGGCAGGAGTCATGGAATCGTGGTTGTCAAGGTATGCAACCTTTTCCAGCTTGCCTGTCTTGTGGGAAAAGACACCCGAGTGAGTGTCGTGCCGGGCGAGGTATTTTCTACCGATGTAGGGAGCCAGGACATATGATGAGAGATTATCAGGCTCAAATTGGAGCTGCTCCCGCTCCTAGACCTGCTCGGGGAGGCTATCAGGCGCCACGTTGAGGACAGTAGAGGAATATAGCTCCATCTAGAGTCTTTGTTTTGACGCCTAGTAATGCTGAGACAGTTGGCGACGTGGTGATGGGTATGGTTAGCATGCTTTCCTTTAAAGTTACTGTATTATTTGATTCAGGAGTCACATACTCGTTCATGTCTATGGGGTGCATTAAATTATGTGGGGCAGAAACACAGTTATTAGACACTGAATTGTTAGTATCTACACCGATCGGATCAACAGTAAGGTGTAGTAGGGTGCTCCGAGGCTGTTCAATTGATATTCAGGGAAAGATTTTGTCTGCTGATTTGATAGTGCTGGACATGCACGGGTTTGATATCATATTCAGTATGGATTAACTAGCAGCTAACTTTGCCAGTATAGATTTCTGTTTGAGAGAAGTAATATTCAGACCTCCAGGAAGACTAGAATTCAGGTTTATAGGGTCGCAGGTGCAATCCCTACCTCAGTTAGTTTCAGCTATTTAGGCGAGGAGACTGCTCTTGAGTGGTTGTCAAAGATTCGTGGATTTTGTGAAGGAAATGTCATGGAATGAGTTGAAGCTCTCTAGTATGCTAGTAGTAAAAGAATTTACAGATGTTTTTCCAGATGAGCTACCGGGTTTGCCACCTAATCATGAGGTAGATTTTCCTATTGATCTGCTTCCAGGTACAACGCCAATTTCTAAAGCACCTTACCGAATGGCGCCCGCAGAGTTGACAAAATTAAAGAATCAGTTGCAAGATTTGCTTGATAAGGGTTTTATATGGCTCAATGTATCTTTGTGGGGAGCTCCAGTGTTAGGAAATTCTGAACATCCTGGAAACTCTACTCAAACTCTTAGGTCCGATTGAATCTCACATCCTTCCTCGTCAATTGTGTCAGAGAGCCAAATAACTTAGAGAATCCCTCCACGAACCGCCGGTAATACCCAGCCAGTCCGAGGAAACTTTGAACATCCTGTGTAGTAACCGGGAAAAAAATAATAATAATAAAATTTAATTTAAAAAAAATATAATAATAATAAAATAATAAAATAAAATTAATTAATTAAATTAACAAGTAAAATGAATAGTATGATAAGGAAAATATATATATATATATATATATATATATATTGAAGCATGTATATATATATGTGTGTGTGTGTGTGTGTGTATATATATATATAAGTAAGTTATTATGATATGTATTTAATATAAAGGTTAAAGGTATATATATATATATATAAAGTGGAAAGCTTCTTCAAGAAGCTTACTTGGATATTTTTTGGAAGTGCTCTCTCTCTCTCTCTCCTACGACTCTCTCTCTTCTATTCCGGGCTAGTTTTACACCGGATCGACAAACCAAAGCCACCACGACGCTCCTGGCGAAGTTCTCTACAAGTCTGCCGGAGCAAATCGTCAGGGAAATGAAGTTGGATTTCATCCCAAATCCAAGGTAAGACTTTATATTCAATATTTGGATTTTTGACAGTTGAAGAAAATGATATACGCGTAAAAATACTGAACTTTAATACTGGAAATTTTCAGTTCCAGGGTATTGATTGGGAACGTTGGGAATCATCCCTAAGTTGAGGTAAGACTTTTTAAGTCGAATTTGACTTACTGGTAGTTATAAAAAATGTTGTACGTACGAAAATACTAAACTTTAATTCTGCGAGTTTTCATTTTCAGGGTATTGAGTTGAGAACCATGTGGGTACGGGGAAGATTTTCTTAGGGGCTTTTCAGGAATCAGGTAAGGGGATAAACTAAGCTAGTTTTGTTTTGAGAAAATGTATGTATATATATATAGCATCTGGTTTCAGGAAAAATAAATATATTTATATATATGATTTATATTTGGAAAATACTGTTTAAATAATGATATGTTGAATACGTAGAAAATTTGTTTAGTGTGGCATGAGTATAAAAATGTTGTGAAATACTGTTTTTTTTTGGAATGGGGATTATATGGATTTCTATGATAGAAAATCGGCGTACGGGCCAAGATATTTTTATATGTATATGTGATTTGCCGGCGTATGGGCCGTGCTATGTGGATGAGATTTGCCGACGTACGGGCCGTGCTATGTGATTTGCCAGCGTACGGGCTGTGTTATGTGATTTGCCAGCGTACGGGCTGTGCTATGTGATTTGCCGGCGTACGGGCCGTGCTATGTTAAAATGTGTAATACCGGCGTACAGGCCGATGATTTTTATGATACACGTATATATGTGAAATGATATGATTGATGTGAAAATAAATGATATGAGATATTTATGTATCACGGTTTTAGTATATGTATATGATATCAGAACCTGGTTGGCTTAGTCTAGGCTAGCACTTGCACGGTACCGTTGCTATGTGTCCATGGTCCTCGTGATCATGATATCTGTGTTAACGCCACTGTACGGAGTGGTGTGAGATTGGATGGTCGATGTGGTTATTTTCAAGAAGTGTGCTGTTATCGGCCCTGGTGTACGGACCAGTCTGGGTAGACCCATCGGACCTACAGACTACTGTTTGACTTGGCAGTGGTCGGCCAACCATTGTCAGGTCCTGCCTTCGGGCCATACAACCCAGTCATGTGGGGGTAATACATGACAACAGCCAGCTAACCTACCAGGATTGTTTTTATGTTATTATTATTATGATGTGAGATGAGAAATGTTTATGAAAATGTAGTATGTTCTGCCATGTTTTGATATGCATATGTTTTCCCAGATTTGATAAACAGTATTGAATATGTTATGTATGGTATATGTAGAACACAGAATACTCATGTTGCCACACACTGGTATTAGTTTATTTCCCTTACTGAGAGGTGTCTCACCCCTAAATCTTATTAACTTTTCAGGAGCCCCGGATAGGAGAGCGGGAAAAGCCCCGCTGATATAGTACGGTCTATCTACCCTTTTTGAAGGGTAAGTTTTGTAGGGACAGTTAGATTTTGTGGGAAATGTCCCTAGGTTTTATTTTTGGGATGTATATATGAAAATACAGTGATTGTAGTAACTCTGGTATATTGTGGTATATGGTATTGAGATGTACATGTTTGTATATTTTCTGCTGCTAGGGCTTCTGCTTGATGCTTTGATATATCCCTAGTGCCCACGGGCCTAGGTGGATTGTGACCTGCTGAGCTGGAATGTAAGATGTGATGATAATTTATATAAAAAAAAAATATATATGCGAAAAAGGAGTAGGTCGTTACATCCTGCACGCTCTTCGATTTGACCCAGTCAACCACGGCTTCAATCTTACCTAGATCAACTGAGATACCACCTCCCAACACAACATGGCCAAGAAATGCGACCTACTTCAACCAAAACTCACATTTCTTCAACTTGGCATATAACTTCTTTTCCCGTAGTACCTAAAGCACCAACCTCAAATGGTTTTCATGCTCTTTCAGACTCCTAGAGTATACCAGAATATTGTCAATGAATACCACTACAAATTGGTCCAAGCATTCATGAAAAACCCTGTTCATTAGGTCCATAAATACCACTGGAGCGTTAGTTAACCCAAATGGCATGACCAGGAACTTGTAGTGACCATATCAGGTTTGAAAGGCAGTCTTCGTAACATCCTCAGTCCTAAATTTCACTTGATGATACTTTGACCATAAATTGATCTTCGAAAAGACCTGCATTCCCTGCAGCTGGTCAAATAGATCATCTATACGAGGCAATGGGTATTGGTTCTTCAATGTTACCTTGTTGATCTCACGGTAATCAATGAACATTCTCATTGACTCGTCCTTCTTCTTAACGAACAATACTAAAGCTCCCTAGGACGAAACACTAAGTCTGATAAAGCCTTTATCCAGTAGTTCCTGTAACTGCTCCTTCAACTCTTTAAGTTCAGCTGAAGCCATCAGGTATGGAGCTTTAGAAATCGGTGCCTTGCTTTGCAGCAATTCAATAGCGAAGTTCAACTCACAATTCAATAGCCACATACAAATCCTCATCCATCACTTGGGTTTCAACCCCACACAATTTCACAAAATTTGCAGATATAAAGGAGTGGGTTGCTCCTGAATCGAATAAGATAACAACTCTATTTGAAAACAGTAACATGGTACCTGTCACCACGTTGCCAGCGTGTTCTACATCTGTTGGAATAAGAGAGTACACCTTTGCCTAAACTGTGTTTCCCTGAGGCACCTAATTCTTTTCCCAATTCTGACTCAGTGCAAGCGTGTTATTCATCTACGTACAACAGTTTTAAGACACATGGCTCGGTTCGCCACATTGGTAACAGTTACTCGTGAACTGACACTCACAATCATGCCACCTGTGGCACTAGATAGAATGCTCGTGAGTTAATCCCCCTGTGGACCCCGCGGTTCCGCACCCTGGCGATTACCCGTACCATAGTTTTGCTTCTTCCATTGTCCTTGTCGAGAACCAGCTTGAGAACCAGAAGGTACTGGCCTCTTCTTCTGTTCCTGCACCACCTCGTCCTCCTGGAGACCAACCTCAATCACAACGGCTTTATTCACCAGAACAGAAAACTCCTGAATCTGTAGCATTCCTACTAGCTTACGAATATCCTTTTTCAGACCCTTTTTGAACCTTCAAGTCTTCTCGTACTCGTTCGAGATCAAACATGGCACAAAGCGACAGAGCTCAATATATCTGGCTGCGTATCTTTGCATCGCCAGGGTCCCCTGAGTCAGACTTGAGAGTTCGTCTTCTTTTGCGTCACGTACGGGACTCGAGAAGTATCTCTCGAAGAATACCTTCTTAAAATGGCGCCACGTCATCCCTTATGAATTAGTTCTCTACTCCTCTAGCCGACTCATAGCCAACCACCACCTCTCAGCTTCTCCTGCCATCTAAAATGTAGTATAGAGAACTTTCTGCTCGTCAGTGCAGTGTAGAACTTTCAGTATCTTTTCTGTCCTTTGCACCCAGTTCTCCGCTACAAACGGGTCGGATCCTTCAGTAAACGTTGGAGGAGGCATGAGGGTGAACTTCTCAATGGTGCAACCCGCAACCATAGGTGGACACTCCCATCCCCTAACACTTCACTCGATCTTCTGCATAATCTGCTTGGTCAATCCCCGAGGCATGGAATGTGACCCTTCACTCGCAGTCCCCTCTGAGCTACTATCCCAGTTGCTATCCTTGGCCTCCATACTAAAAATAGTATAGGGATAGGCTAGTATTGCTTTATCATAGAACAATTAACACAATCATTGTAGGATATTTATGTTAACTTTTAGACTCTCAAGTCCAGGTTTTTCCTACCGCACAAACACGAAACTGTCAATGGTTTGTCACGATTTTATTGAAATCGTCATTCTAGGAAAAACACAAAATACCGCCAATGAATCCCTGTCTAACTACAAGACAACCCTCGACCTACTCCACCCATTATCTACATCCTTACTTTGGTATGTTCATATAATCATGCCTAACCAAGTCTACAAGACCTAACAACCTCGTTAGCTCTGATACCAAGTTGTCATGCCCCGAACCTGGAAATGCGACCTAGGGTGTGATTTAGTAACCTAACTTGTCCCTGCATCATACAACTTCCATGATACTACACAATATAAGGGTCCAACCGCGTAGGGTTCACGTATACCCTATCCATTATCACATACACAATATATACGTAGCGAAAAATTCAACCTAATACATTCATAAAACCACACTAGAGTCTATACAAAACAGGATCTAATTCCCCAAAATACATAACATACCCCAGGTGTCTACATAACCCAAAATGACAACCTGACCAATGATCAGTACTTACACAAGTACTTCTACATAGCTAACCAACCACCACACTCCTGAAACGCTAGGACGCTAGTGTCGGCTACTTGAAGGACCTGAAAGACACTTGTATGATAGGGGTGAGACATCTCTCAGTAAGGGAGAAACAAGTTATATCAGTGTGTGGGCATATGAGTGTTATTTTAACAGCAAAAAATAATACTTCACAATTCCAGTATTTTCACAACACAGATCTAGTATAGTTCACAATGCAATTCGAGTATAGTTCACAACACAGTGAATTCACAAACACATAGTATATATTTCACAACACATATCCACATTAGAATTAAATTGGATGTCCCAAATCATCGTTAACAACCTAGATGAGCAACTCGTCGGAACTAAACACATCAGAATTAAACCGGATGTCCCAACTCATCGGTAACAACCCAGATGAGCGACTCGTCAGAATTAAAACTGGATTTCAGACCCATTAGAATTTAACCGGATGTCTCGGCCCATAGGTAGCGAACCGGATGCCCTAGCTCGTTGGTAATTAAACCGGATGCTCAGCTCGTCGGTAATTAAATGGATGCTCACCATATAATAAAAATCATCAAATAGAATCCTCGGTATTTAACCGATATTAGTTTTCCATAGATTCTTGAAAACAGTTCCTATATCTCATTTCACGATTTCATAACTCAACTCATTTCAATTTACCAACTCATGTCACACCTATTTGGGTAACCAACAATCACATCATAATTAATCCTAGAATACAGTTTAATATAAAATGCCTTACCTCGATTTCAGAACAAAACCTGAAAATCGTCAAAACGAAGATCTGATCTGCTATAACTGTAGAGATTCCTTCCCTGATCCATGTAGTAACGTCGGATCGTCGATTTGGGTAACAAATAGCCCCAAATAATAGAGAGAGAGAGAGAGAGAGAGAGAGAGAGAGAGAGAGAGAGAGAGAGATTTGGTTCGAGTTCTAGAGAAAGAGAGAGAGAGGATTTTGGTTTCTTCTCTATTAAGAAATGAAATAGATATTTATAACTTAGTTGACCCGGCCAGCCTCGTCGACGAGACAACGTCCTCATCGACGAGCATAAGAAGGGAGTTCATTGATGACGGAGTTGGCCTCGTTGATGAGCCTGAGATTTCAGAATTCCCAAAATATCTTGGTACTCCCTCGTCAAAGAACCTTTGAATTTCATCATTGAGCTGTAGAAGTGACTTCATCGACGAGAGAAGGAGCCTCGTTGATGAGCCCTGCTGTTTTTTCCCTTTTTAATTTCCTTCCCCTTTCTTATTTATTTAATCCAAAATTCTCAGGTCGGGTTCTTACAGAGTTAGAAGAAGAAGTCTACATGACGATACCGCCAGGTTTCAGTAAAAAAGGTGAAGAAGACAGAGTATGTTAACTCAAGAAGTGTAGAGACCTGGGGAATTATAGCAATTAATTAATAAAAGGGAAGGAGAGAGAAGGAAATTTCAAAGGGGGACTTAGCAGGTTCTTGTCGATGAACGCAGAGCACTCGTCGATGAGCAGTCTTCTTAGGCTCGTTGACGTGGACACGTGTCTCGTCGACGAGAACTTACGGAGAGGGCTGATTTCAGGGCCTGAAATTCGTCGATTAGGGTTATGTGTTCATCGACAAACTCCCTTCTTGGCCTCGTCAACGAGGTGATGTGGCTCGTCGATGAAGCCACGTGGCCAGCCACCTATATATAACCAAAAATTCATTTTTTAGCAAGAAAATTCGTCCCATTTCACTTTCTCTCTCTAGAAAACAAACCCTCTACATTTTCTTTAGATTTTCGGCTCCGATTCTCTCCAGTTCAATGATTAGAAGCTACCATGTTGATCCTGAGGAGATTCTCTACAACCTAGCCTAAACAGAATGTTGATTTGAGAAGTTTGGGCACTATCCCAATTTCAGGGTAAGTAGATTATTTTGGTATTTCCAGTATTATCAGGTGTACCTGAGCTCAGATTTTGTGTTGTATGAAAATATACTGGTGTTTTGTGGAATAAAATTAGGGTGTTATGATTTCAGGGTTAGGGTGTTTTGGGACCCTACAGGCATGGGTTAAGGACCCCAGTGGTTATTTCTCCAGGAACCCAGGTAAATTATAGTTTAGGAAATTACGAATAGGCAGATTCAGGAAATGTGAGTATGATGATTTTTTGGAAAATACTATGTTTTACTAGGGAATTTGTATATATGTAATAACATGATTTTGAGGTTGATACGCTGTGGGCGTGAGGGTTGAATTGGAGGCAAGCCTTCCAATCATATAGATAAGGGAAATATGCTATGCTAGAAATTTTAGAATATTTATCAGTAAATTACATGTTTTTTTAGATTATTATCCAATATGCAAATTATTTGTATATTACAAGTTACTATTTTCAGAATATGAAATATTTATTTATTTAGTTGTGTGGCATGAGATATTATCAGAACAATACAGAAATCCTATAGTTTTCATATTACTATGATTTACAGTATTTACGCAGAAATATGTTTTATCAGATTTTAAAGAATTATAAATTACAGTGTATATACAATCAGATATATTTTATAGATATATATTATACAGACAGATATTTTATAGCATATACAGATTACCATGATTCCCATAATTTTAAAGTCATAACACTATGATATTACAGTTTATACTGTTTAGATATTACAAATCAGTTATTACAACTATTACAGTTCAGATATTAAAGTATTTACAGAACAGTTTTCGGTGTTATGGTTATTTTGGAATCATGATGAAATAGTAAAATATATAGATAGAAAATAGTATTATACAGTATCAGACCTTGATGAAATAATTTAGATATCAGTAGAGCACGGTACCGTTGCTACTATAGATCATAATGCAACCACACATCTCAGATAGTGTGTGGAGGATTCCGTCAACTGTGCTTGGAGGGATTGTAGGCTCCCCAGAAAACTGGGTTGAGGTGGCTGGTTTGACGAGGTAGATACTAGTACCATGCCTTGGAGTGATTGCAGATGGCCGAGCTGAGGATTGGTAGAGTTACAGTTGACTTATCCTGGTAGGCCAACCATAGTTAAGTCCCGCCTATGGGCCGCACAACCCTGTCATGAGGGGTTAAATCATGACGTACAATTTTTCAGGGTAAACATCACAGTTATGTATATGTATACAGATTTACAGAATATCAACAAAAATATTATGATACAAGAAGTATGAAAAGTAGAAAACTCGGATATTACGGTTGTATGTTAAACTATAATAGATGCAAGTTGTACAGTATAATGTTTTACCATCTTTTACAATTTCAATTATTTATCACTATAGTATTTATGGAAGTCAGTCGTCACACACTAATAATAGCATATTTCCTCTTACTGTTCGTTGTCTCATCCCACTGATTTAATATTTTTCAGTGATCTAACTAGATGAACAGATCAGGCTCGCTGATAGAGGGATTGTTACACAACCCTGGTTGTGGGGTAAGTGTTATCAGGGAGATGGGTTTTTCGGTAGTGTTCCAGGGTTTTTGGTAGATGTTACTGAGAGATGTGTTTTTGTGTATGTATACTTGCGGAAATATTGAATTCTGGTATTGTAAATATGGATGTACAATTTTATGCTTACCGCTTCGTAGGTATGTTAAATAAACAGGGTTTCCTCAGTGTTCATTTGGCCACCCACGAAAGAGACCCAAGTCCTAGTAGCCCTGCTAAATGGTGATTCAATATGGGTTCTACATCTTGGAACCACGCCAATTTTGGAGCGGCTTTGTGATAATGGAACCAACCAGGCTTGAGATGTTATAGTAGATAATCCAAGGGTATCAAAGTAATTAAGTTTCAATATTTAGTAAAGTTTAATTGAAGAAAAAAAATAGTATAGATTTTCGAGTCGTTATAAGAAGTTCTTGTATGGACTTAAGCAATCTCCTAGAGCATGGTTCGACAGACTTGTGAAGGTGATAAAGAACCAAGGATATCTACAAGGGCAATCAAATCACATTATGTTTTTCCAACAGTCTGAAAATGGGAAGAAAACAATTTTGATTGTGTATGTTGATGATATAATCCTAACTGGAGATGATACAGCGGAGATGGAAAGATTGGAGAAGTCCTAGCCCCTAAGTTTGAAGTTAAATACCTGGGACAAATGCGGTACTTCTTGGGAATGGAAGTTGCTAGATCAAAAAAGGGTATCAATGTCTCTTAGTGAAAGTATATCCTTGATCTCCTAATTGAAACTGACATGCTTGGATGAAAACCTAATGAAACCCCAATTGAAGTAGTAAAGAGAGTTGAAGACTGCGAAATGTCAGTTGAAAAGGAGAGGTATCATAGATTGGTTGATAAACTAATCTATCTATCACATACCAGACCCGACATCGCATTTGTAGTAAGTATGGTAAGCCAACACATGCATTCACCAAAGAAGACACACCTAAAGGCCATGTACAAGATTTTCAGGTATCTCAAGGGTTCTCCAAGCAAAGGACTCTTCTTCAAGAAGTGTGAAAGCAAGGAAATAGAAGTTTTCATAGATGCTGATTGGGCAGGATCAGCAGAAGATAGAAGGTCTACCACTGAATATTGCACCTTTGTATGGGAAAATTTGGTGACTTGGAGGAGTAAAAAATAGATTGTAGTGGCTCAAAGAAAATGTTAAAGAAGGAACCATTTGTATGACTTATGTGCCTACCAAGGAACAAACATCAGACATCTTTACCAAAGGGTTAGTCGACAAAGTTTTGATGATTTCATCTGCAAGTTGGATATGATCAATATCTATGATCCAACTTGAGGGGGAGTGTAGAAACTTCGAGTATCTTGGAGTGATTTAGGGGATATTTATGTAGAGAATTGTATATTATTAAGAGAGATTATTCTAGAAGATTGTTTCCATTTTTAGCATACCCGATTGTATTATAAGTAGTGTATTAGCTTGTACAAAGATTTATTCAAGAAATACAAAAATTATGTAACAAATCTGAGCTTGTTCCTGTGTTTATGGTCTGTAATAATAGGGATTTATGATAGGTGATGGAATGAAGTAGAAAAGAAATGAGAGGAATGATAGAATTGTGGAATGATTGTGATGAATTAATGCCAAAAGATTGAAACTACAAGAACCGAGAAAGAAAATAATCACAGGGGAAAGGAACCAAGCTCTTTCGAGGGAGCATCCTCCAGACTCAGATTTAGTTTAGCCAATTCTGAATGTCCAGCGAGTTGGTTCAATTCCCTTGATAAAGGGAACTAACTTTCTCTCTCCTCTAATTGTTGCAAACAGTAAGATTCGTTCTACGTAACTACTAAATGAAATATGGAATATGCATGGGCTAAATTAGGCCAAGGGTTCCAGGTCTGTTTAAAGCATGACCGGCCCAACTAGTCTTTAACAGAGGCCCGAAACAGACACAAAACTAACAAGCCTACTTGTGACAAATTATTCATTCTAATTTTAGTACTAAAATTGATTTCATTCCATCCCTACATACTAACATTGAGTGCATACTGCAGGAAATCAATGGTGTCCCACTGATTCATGGAACTAATAGTAATTCAATTTTTCCATCACCAATATCTCGGTCTTCTCCTTTGACCTCCCCTGCTTTTCCCCAAAAATCGTGCACGCAGAAACCAAACTCATCATATTATATCCAAACTCTTGATTTCTTGGGAAAAAAATTTCACCGGTAAATCTTAATTTCTTGATTAAAGACCTACCACCGACTCTTAATCAAATACTGTGCAAAGCTTCGTTGAATGATTGAAGGCAAACCAAGCTCTTGATGAAAGACTACATAACTGAAGACGTCGAAAAGCTTCGTTGAAAGAAATTTAGGTTTTGCATTGAGGCGAGAGACCAGGGCAGAGGGGAATATTCAAGTTACGTTTCTTGAAGTTACCTTTATTATTATTATTATTATTCCCCCTTATAATTTCCCTATGTTTATGACATAAACAAGAATTAAAACAATTTCTCAATTTTCCTCCCTTTCCAAATTAGCTTCAGACATTCCCCACAATTCTTATATCTTCTAAAGCTTTTTTCAACATAGATAAAATATATTGTTTGAATTGCACGTGCTCCTAGGTAATTTCCTTATAAAAATAATGTCATTTTTTGATATTATTGTCTTTTACAGAAAAAAAAGGGATGTCGTTTTGTTTATTAATCACCTAATAAATTTATTAATAATGTTACCATGCATGGTTTTGACTTTTCACTCTACAATTAAATGCGATCATTTTGGCGTAAAAATCGTAAAAAAAAAAACCGGGTTAAGGCTTTTTTTGATGTAGGACGAATAAGGGTGACCTAGTTCTACTGATTTCAATCCTCACAAGCAAGTATACGCACTCAAACACTTTAAATTAAGAATTCAATTAATTAATACAAACACAATAAATCATGTTAATTATATTTTCACATGTTATGGAATTTTGAAAAGGTGTATGATGCTGTTAAGAAATAAGTCCCAATTGATTCTTTCAAAAAGATATTAAGTTAAATGCGGAAAGATGCAATTTCAAAGTTTCAAGAATTAAATTCTAAACTTAGCAAACAATATTCCCATTGATTGATTTAAAGCTAGCAAGTATCAATAATGAAATCTGATGGCCCAAATGCGATATTTAAACATGGAAGTTCAAATTTCAAGCTTGGGATTACATAAGGTTAAGCAAGGACTCAAATAATATGAAATAATATTGAAAGTTCAGATTTTTGGTGGCTACAATCGACTGGTATTAAAGGATTAGTCGCCTGATGAATTTAAGAACAACTTTCTGAAGTGGCAATGTTGGGTTTGTCAATTGGGCCAAGGTCCTCAATCGGCTATCTGAGATTTAGACAAAAAATACCGATAGTCAGTAGCAGGTTAGTCGATTGACCATCAAGGTTAGTCAACTGACCATTAGGGTAGTCTACTGACCTACTACGGGTTTAAATAAAAATGCAAGGATTCAAAGCAATTTCTCACCCAAAGCTTATAGGGCTTCAAATAAGGGTTCTCAAGCAATTCAAGGGTTAAATAAAGAACAATCTTACTAAAGGAAATCATTGGATAACTCAATTTGATTCACCACAAATCAAAACACACCTTGGAATTTCTTAATCAAGCTTTGAGTTGCAATGGAACTGCTATGCACTTGTGATGGTCCAAGTGAATACTGACGCTACCAATAATTATGAAGGATATATTGATGTTATTCTTCACAAGTTAGACTAGCTCTGAAATCCTTTGTGCACACTTTGATATATGGATGAATATACTACAAATGAAATGATGTATTGTTGGCCGTGTGGGGGTAACCTGGTGGTGGCCGTGTGGGTGATGGATGGAGGATGTGAAAGAGGGAAATAAAAGGAATTATTGGATAGTTAGTGGTCTCTCACCACTTGATCTTTAGGGTGAACGAACGTAGCCTCTCGCCACTCAGTCACAAGGATCGAAGCAAACTTAAACAAACTCACAAAGACAAAGTCTTTAACTGAATAACAATATATTCTCTAACTTTCTGCTATTACAACTATTACAATGGAGATATACAGAGACTTGACATGGGGAAGGGGAAGACACAAACATAACTAGCTAAGCTAGCATGGGGGGACAAAATAAATGCACACAATTAATTCCCATGTAAGCATGGGAGACACACAACTCTCAACACTCACAAACTTTTAGTAAAATAAATACTACACTAATTCTAACATCATAAATACTAAACACAACTCACAAAGCACACAACTTACAACACATATTAAATACTAAGCACACTTGCAAGTTAAGTTATCTTGCAATAATACAAAGTAAGTCAAAGGGGAGGCCCAGTCGTGTGGGGCCTAATATGAAACTATGTGGGGCCCACAAGACCGTGTGAGACCCACAAGGGGTCTTGGTCTTAGATTTGCTTTGGCATCTCTGTTGGGGTCTTTCTCACACTGGAACTTCTTCTAGATACTCTGTGAGTTCCTGTGTAGCAATGAACAAAAGGGGCATTCAGAGGTCGTCCATGTGTTAACATGTCGGCAAAGAAAATGTGGACATCTGGAGGTCGTCCACGTGCCATAACATCTGCAAAAGAAAGGGGTATCGCATGCCGATCCCCATCATTTTTAGGAGTGCCTTTCAGAAAAAGTGTTAAAGTTAATAAGTGTTGAAAGTTATAAAAAGTGTTTGATTGTATTCTAAAATAAGTAATATTAGAATATTTACTTTTATTATAGAGTATTATATGATTTTTTTAAATATTTTAAATTAAAAATATTAATATTTTTAATTAATAATTTCACTAATAGTTATTTTAATTATTTACAATTAAAATTTTAATATTTTCTATTAAAAAATAATATAAGATTATTATTTTTAATTAATAATATTGTTGTTATTAATGTATACTAATAACATATAACTATTATATTAAATTATGATAAAAATAATAATATTAATTAAATAATTTTTAACTTATTTAATGTTAATTTGAATTAATAAATATTTTTTGTTCAATCCATAATTTAATTATAATAAAAATATAAAATTTTAAAAAATATATTTTAAATGAAAATATTGATGTTTTTCTAATACAAAATTTAAATGATAATTATATTAATTTTATAATCAAAATGTAAATATTTTTTACTAACTAAAACAATATAATACTATTTATTAATTAAAAATGATATTGTTATTAATGTATATTTATAACATATGATTGTCGCATTAATTTAATTTTTAGTTTATTTAATATTAATTTAAATTTGTAGATGGTTCCTTTTATTCATTCCATAATTTAGTTATATTTTATTAATAACTAATAGGTTATTACGCATAATAAATAAAAAAATGGTTAATTATTAAATAAATAATTAATTAATAATCATGTTAACTGCACTTTTTAATTAATATTTAAATATTTTTGTTAAGTAAAAATAATATAATATTATTTTTTGATTAAAAATAATCTTGTTCTTAATTTATATTTGTTACATATGATTATTATATTAATTTATCTTAAAATAATATTATTAATTAAATTAGTATTTTTAATTTTTGATATTAATTTAAAATATTAGATGATCCTTCTTCTTCTTCATTCCATAATTGAATTATGTTTCATTAATAATTAATGTATTATAATATATAATAAAATAGTATGTGATTATCTTCTTGTTGGCCTTACAAAGTTTAATCTCGTTTTGATAATAACAAATTAAGGGTGTACTTAACATGTTTGTTAAAATATCTACTAGGACTTTAAAAAGAGCTTATGAGATCAAGTTCATGTGTTTGAAGAAGATGAATGAAGTTTATACTCAAGGCAATAAGTTATGATGGATGTTAAAGCATATTGAAGGAAGAAGTACAAGTTGGACATAGCATGGAAGCTGAAGCATGAAGACTTAGTGTTTAAGATAGTTTTATCATATACAAGTCTTATGCAAGTACTTTACAAATTCAGTATTGATGCATGAAGCTCTTAAAAAATATCTTTGACTTAGAGACCTTATTTTAAAATCATGGAAAATGTTTTTAAAGTCTTACATACGTTTTTCCAAGATTAAAGTTAATAATTGAAATCAAATTTATAAAAATATAAAAAGTTGAAAGCAGGATAGGCGACTCATGTAATATCATCAGGCACCTGACATTTTTATGTGCTTTTTGAGAAGCAAACGGAATCGAGACAGGTGATTGACTCATTAAAGTACAGTCAACTGACCCAATACTGTGTTTCAAAATACACTGAACTTATAAAGCTCAGGCGACTGACCCTCGTGTCACAGTTGACTGAAGTTCATGTTTTAACTTTTAAATAACGTTTGAAAAGTTTTCAAATTTGATTTGTTGGGCTCCAAACTTGGAAAATACTTGGGAAATATTGCAAGAAACTTGGGGAAAACGTCAAGTAACTTTACTACTCTATAAATACTTGTTAATTTTACAAAATTATATACAAGATCAAGCACATAAAATCAAATATTCATAGTTATCTTGTTGAAAGTTTTCTGAAGAACTGTTATGCTCTTTCTGATTTAATTCACGATATTCTGAATCTCTCTACTGCGATTCTCAACTCTAAATAAAAAATTTTGTGATCTTCTCAACTCTAAATAAGAAATTTGGTGATCTTCTACTGAGCTTCATCTTTTCTATTGTTTATTGATTGAAGTATATTGATTTTAATTATACAAATCTGTTATAACTGAGAGTTCTACTTGTACGGATAGAAATTGTTTCTTGTTTCTATTTTTGACGAATCAGGGTTATTGGATCGTTGTTGACTTTGGTGCAATCCCAAGAGGGGGGTGAATTGGAAATTTAAAAATTTCCTCCTAGGTTCAGCTAATCTAGTAACAGTATTACGCAACCTAAGGGCAGACTAAGTGTATATGAAATTGCAGATACGATATATTAATCACCTTTCAGTACATACAATGCAATTCCAGTATTTCCCAGTCAAATGCAATATATTTAGCAAGAAAATTAAATCAAGCACAAAGCATAATATAATGCGGGAAATGTAAACTTGACACCAAAAATGATATTGAAGTTCGGCTAGTCCTGCCTACATCCCCGCCTTGGCTCATAAGCACAAGGATTCTACTAAGGGCTCACTTCACGGGTGAAGCGATACCGTATACAACACCTTACCAGGATGGTGCACATAACTTTTCTAACCGGGTCTAAGCCAATCCGAGCCTATTCAATAGGGCTAGTCTCCCTCTTCAGGCCCACGTCTGGAATACAACAAATATTCAGTATAAATTTTGCATACACGGAAATATGCTTCTCAACAAGCAGATAGGTTCCACAATATAGTCTAGAGAATAATGCAAACACAGATGATAGTAAATATGCTCAATGCTTAATAATGTGTGCTAAACACTCAATCTAATGTGAATATACAATCAAGATCTAGAGTGTATTTCCAAGCAAACTTTGAAACAAATAATCAAAGCAAATCAATCACTGCAAGTTTCAAAGTGTTTCAATAAGAATATTCAAAATATCTCAAACAAAATTTTTCTTAAAATAATAGCTCAAGAGATATTTGAAAAATGTAAGCTTGTGAAAAATATTTATGCAAGTCAAAAACACACAAACTTGATGAGTCTTGCAAACAAGATGCAAAGACTCACTAGCTACAAGGATTTTCCCACACAAAGATCGATTGATTAAATCGGGAGAAAAACCCTAGCTAACAACTCTCAACAAAAAGAACAAGCAATCTATAACAAAGAGAGTTTGAGTAATATGAATCACTCAATAACACTCTTAGGAAGTTGGATTTGTCAAAGGAATAACAAGCAACGAGTGTTTGGGCTTTGTAGTATGAAAAATATGATCTTGAAAATACAGAGAATTTCGGTTAATCAAATATGTTAATCTCCCTTAATTTTTGCAAATGAACTCATACATATAGAGGAGACCAAAGTTATAACCGTTTGAGACATATAGGGAATTATTAAAAATGTTTTAAATGTGTTTAAGAAATTAACCCTGTTTTACCCTAATTAATTGTGGTAAAAATTTGGCCAACCCGAGGATTTCGGTGGAGAGAGCCATAGGTTCGGTCGCTCGAATAGACACAACTGGAAATAGTGAATTTTGAAGTTCGGGTGCCTGAGTGTGGGTTCGGTTTGTTGACCGAAGGCGATTTTCATTTTGTCCGAGATTCGGTCGTCTGAACCATAGTTCAGTTTACCGAATTGCCAATATCGGTCGCTCGAGGGTAAAATGAGCTGTAAGTTCAGGCGCTTTGGGACGATGGAAAAGTTCATGGTACAAGTTCGGTTAACCGTGGACACTCAAGTCATTTGAGTTCGGTTGCTCGAATCCTGGTCAACTTTTTGATCGGTCCACAATTCGATCGACTGAGACAATTTGACTTGCCTGGTTCGGTCGTCCGAATCCCTTTCAAACTTAAGATTTTGGTCCTGTTTGAGTTAAAATTTAAGTGCAGGGACCTAGGGTTTATCTAAGGCCAAGACTATTTAACTTAACCTAAAAAACTTGGCGTCGGTCGACATAATCCTTTCATGCACGTGATGTAGTTATTATAGACCATATTATATTACAAGTCAAGTAAAAATTGAATACAAATACAATATCAAATAGGTCTTCATTCTTTCACTTCTTCAGATGCCATATATATGAAGCATGATCTTTGTAGTCTGTACGACCTCCTTGAGTTCCTACCATCAGTGCATGCTAATGATGAACCTATTCAAGAAGCTCAGTGCACAGGTGAGAAACATTAGTTTTGTCATAATCAAAACGGGATCAGACTCATAGAGTCAACAATCGTTGCCTAACAAGAAGGGGTATTCTTGTTATAGAGGGGTCTTCACCTCATACAGAGAGAGGCTGTAACTTTGTCTGAAAAAAAGTTGGAAAGGAAAAACCTCACAGCGTGTTGCTTGGGGTAAGGATGTAGGCCACTGGTTGAACCTTGTAAAAAAACCGGTATTTCTCTCTTCTTCCCTAATCTCACTACTTTAATGCAAGTTTATAATCTGCGTGTATGTTTATTGAGAACTTGCTGCATATTGGAAGTTGCTGAAATACTGATTTTAGTTCTTACTTGAAATCAAGAAACTAAATTGTTTATCATTGATTGGTTTAACAAACTCAGAGTAAAATTGAATACTGATTTTTGAATATCACAACTGAACTTAATTTTGTTAAATTAATTATTCCATTGAAGGAAAGATGCAGACTTTATAAAATCAAGCTTCTCAAATTATTCTTGATATTGTTAATATTCATTGTTGAAGAACCATTTTGATTCTGAATATTGAATTTTGAGATTGATATTTGTGATTGGAATTTAAGAGCTAGTATTTAAAATCATTCATTTATAATAGATTGCATTTGGATTAAACACAGGATTGTTAACTGAACTTGTGCGGTTGCTGATTGTGTAGTTATTGGAAATTAAATTGAAAAGGGTAATATTTAAAGGTATTTACAAATCTAAATTACAAACAAATTTTAAAAACCCAATTCACCCCCTCTTGGGAGTATACCTAAATTCTCATTTCTCATTATTTTTAAATTATAAATTGTCATTAAATTTTTCATATTTACAAAATTGACCCCACCTTGAATAGTGTCACTTATAAGTGATCAAAAAATTATTTTACATTGTTTCTCAAAATTCACTTAAATAATTTCAAAAAAATTGGATTTGGAAAAACACATTTGGTCTTTATTACTTAAAAAAAAGTACTTTTACAAAAAAAGTGATGTTTGACGCATTATAACTAACACTTATTAAAAAATATGCTTTTCCAAAACTACTTTTTTGAAAACTATTTAAATGAGTTTTAAGAAACAATCTAAGAGAGTTTTTTGACTTCTTATAAGTGACATTGTTTATATGCGGGTCAATTTTATAAATATAAAACATTTAGTGACTATTTCATAATTAAAAAATATATTAGAAGACAATGTATACTATTTTATTATGTATTACAATATATTAATTATTAATGAAATATAATTCAATTCTGAAATGAAGAAGAAGATCCATCTATTAATTTAAATTATATTAAAATTTTAAAATACTAATTTAATTAATAATATTATTTTTAGCATAAATTAATATGATAATTTTATTTTATAAATATAAATTAAGAAAGAAATTTTTGTTAATAAAAAATTAATATTATATTATTTTTGCTTAATAAAAATATTTAAATATTAACTAAAAATAACAGTTAAAATAATTATCAATTAATTTTTTAATTAAAAGTTAACCATATATTATTTTATTATGCATTATAAGCTATTAATTATTTATAAAATATAATTAAATTCTATAATGAATAAGAAGAATCATATATAATTTAAATTAACATGAAATATACTAAAAATTTTAATTGAGTTATTAATACTATATTTAACAAGAATTAATGTATAATCATATGTTATAAATATAAATTAATAACATGATTATTTTTAATTAATAAATAACATTATATTATTTTAGTAATAGAAATATTTAAACTTTTAATTAGAAAATTAATGTAATTATCATTTAAATTTTTAATTATAAAATATTTATATTTTTATTAAAATAGTTTTAAAGATAACTATATTGAATAAGACCTATTTATTAATTTAAGTTAATATTAAAAAAATTTAAAATTTTAACTTTATTAGTAATTTTATTTCTATCATAATGTAATATGATTGCAATTTGTAGTGAATATACATTAATAATAAGTCTTTTTAATTAAAAATAATAATCTTATATTATTTTTTAATATAAAATATTTAAATTTTAGTTTCAAATAATTAAAATAATTATTAATTAAATTATTAATTAAAAATGTTAATATTTATAATTTAAAATATATTTAATAATAATTATATAGTAACTTATAACAAAAATAAAGATTCAAATATTATTTATTTTAAATATAATTAAATATTATTTATAATTTTCAGTATTTTTCCAATTCAATAATTATTACGAACGCTTATTAAATTTAGCAATTTAAAAAAAAATACTTCAGCCGTTCCAAACATCCCTTGGCAACTTTTGCTCTTCCTCTCGAACGGTTATAGCTCTCTCCTTCTTTTTCTCTCGTCGAAATTCATTTGTTAATTGGGTTACGCTGCTTGATCTTTAATCTTTTAGTTGTTCAGTTCGTGAGAAAGTTGAGTTAAAGAGTAGAAATATTTCTCTTCCTTCCTCTGGTACGTCTCTCTCCCCCTCATGAATGTTCAAATTAAAGAAAATTATAATCGTGTCGGTCTTGCTGAGAAGAAGAAAAATATTATGACTTGCTTTCAATTGTTTGGAATGAATTTTATTTAGCGTTCCTGTTCCACAGCTTCTTAGAGTCCAAACGGAGGATTGTTTAAGCGTTTAAATCAAATTCCCCGGACACCAGTTTGTTTAATTCTGCTTGTTATCCAACATGCGTATTAAGTGTTTGTCGAAATGCCTGAATATGATTGTTTGCTATATCGGCTGTTGTGGCCTTGTGGGTCTTGTTTGTGTTTTGATGATGCTTCATATTTTTGTTTGTCTAAGCACTTGCTAAACGAATTTTTTCTTCGAAAATATGGATTCGTATGGTTTGTGACGTAATATGAACTTGGCACTTTGCGTTGGGTTTGATTCCCGTTTGTAATTGTGAAGCCTCATTGTATTTGGGTTTGAAACTTCTACAGACTACCCTTTATCGGATGCATTTATTCCTGGCAAGTGTTTTCTACTGTCCATGATATTAATTCTAATATTCTACGGACTAGGAATTCTTAAATGGATATTATGGTGTTACTCTGATGGTACATTAGAAGTTTTGATACGGCAGATTAAGGTTTTCTGTGCTCTCTCAAATTCTGAAACACCTTTCATATATGCTTGGGCTGTCCTCATCGAAATGAAACATTTGTCCCTTTTGGGAAATTGGTTTGGAACCTACATAATTTATTAGTTGTATTGAAGAAAGAAATAGCTGCTGAGCCGATCACTGCTTTAAATCCAAATAACTTGAAATAAATCATATTACTGAATAAACAAATAAACAGTGCCTAAATCCCACTATAAGCACCACTGATGATGCATTTTCATCCGTTGAAGCTTCAATGGCGGTCATCCTCTGCCTCTTCAGCATCCTCACATCCTACTGGACCATGAATATGGTTTCAGTTGATCTTTGCTACCAATAAGTATGTCTTCATCAATGATAAGTCCAGAATCTCGTTCGTTCCATTTTTCATATTGAATTGTACAAACCTGTTAACAAATATAAAAAATATAAATAGAGATGTAAAATTTTGGCACCAACCATTTTAAAAACACTGAGGACCGATATATGGAATTAGAATGATTAATTCTTACACCAGCAAACCTATAGTGAAGCAATAGACTGAATCATTGATTTGTTTTTGAAGTTGCCAATTTCAATTGATTGCTTGATGGAGTATTTCTGTTTAAAGACTGCATGCTTTAAGTTAAACATAATCTAATAGACATTGCAAATCCAAAATCATATTGTGAGAGAGAGAGGGAGAGAGAGAGAGAGAGAGGACCACAATGATTAATTCTTACACCAGCAAACCTATAGCGAAACAGTGGATTGAATCGTTGATTAATTCTTAAACTTAAAGATGCCTATTTCTATTGATTGCACAATGGAGTATTTTTCTGTTTAAAGATTGCATGCTTTAAGTTAAACATAATCTCATCGGCATAGCGAATCCAAAATCACATAGAAAAAGTTTAGAGTGAGTTGAGGCATTCTAAGAATTAGAGATTGAGCATTTTAAGAAACAATATACGTGAGAGATATAGTGTGCATGGAGGAAGACAAATGTATAATACGTCAGATTAGAAATCTGACAGATTAGGATAATTATATGGAGATATAATGGCAAAAGGGAGATCTTATCATGTGGAAACGCAGCTGTCGAGGCCAGGGAAGGAGCTGCTGGTGAATCCTCAACCCACACTTCTACATCTTATGAAAATTCTGATCAGATTACAATTCAGCAAGCACTGCCTTGTCCCTGACTTCATGTCTTTTTAAGACGCCTTTGAAATAGGGGTCTTCCATGTATTGATCCTTGCTTTCATTCCAACAACACTCTTAAACATGGTTACCAGCAAACACACTCTACTACTTAGTGCATGCTCTTCTGCGAACCAGCCTCATAGCGCATTATGAGAGTGTATTATTGCAAGAAGGCCACTCACTTCATACGTCTATGACTCAGTTTCTTTTGAGAGTTTAAATAATGTAAAGCTTCATGATCTGAATGTAAAATAAACTCTCTTTTAATCAAGTAATGGTGGCAAAATTTTAAGGCTTGGACAATAGCATAGAATTCCAGATTATAGGTGCAGTAATTCTGTTGTGTCCCGTTAAGTTTCTTGCTGAAATAAGAAATTGGACACTCTTCTTGACTTAGATCAGCTCCAATCCTACTTTGGATGCATCACAATCACTTCAAGGACCTTTGCAAACTCTGGTAAAACTAACACTGGAGTAGGCCAGTCCACAATTGCTTGTATTTTTGTTGGATCCACTTCTATACCGTGAACAGGGACCACATTTCCAAGAATTTCCAATCTGTCGACCATTAAGATGCACTTCATATTTTTATATAGATTATTTTTCTCCAAAACTTGCAGGGCCCTCAAATGTTTGGTATGAGCCTCAGGATCCTTGCTATAAATTAGAATATCATCAAAGTAGAATGCCCCAAACTTTCTAATAAAAATGTAAGCATCTGGTTCATAAACCTCATGAAAGTGTTAGGTGCTTTGGAAAGCCCAAGTGGCATTACAAGCCATTTGTAAAATACATCCTTGTGTAGAATGTTGTCTTCCATTCATACCTCCTGAATACGAGTTTGGTCGTAGTCACTCTTCAAATCCAATTTAGATAACACCTTTATGCCGCATAACATATCCAATATCATCAAGTCCAGGTATAGAGAACCTTGACTTGATTGTTTTTTCGTTGCTTGCTCAGCTGTTCATGTGACTGTTGCACATTTGCCATGTCTCATTCTTCTTTTGTGTTAGTCAAGCAGGTACATGCATGGACAAAAACTTTCTTGAATTTAAAATCCCTTTCATAATAACTCTGACATTTGTTTCTGCAACTTCATGTTGTATTGGACTCATTTGATAATGTCGCAAGTTTGTAGCTGCAAAATTAGGCCACTCGTGCAGGGGCAAGTTTCTTATCACAATGGGGAATGATGTAGTATTGCTGCACCAGGAATAGCATACTTAATATTGTTAGTAATTATATTTACAACTGTTCTTAGGAGTCATTATTATGGTCAGTCATGTGTGTCATTTCCCAAGTCCAAGTCTATTATTTACAAAGTTCGTTTTTGAGTTTAGTTCCAAATTTATTTATGAAGTCTTTTGAGTCTAGAGAAGGCAATCAGTTGTAGTCAACAATAGTCAATTTCTTAGGTACATTTAATGCCCAAAGTTGTCATGCACTTGTATTTATACTAGCCCAAATAATGAAGAGACAATACAAAATTTTCGTTTCTATTTTGGTTGTCTATTCTGGTATGTTCAGAATTTTCCCAAACTAGGAAGTGTGGGTTGACCCAGTGGTTCCTTCCATAGCTTCTGCTGTGCTTCTGTGCAACAGGATCTCTATGTGCCACTAAATATTGCTGCAGTTAATGATATGTCATATTTATAATCTGAACGATTCTACAGTGTCTTTCCTCCATGCATTCTGCATCATGTAGGTAGACACGACTACTGCTTAATATATCAAACAACAAAACAAATCACTTTTCAGAGATCTTTCAAACAAAAAAATATAATACATGAGAGAGAGTTCTTGGGGGCATTTTAACAAACAGAGACGGAAAAATTTTAACAAATGAGGCCACTAGATTGCACCTAAAATATTTGAAAAGATGGAAGTGAGATTTCTAGCACAGAGAGCAGACTGAGGTTCACAGTTGCCTTCGGTGGCCTTGCCTTGGTGTTGGTGGAGACCTCTGTGGCCTGTGCATGCATATTTGATATTTTGAAGCACAATCATGCTGTACTTCAAAGGGAATTAGTGATTTGATTGATCTTTAGCAAATCTGATATTCAAATTTGTTAGTGTGCCTTTTTTTGTTTTTTATTTATTATTTTTTTCATATATTAAGAGGTCGTGCCTTGGTGCGATGGCAAGTGCCTCCGCCTCGGTACGAGTGGTCTCGGGTTCGAGACTTGGGAGCGGCCTCTCCAAAAATGGGGGTAAGGCTTGCCGACATCCACCTCTCCCAGACCCCACTCAAAGTGGGAGCCTTGTGCACTGGGTACGGCCTTTATTTTTTTCATATATTGCCTTTGCGATTTTTGTAAACGGTGTTTAATGCGTTCTGATCTGCATGGCTAGCCAATGTATTGGGGGCCCTCCAAATGTTGTTGCTGTGACAGATGGCACAGGGCCATGTGGTGGGGATGATTCCCTCTATAATTTCTCTTGTATCTGGGGCTATTATGCAGGCAATCCTAACCTTCCTCTTCATTTCTTTTTTCCCTTTCAGATTTCTCATCTTGGGGGTTTGCTTGTTGAGGAAAATGCTGTGTTTGAATGGTGTCTCTCTTGCCCGCACCTTCCCTTCCACCAAATGGTTGTTTGCTCGGCATTCATGCAGCAAATTGTTTGTTGGAGGTCACTCTCCCTCTCTCTCTCTCTCTCTCTCTCTCTCTCCTGCATGTGTGCTGACTGTGAGTGTGATGCTTGCATTTGCATATATTACACATGAACATATATAATATATACATGTTATTGGAAACATACGCTTGTGGGTTGTCTCATATTGGGAAAATGAGTGGAGGAAGAGTGACTTATAAATGGCTTCAGCTTTTGGGTCGGTTGCTCACCTATATATACCAAGCTTGCACAAGGACTCATCCTCTGTGCTAATAAGTTATATATGAGATGATGGTTTGTAACTTCGAGCAAAGGACAATAAGAGTTGATTCTCCTTGTGTCCTAACTCCTAACACTTGTAGGACCAAGCTTGTGACTGAAGCAGGTGAGGATTATCCATATCTAGGTTGAATAGATGGATCCAAATGGGGTAAAGGCATGGGAGGTAGGATTGATTCAAAGGCATGTGGAATGCAATTTGAAGCATGTAACTCATGGGTTACAACTTACAAGTGAAGGGGAGATTTTTGGAAATATCCTCTTGTGAGTTTTCCTACATTGCAAAAAAAGAGTGGAGGAGTGGCTTGTATGCATTGATGGACCCAAACCTGCTTAAGATTTTGAGTCAAGTTGGTGTTCACACTTCACACATGTATATCAATTATTGATCCCTTGCGAGGACTACCCTCTGCTAACACATGTAAGTTATAATGCTTTGGAGTTTGAATTTTACTATTTGCAAGATTGTAAATTGTTGGAAATGATTTTCTTTTGAATTTGATGTGATAATAAAAATATTTGAAATATTTGCTTGACAAGCAGTCCATGGGAACATATCTTGCTATTGAGAACAAATCAAAAATAATGTTTTATCTCAAAGATTAAAACTTGCAAAATGATATCTATTAGACGCATTAATTTGCCTTAGAAACATTCCTAGAGCTTGAAACTTAGCATTTAAGTTGGGTGAATTGATTTATCTACTGGTTTCTCTGAGGTGAAGTGGTCAACTAGTTGTAAACTTGTAGTATTTGCTGTATGGTTGAGCTGTGCTTCTCAATGCAAACAATTGAATGCCTTGAGTTTAATAGTTCATTTCTAAACACACTTGATAGGCCAGTAGATTGTGGACTGATCCTTCCCCAAGCTTTTGATCCTGTATTCTGAACTCAAAAGATTCCATTTGTAGGTTGAAATGCAGAATGATAGGACCTATTTTGGTTCATTTCTTCAATGATCACTTGTGCAAGATGGTATGAGGTAATGGCTTTTATGTTAAAAATTAGAATGTACCCTTTGGCTTCTTCATGACTTTGCAACTAAGATAAATACTACGATAGGCTTTCTCAGTTGATGAATGTTAGATTTATATCTATGATAAGTAGAATAAAGGGCGCCTAGCCAACAAAAAAAGTGGAATAAAGGTGACAAGTTCATGAAAAAATAGCATATTCTTGTTTACAAAATGAAAGTTGAGGTGCCTTTGTTACTTTTGTGGCAAAGGAAACTTCGCCATTTTCACAAATACACTTGCATGTTTGCTTTTATTGTTAAGTATTTACACTTAGCTTCATACGTTTTGTGTCACGGTTACACATTAGGTGTATTAGGGAGATCTTTGGCTTATAAGAATGGTTCAGACGCCAGCTATATGAGGTACCTTTTATAGGACAAAATTGTGAGGTTGGTGTGCCAAAGCGGACAATACCTCACTGGAGGTGTAGTGAGACCGTTACATTTGGTATCAAAGCCATTTTGGGGTACTATTATATGGGCGGATCCTACATAGAGGTGCGAGCCACCCTGATGAGGGCTTCAGATCAAACGAGAGAGAATGTCATGTTCCCACATCAGATGTGTACTATGGAGATCTTGGGCTAGAGGATAGTTCAGATGCCAACTATTTGAGGTGTTGTTTATTGGAAAAAAGCTATTGAGGCCAGTGGGCTAAAGTGGACAATACCTTATGGAAGTTAGATTGAGATGGTTGCACTTTGCTACTTGCAACAATTTAATGATGGAACAAGCTATGGATAGGCATTTCATGCAAGTCTCTTCAACTCTCCCTCTTGACGATCAAATTTTGGAATATTGTTGAAGTGTTATATGATTTTTTCCCTCTTCGATTACCACTTTACCTAAAGCTCAAACTATTAGATTGTGGTCCATAAACACTCAATACAAGGAATAAGATCAATTTTAACCATCACCCTACAAACACGGGCAACAAGACTAGAATGTAGGATCTCTTGGCAACCATACTTCTGATACCATGTTAGATAACTACTGTACCTGTTCTGGGTCAACATTGTATATCAAGCCTTCACATTTCCTTTACAAGACAATTGTAGGGGCATTGCTCCTCCGCTGGGGCATAGATATGGTTGTAAATGAGGACATGATAATTTTGCAATGGTTTTTGCAAGATCATTTTTTTTTTTTTTCCAATTTCATAAGAAAATGTTGTATAGTTTATAGTCTACAACGTACTGGGCCTTGATGAAATGAAATTTTAATGTCACGCTCAAGGGCTCTTCATGCTCATATTCCAATGTGACGTTTTGCTGATTAACAAAATACTGAGCATGAAGAATGAACTGCTTTTCTGTTCCCTTGTTTTTTTATTTTTATTTTTATTTTATGTTACTGTAGGTTTTTCTCCAACAATGAATACATAAGAGAGGCTTATACCTTATCAGTAGCGGCTCTTCACAATATGGGGCCCTAGGCGAATAATTTAATTAGAGGTCTTTAATATTTTATTTAATTTTTATTTTTATTTAAAATTAATTTTTCTAAGTATATCAAATAATTTTAACTACACTGTATTTGCACTCCACCCACCAAACACATAAATTCAATAAATAATGTTAATATTATTATATTAAAAAAATATTTAGGGGCCCCAAAATTTTTGGGGCCCTAGGCAAGTACCTCAGTAGCCTAATGGAAGAGCCGGCCCTGTACCTTATTTTGAAGTTCTAGAAAATCATATATTTTAATTAATTGCCACACTAAAAAAAACCAGATTAATAGAATTTTATATTATTGCTTGCAAATAGTTTTGCATGATACCAAATTTAATGATGTTGACCCAAATCTGGTGAGATATAGGGGTGGCAAAACGGGTCATGACCAGACGGGTCACGTGTAACCCGTCTATTTAAAATGGGTTCAAGTTCATAAAAGTCAACTTGTTTATAAATGGGTCAATTCGGGTACGGGTCGGGTCACTTGCCGGGTGACCCGTTTATTTGCCCAAATTCCTTACACATAAAACCCTATCCCCAAATTCCCAATCAGCGTATCCCGTTCGGCCGTTCCCGCCGCCTCCAGAGTCCATATCTAGGACCACTACCAGGCAGTCACCTGTCACCTGCACTCCACTGCCGCTGGTGAGGTCCCTTCACGACTTCACTCCCTTGCCCGTCTGGCGGTCGCAGGGCTACCATTCTTCTTCGTCTTCATCCCCTCTCTCACTAGCGCAGCTCCGGCTTGCTGTTGCAGCACTAGCACCGAAGACCTCGACACAAACTCCGACGACGCCAGTATATCCCCCACCGCCCCTAGCTCCAGCCAGTCGCTCCAATCATTCAACCCCAACGTTAAAGGCGACAACAACTTGTCCCCTTTCCCCACCACGTACATATCGTAATTGTGCTCCATACTTTTTATCACTGTCACCATCTCTTCCCCATTGTTGGACTCCTTCTCCATGTACCTTATCATCTCATCCTCTGACGTATTCGTCCGAAATTCGTCCGCAATGATGTCGTCGAATTGCTTCTGCCACTCGTAGTCCGGTTGCAGAAATGGGCTGAGAGGGTTGTTCTCATAGCTGTTCTCCAAATGCGACATGTTCTCCGTGGCCTCGTTGCCAAGCACGAAGCACACCACAGTGAGGGTGTCTTCTTCTTCTTCAAACTGATTTTGATTTTGATTTGGATTTAAACCCCCCCCCCTTCTTCTTCTTCTTCTTCCCCAACACGTCAATTGAGAGGTCTGAGAGTTTTGTAACTTCTGTTCTTAATTTGGCTTTAAAATTTTAAAATAATTAAATTATTTTTTTTAAAACGTGTAATAAACGGGTGGGTTAGGGTTTATATGATTGTAACCCATTTAACTCTGACCAGTTTGTGATTCGGCCCATTCACGACCCGTCCAGAGTTGACCCGTGAACCCGTTTTGCCACCCCTAGTGAGGTATTGTCTGTTTTGGTACATTGGTTTTATCCTGTCAAAGGTGCCTCATGTAATTGGAGTTCAAATCATCCTTGTAAGTCCAAGATCTTCTTAGTACACATCCAATGTGGGACTTTGACATGCTCCTCCATCCAATCTTTGACGCTCTCATCAGAGTGGTCTATATCTTTTTGTTGGATCCATCCAAATGATAGTATGCTCAGGTGACTCTGATACCAAATATTAAAGTCTCAGGCCCAACTCCGGGGTTAAAATGACCTCATCTAATCTAATATCAAAGTATATTTTAAAGGTACAAACATGTTGCTGGACTAAAAAAGGTCATTTGATATTTTATAGACTTGAATTATTGTTCCCTGCCTTTATGGCACACGAAAACTTTTCTTTGACACAACTCCAGAATAAAAAACTAAAATGGTTATTGAAATGCGAACTTTCATGGTGGAATTATTTTTTGTGATCAACCATGATCTTTCAACTATATTAAAATATAGGGATGATAATTGAGAGGTAGCAGAATGGTAGTGGAGAATATTTTTAACTCTGGTACATTATTATGTGGTGTTTTATAAAATTAAGTATTTAGTGCCGAATACTGAATCAAGTTTTCCATCTGTTAACCGGATTCAGCTCTTGGATGAACCATCTGAATAATTTTAGTTGTTTAGCAAACCAGTGAACACTGAACAACATGGTTTTAAATCGCAGTAGCATGTAGGGTAATGTAACGGTAACGGGTGTAATGGGAAGCAGGTGTAACAGGAAGCGGGAGTAGCGGATGATATATGATGGGAAGCGGGTGTAACGGCTGTGAATTTTTTTGAAGCACACACAACCTTATGCATATTAGCATACTTGTATATTTTAAGCTTTTAGCCCTTCTAGGAAAGAGTTTTAGTGTATTTTGGATTCTTTAACTCAAGTAACTAAGTTATTTGGTAAGGGCAACTAGTTTACATTTGTTTTAAACCACCATTGAGAGAAAAATTACGTGTGCGCGCATATTTATACTTCTCATTGTTCTTATCTGTGATAAATTGTTATGTGTGCTAAATTAATTAATACAAAATACATCATACACTCCATTAATCTATTAGATACATAAGACATACGAATAATACAAATATAAAATATCTAGAAAAGAAAGAAGACTGAAGTTGAAAAATATAGAATATAAATATCCCATTACTAATATTATCAAAATAAAATATTTTCCTAACAGGTTAGTATTTTCATATTGTTAATTAATGCATCTTTTGCTAGTATTTAAAGAAATAGTTAACTTTGTATCATTTTCATCCTCATTATAATCTTTTTCCCCTCTCGCTACATGGCATATTGAGAATGATTTTTGAAAGAGAGGGAAAAAGTGAGAAGAAAAAATAAAAAATAAAATAAATTTTTTGGTGTAATAGTCCTATAGCGGTTACGTAATGGCTGTAGCTTCCTTTATGTAACGGTTGCGGTTTGTAACGGCCACCATAGCCGTGATTTTTCTTCCCACTGATTTAGCGGTGTGTAACGGTATCCGTAACCCAAAAAACCGTTACATAACGGCGTTATGTAACGATTGCGGCCATTATTTAAAACCATGCTGAACAGTTTAGGTTGTAAAGTACTAACTAGTTTAAGCAGCTATAAATATATGTTTTCATCATTCATCCCTTTAAATGTTGTGATGAAATGTGGAAAATGATAAAGCCTAATAACTGTTCATTTTCTAAATAGAAAATAATGCATCTTACATATTGCAGGAAAATTAAATATCGTAAATAGAGTAAGAAATGCATCAAAATCATACGTCTTATATTACACACACACACACACACACACTATATATATATATATATGAAGGAAAGACTATATCAAAAAGTGCAGGAATGGAGAAAAACTGTGCAACCATTGAAACACAGACTACCAGACTCCCAGTCCTCTTCTTCTTCTTCTTCTTCTTCTTCTCCTTCTCCTTCTCTTGCCCAACCCCCAACAATCCAGACGCTGGTTACCAAACAAATTACATAAAAATTACATTCTAGGAAAAATACAAATGTTTTTTACACAAATATTAACTTGTTGCAGACAAAATTACTATGCTATCAAGACTCATTTCTCCAAATCTGAACCTTGTTCTTAGCCATTGCAATCTTTTCTGCACCCATCCTCTCAGCCATTCTTCACTTTCTCTTTTACCTCTGGTACTGTAGAGTCCACTGCTATTGCATGAACCCTTTTGATTCAATGCTTCTTTGAAGATTTAAAAGAACTCGAATCTGCAACTAGCGACTTCGCTGATTTCTATTTGACTAGTAATGGAGGTAAGCATAGTGGTTAAAAGCGCACCTCCTAGGCGTGAGGCGCAGAGAGGCGAGGAGTCCAGTGCCTCATCCCAGGCGAGGTGAAGGTACCTGCAAGAGTCGCAGGGAGGCGCAATGAGGCGCAGAGGGGCGCTAGGCGACATGAGTCGCGCCTTGAACTTTTTAAACCTGTTAAATAAAGAAATAGCCAGAGTAGAAGGGGCCTTAGCCCTAATTCGACTGCAACTAACAGGATCCAGCACGAAACCCTTCTTCTTCGACCCTTCAAAGCCCCACGACCCTTCACGAGTTCGTCTTCCACATTTCGAACCAGCAGGAGCCTTTGCGAGTTCATCTGCGAGCCTTCGAACCAGCAGCGTGAGTTCATCTTCGACATTTCGAACCAGCAGGAGCCCTCGCGAGCTCGTCTTCGAGCCTTCGAATCACCAAGAGCCCTTCGCGAGCTCGTCTTCCAGCCTTTGAACCACCAGGAGCCCTTTGCAAGCTTCTCTTCCAGCCTTCGAAGCAGCAGTGTGAGTTCGTCTTCGACATTGCAAACCAGCAGGAGCCCTCGCGAGCTCGTCTTCGATCGTTCGAACCACCAAGGGCCCTTTGCAAGCTCGTCTTCCAGCCTTCGACCCTTCGTAACTTCTTCTTCTTCTTCTTCTTCTTCTTCAGTTCTTCTTCGCCTCTGCTGCCTCCTTCTGGCTGCTTCTTATAATATTAACTTGCATTAAGCCTCTAAGTTAATATTATGTAATGTGCAATTAATTATGTAGTTTAATGCAAGTTTATACTTTATAATTAATACATAACATTTTTTTGCTGCATTTTGCTGCTGTTTTGTAATTTGTTTGGAAATGCAGGGTACAAACTTTACATTTTTCTGAAATATATAAATATATAACATTGTTTACTGAATTTAGCTGCTGTTTTCTTGTACTCTTTTCTTTTGATATTGAAGATGCTTTTGGGCTTTCAGCCTGACAGTTTTATTTCATTTCTAATTTGAAGCTTGAAATTTTGCATGCGTAATTTCTTATGTTGAACTATGTTTGTTTCACTTGGTACTTGGTTGTCATAATTACTATTGAATATTTTGGCATTTTAAATTCTAAGATAACTATTGATGTGTTTTTATATCAATTACCTATCAAATAGGCATTGTACACAATTTTAATAATTGTGCGCCTCACCTTCGTGAGGCACGCGCCTTCGCCTCGCACCTCGGCTCCAAGTACCCTCTGCGCCTTGTGTCTTTGACTACTATGGAGGTAAGTGATGGGCGTGAAGGGAGGAGAAGAGACTGGGATAGGAGAGGAGGGGTTGGGGTGGGGGCGGGGGGGAAGATTATTGTTTCTTCACATTGAGATGCTGAATATCATTGAGGAGTTGTTGGGATTCTGAGTGAATATAAGGTGCTCAGAGGACGTTAATAGAATGACACAAACAGGACTGGTTCACTTATTGCAGAATGAACTTGAGACTAGTACTGTTAAGAGGTCATGAAGACCAACAAACAGGCCCCTAGTTGTTAGGTTTTAAAAGATGGTAGTGATCATAGATGAAAGAAGTATAGAACCAAGTTGGTTTCTTGAACAATTTTCAAAAGTTATGGATTATTTTATTATGTATTATTTATTTTAACACTGAATTTCTTGTCCCTAATATAATTACTGTTCTCAAGTTGTAAGTGAAATTAGTGTTTCAAGCTGCAGGACTTTCTTATGACACAAATGAAACTGTTCTGAAGGATGCTTTTGTACAGCATGGTGAAATAATTGAAGGTAAACCTATGGATGATTTTGGTGTCCTTTCATTCTGGTGGTTCTATATTTCTATGAAGTTTTTGAGGCAGTCACATTTCCATGTTTAGCAGTTAAAGTTATATGCCATCATGTCACTGGGAAATCCAAGGGATATGGGTTTGTGCAGTTCACATCTGAAACTGCAGCTAGCACAGCTCTAAAAGAAATGGATGGTCAGGTATATTTTGAATTTCTTGATATAACTTTATGTACATGTTAATGAGTCCTATTAAGTTCTTTAATAAAATACTAATAATCTATCCACTAATATTGTATTTTTTGCTTCTCAGTTACTCGATGGCAGAAATATTCGTGTGGATTATGCTCACAGAGGGCGACTTTGAGAACCTTAGGTCTGATTCAGTAGATAATTTTCATTATGTTTTTGTTCTACTAATTATTATGGTTTTTACGATGTCAAAATGTTGAATGAATTCCAATTGGATGCATTAACATTGTTGACCAATTATGGCACCCAAGAAGGGTGTATGTGTGAATTGTGTGTGATCAAATTTACAAACATTTCTAACTAAAGAGCGAAGTGTAGAAGCAATTACTCAAAGTGAGTAAGCAAAATAAAAAAGACAATCAAACACATGATTTATAGTGGTTCAGCCCCAACTCCCACGTAATCTAGCATCCACTCTTCAAGAAACTTGCTTGGGGATTCTACTAGTAAATCAACTAATAAACATACAGATGGCAAATGGATCCTAGATCAAATACAAACATTATAAAATCAATTGGACAACTAGTCCAAGAATACTTGAGTCAATTGGATACTCCACCCAAAGTGGCAAGAAGTAGTAAATAAGACAATACAATCAATTTCAAATCAGAACCTCGATGATACTGAAGATTAACATGTCAGAACTGTGGCTCAGAATTCCATGAGTTTCTGCATGAGTTGACTTATGGATCCAATGAGTTGCGCTTATGAGTCAAACTTATCAGCAGCTTATGTACTAAATGTTAATAACTTTAGGAACTTTGAATCTCTAAAGAAGTTCCTAGGTTCAAAGCAGGTGAAGAACCCTGTAAAGATTGCTTGTTAAAAATAACTTAATATGAGAAACATGAAGGCAAGCTCACTGCTTCATGTTGAAGGGTGCATGCAGAATTTGGTTCTCTTGTATGTTGCATTGAACATGTTCTACTGCATTTAATGCCACAGAAGAAAATATTAAATAGAAAAGGGAGGCTAGGTTTTGCCGTTAGACATGGAGTAACATCACTTTGCAACCAACATTGCATTCCTTGATAAAAAATAGTTTCCAAATCTCATTAAAATATGGTTACCTTGTACATACAACAACTTCAAATAAAGAAAGATTGTGTTCGGTTTGTTTTAAGAAACTAAAGCAAGGTATTCGCCAAAAGATAAAGTCAAATGCATATAAATTCTAATTGCACACATTTAGCAACAAGAAACACATTTGAATTTCAAAATAACTGTTTGAGGAGCAAATATGATGCTCTAGATTTGGCAGGGTAAGCAGAACAACAAACCCAGCCTTAAGTCCCACTAGGTGGGGTTGGCTTCAGGAATCCTTTTTTTGCCAATTTACACAACCGTCGGCAATTTCCTCTGACAATTTAAGGGCTACTAAATCCTTACTCGATATCTTGTTCCAAGTTATTTTAGGTCTATCCCTACCCTTTCTATTGCCACTCACTGACTAGCTCACTTCTCCTTATGGGTGCACTATTTGGCTTATGTTGCACATGCCTAAACCATCCAAGTCGCCCTCCCTTATGTTATCATCTATAGGTGTATACCTAACTTAGTGTGAATATGTTTTTTCCTTAATTTTTATCCTTAATGTTATACAACTCATCCACCTTAACCTTCTCATTTTAGTAACTTCTACTTTTTGTCTAACATTTTGATCCATATGGCATAGTTCGTCGTATAGCCATCCTATAAATTTTTTTTTGTAAAAAAAAATTTTAAGAGTATTCTAGGATCACACAACACATCCTTCTCTATTTTACCTACTCTGTTTTAACTATATGCATAACATCTTTTTCGATTTCTCCTTCAACTTGCATAGTAGATCCATGGTATCTAAATCTAGTAGTGCTACTAATTTCTTGACCATCAATTTTAATCTTTTCCTAATATTCTTCCTACCATGACTAAAATTACATTTCGTATATTCTTTCTTTTTTCTTTTTACCCTCTTTAAATTCTAAAGCTTCTCTCCATAATTCTAATTTAGATTCTACTTCACCTCTAGTTTCATCAAATTCTACTCCACCTCTAGTTTCATCTGTATACATCATACACCAAGGAACCTCATTTTGGATACTCCTAGTAAGTTTATCCATCACTAATGCAAAAAAGATAGCGGCTTAAAGCAGATCCTTGATGTACACCTATTGTGATTAAAATTCCTTGGACCCTCCACTTGTAGTCCTAACGTTAATCATTATGCTATTGTACATATCCTTTAGTATACCTACTACGTGTCCCCTTTTTTTTCGTAAAACCAACCATAGAATGTCTCTAGGTGCCCTATCATAGGCCTTTTCTAAGTCAATACAAATCATATGCAAGTCCCTCTTCTTTTCCCTAAACTTTTCCATTAATGTTGTTAAAAGATATGACTTTGTGAGACCTTTATTTCTAACCTATTAATGGTTATTTTAGTCTTTCAGTATTATTATTAAGTATGTTAGTATGTTAAATTGTGAGAGTTAGTAAGGGTATTATGGTCATTAGAATGTATTTGATTTGTATTATAAATAGAGGGAGACACCTATCTTTGAGTTAGGTCATTCATTTTAATCAAAGTATCAACATAGTATCAGAGTGTGATCCAACCTATACCTTATCATACTCGGCCATCGCTGGAAAGCACCCTCCTGTTGCTGCCCTTCTCAAAACCATCACAATCCATCATTATTTCACAAAACTAACCATATAGCCAAAAACAGAATCCTATGAAACATAATCCTACAAAATCCCATTGCTGGAAACTCCCTATACACCACCACTCGCCGACCAACTGTATGCAGTCTTGACCCCACGCGCCGACACGTGAAAGTGATTCTAGTCACCTTTTTCTGATTGTTTCCTCCAGCATGTTCTGATTCCTTCCCTGGAGCATATTTTCAAGCTGTTGGGCATGTTTTTTTCTCAAGTTTCCGACCTCTTTCAACCATTAACTCTTGCTAATCCATTAGTTGTTGTTCGGTGTTCGTAAGGGCTTTTCTGAGTTTCTTGGAGCAGTGGCAGTGCTCATAAGCAGATTTGTGAGGCTATGGCAGTGTTATATTAGTTTGTAGGTGGTTCGCCTCGTCCGTGGTTGGTTCGGTGCTTTATACAGGTTTGCAGTTTTTGGTGGAAATCGACATAACCAACCCAATCAAACTAGTTTGGCCCAATCGGTTCAGTTTCGTAATAAATTCGGTTTGGTTTGGTCTTAATTATCCTATCAAAATAAAATCGGATTAGTTTTTCCAGAACAATTTTTGGTTTGAAACGACCAAAGTTTTCCAATTTAGTACAGTAGCCCAACCTTTGACGACCCAGCCACCCGATCCCTCTGTGCTTGCAGCTTGTAGCCTTGCATCTTACTCACCCTGACGGAACAATTGTGGTTCTTGGTAGTAATTTGGGGGGCCTTAGAATGGGTACTGAGGGAGTGAGGGTGTATTCTTTTGAACGACATCAAAGCTTCGTAGGGAGAATGCCAGAACGGGGCATGAGGAGAGAATGATTGAACGAAGCAGCCAAAGAGAATGGGGTTAGTTAAGGAGAAGCCAAGATCATCATAGTATCACTCCTTGAAATCAACAAATTTGTTTGAGAAGGACTCGTTATGACGATTCAAATGCTACACTAGTTTATTATCTTCTTTGATTGCTAGTGGTCCATTAGATTTGGATGCAATGGAGAAGTGTACTATCCCTCCAAAACTTTTGCAAAGGAGGGCGGTTCGTGTTGGATCTAGACACTACCACTAGCAGGAGCCTTCAAGGTTTGGGTATCTTGAACCAACTCTAGTGCTTCTTCCTTTTCTTATTTGGTCTTTTATTCTTTTTTTGTAGTCGTCAATTGCAAGTTTCAACACAGCCACACACTCATGCAGGTTGGGATGGAAGCACTGTTGAAAAGGGAGGGAATTGAACCAAACCGTAGACCCTTTTGATTTTGTAAAACCTCAGTTTGGTTCAGTTTTTGCCATGAAGAACCGAATTAAATCGGTTCGATTTAGTTTGTTCTCATACAAAATCCAAAAAATTTGGCTCTTCATTTTTTCGAATCGAATCAACCGAGTTGACCGATTACACACCCTTAGTGCTTCACCTTGTTTGTAGTGGTCCCAATTAGTTTTGACTGTTTATCTTGTTTGACAGTGGTATCGCTGCTAGTTTGTGAGTGTTGGGATGGAGTCTATGATGCCACAAATAACAACTGAAAAGTTGGATGGAAAGAATTATGTTCAGTGGTCTAAGGCTGTTTGGGTTTATTTAGCAAGATTAGGAAAATCTAGCCACTTGCTCCAATTTGGTCCTTCTGATGAGAAGAGAAAAGAAGTGTGGATTTAGGAAGATGCCTTGATTGTTTCCCTCGTGTGGAATTTGATGGAGCCCCAGATTGCACGGATGTGCATGCAACTAAATACATGTAAGGATATTTGGGATTTTGCCAAGCTTAAACTGTTAGCTTGTAGGCTAAACAATGTATATCAAGCCTTAACACTCCTCCGCACATGCAGTGTAACCCAACAACACATAGAGAGATAAATACAAGGTAGATAACACCCATTATAGGGAATACAATAATTTTTTAAAACACCACATAATAAATGCAAGTGAAAAGACTAACCTAGAACCTCCTAGTAATTAACTTTGATACCATGTTAGATTACTACTTTACCTAAAAGCTTAAGCTATTAGGTTGTAGGCTAAACAGTGTATATCAAGCTTTAATAGTAACTTGCACGTTTGTATGATTAATCTGAGGAGTACTTTCAGTTACAACAAGGAGATAGGAGCATTACAGGTTATTTTGGAGAGATGAAGCGTATTCATGAGGAGCTTAACATCGTGCAACCTATAACCACCGATGTTCGTGAATGTAGAAGCAGAGGGAGCAGATGACAGTTCTTTGGGTTCTAGCGAGCTTGAAACTTGAGTTTGAGGCAGTCTAGTCCCAGATATGTAGTAGTGTAGAGTTGCCATAACTTGTCAATGTTTATTCTCATGTCCTTCATGCTTCCTTTAGCACACATTCTCTTGTTCTTGCATCTGGCTCTGAGAGGACAACCTTTTCCACACATGGTGATCCTAGTTTTTTGCCACACAATTGCAGAAGTTATCAGGTGGTTCAAGCAAATGTTGGGGTAGAGATGGACGAGGTAGAGACCCTCCTGCAAGCGCACCCATTGTGGATGAGGTGATCATACTATTAAGCAGTGTTGGGATCTCCATGGTAGACCTTCACGTGTTGCCAATGCCACCACCACTGACTCCACACCTTTAGGGCTAAGTGGGGGGCAATGTATTGTATCTATGTCAGAGGAAGAGTATTCCAAATTCTAGCAGTATCAAGCATCACAAGAAGCTTCTCTACCTGTTGCATCTCTTGCCCAAATAGGTAATCCCGCAACATGCATGTCATCCAATACTTCTTGTCTTTACTATCCTGAAAATTGACATTGTGTTACTCTTGTTGATGGATCCACCACTATCGATGAGGGAATTAGGACTATAAATCCCTCTTCTTCAATTTCTCTTCCTTTGGTTTTGTATATTCCCAAGTTTTCTTTCAATCTTGTGCCCATTAGCAAGATTACCGAATCCATGAATTGCTTAGTAACATTCTTCCTAATTTTGTGGTTATTTAGGATTTGAAGATGAGGAAGATGATTGGCGGAGGGCGCGAAGCTGGTGGACTTTATCGCTTTGAGCCACTATCTCCTTCTACCGCTTGCACTACTGCTGCCACACCTCACCAAATACATTGTCGCTTTGGTCATCCTTTGTTAGAAAAGTTGAAACATGTAGTTTCTAGTTTGAATTTTGTGTCTAGTCTGGATTGTGAGTCTTATTAGTTAGCAAAGCATCATCATGTCCCTTTTGCTTCCCGAGTCAATAAACATGCTACAAGCCTTTTCATGTTAGTTCATGTTTGTGTCCAAGCTGGGTTTTCAGTACTTCGTAACCTTCGTGGATGATTATTCAAGGATGACTTGGCTATATTTAATAAAAGATCGTTCTGAGTTATTTCATATTGTTGACTTTTCACATATATTTCATGTTAGTTCATGTTTGTGTCCAAGTTGAATTTTTGGTACTTTGTAACCTTTTTGGATGATTATTCAAGGATGACTTGGCTATATTTAATAAAAGATCGTTCTAAGTTATTTCATATATTTTATGCCTTTTGTTATGAAATAAAGAATCAATTTGTTTTGCCAGTTTGAATACTTTGAAGTGATAATGCTAAAAGTATTTCAGTACTTAATTCCCTACTTGTATGATTTAGTTTGGTATTTTTCATCAGTCATCTTGTGCCCTCACTCCTCAACAAAATGGGGTTGCAAAGAGGAAAAATAGACATATCCTTAAAATCACTCACACCTTACTTTATCAAATACATGTACCTAAAGTGTTTTGGAGTGATGTTGTGCTTACTACTTGCTATCTTATTAATAGGATGCCATCCTCTATTCTTAGTGGTAAAATTCCCTACTCCATTTAGTTTCCTAATTCACCTCTATTCTCTTTACCTCCTCGTATATTCAAGTGTGTGACCTTCGTTCATCAACTAATTCCTAGGGTGGATAAAGGATCCTCATGCTATAAAATGTGTCTTTCTGAGCTACTCATTTATTCAAAAGGGATATTGTTGTTATAGTCCTATGCTACATCACATCTTTGTTTCTGTAGATGTTACCTTCTTTGAATTTACATCGTACTACACTGAGTCCCTAAGTGCTTCTAATCCCAATGAGTCTCTTCCTTTGCTTAATCTTATAGATACTAGTTTGTTGTCCTTACCCAATCAATCACTTGTGTCTCCATGTAGTTTGAGTCCTCATCGTCTCGATTGTCATAATTTGCAGGCGTATTCACGATAGTGGATCCAAGGAAGAGAGTCCATGATGTTGATCCTCCCATTGTTGTCCGAAAAGGTAAACACATGTACACAACATCCCATTTCCAACTATATTCGCTATAACTTCTTATCACTCTCCTATTATTGTTTTGTTACTACTCTATAATTTTATGCTCTTCCTGAATCTGTTTCGGAAGCCTTAGCCCACCGTGGGTGGAGGAATGCCATGGTTGAAGAGATGAATACTTTATTGGGCAACGATACTTGGGATTTGGTATCTCTTCCTCCTGACAAGTTTATGGTTAGTTGTTGTTAGGTGTACATTATGAAAAGTCGACCCTAGTAGTTCTATGGCTCGTTTGAAGGCACTTTTGTCGTTAAGGGGGTGTATGATTTGGATTATTTCAACATTTTTTCTCTGGTTGCCAAACTTACATTAGTATGTCTGTTCATATCCTTGGCTACCACTTTTTGGCCTCTGCATTTGTTAGATGTGAAGAATGCCGTCTAGGCGTCTTGCATGGTGATCTTGAGGAGGAGGTCTATATGGAGCAACTACTTAGGTTTGTTGCTCAAAGAGAGTCAGGCTTAGTGTGTTGGCTCAAGAAGACACTATATGGTTTAAATAGTCTCTCAGAGCATGGTTTGGTCGATTCAATGTTGTAATACTTGAGTTTGGCCTTCAAAAGTGTGCAATGGATCATTCTGTGTTTAATTGTCATACTTCATCGGGTAGGATCATTCTTATTGTGTATGTGGATGGTATTATTATTACAGGTGATGATGATAAGGTATTTAGAGCCTTAAACAATTTCTACAAATTACGTTTCGAACCAAAGATTTGGGACCATTGAAATACTTTTTGGGTATAGAAGTATCTAGATCTTGTATGGAAATTATTTTGTCATAGAGGAAGTATGTTCTTGATCTGTTGGTTGAGACTGGACAAATTGGTTGATACACCCATGGATCCTCACACCAATTTAGTGTTGGATATGGGTGATTTGTTGCCTAATCTTGCGTAATATAGGAGACTTATTGAAAAGTTGAATTATCTCACAGTCACTCACTTGGACATATCTTTTGCAACAAGTGTTAGTCACTTTCTAGATTCTCAGAGGACAAGTCATAGAGACGCAATAATTTGCATCTTGAGATATCACAAAAGGTGCACCTGGAATCAATGTCACACTTATATTCAGGGATATACAAATGCAGATTTGGTTAGGTCACCTTTCGACTGAAGATCCACAATCGGGAATGTATCTTGGTTGGTGGTAATTTGGTTTCTTGGGAGACTAAGGAACAAATTGTGATGGTCAGGTCAAGTGCTGAATCAGAGTATAGAAGCTATGACTCACACTACTTGTGAACTTTTTTGGTCAAAGAACATGTTGGACGAATTGGGTTTTCCACATTCCCAGTCCATGGAGTTGATGTGTGATAATCAAGTTGCTCTTCATATTGCCTTTAACCTGGTCTCCCATGAGCGAATGAAACACATTGAAGTTGATTTCCATTTTGTTTAGGAGAAACTTGTGCAAAAGCTCATTACTACCACTTATGTGAAGTTCTATATGCAGCTTGCTAATTTGTTTACCAAAGCTTTTTTTTGGGGGGGGGTTGCTTAAGGTGGGAGCATATGATATCTATGCTCTAGCATAAGGGGGAGTATTAATCGTTATTTTAGTCTTTTAGTATTATTATTAAGTGTGTTCGTATGTTTAATTGGTGAGAGTTAGCAAGGGTATTATGGTCATTAAAATGTGTTTGATTTGTATTATAAATAGAGGGAGAGACCTATCTTTGAGTTAGGTCCCTCATTTTAATCAAAATCTCAACATGACCTTAGTCCTTATTCAATTACCCTTTCGCACAATTTTATTGTATGACTTATAAGTTTAATTCCACGATCGTTATTACAATTTTGAATATCTCCATTATTTTGTATATAGGCATTAAATTGTTTTTCCTCCATTTGTTAGACATTTTCTTAGTTTTTATAAGTGTGTTAAATAAATTAATTAGATATATAATTCCATTATTACCTAGACATTTCCAAACTTCAATTGGGATATCATCCGGTTTTATAGCTTTTCCATTTTTTAATGCATACTTAACTTGATTAACTCTAATTTGCTAATAAATCTCAAGATTTTATCTTTTTCCTCATTTTTTAAATCTAACTTTAAGTGTCTACTTGGTTTTCACTAAATAGTTTACTAAAGTAATTTTGCCATCTTTATTTTATGTTTTCTTCTTTAACCAAGATAATATCATACTTATTTTTTATGCATTTTACTTTAGCTAAGTTCTTGCGTTTTCTTTCTCCTTCTCTAGAAAGTTTAAATATGTCTTTTTCCCTTCTTTTGTATCTAATCTAGCATATAAAATTATTGTATGCTCTATGTTTAACTTCACTAACGACCTTTTTTTTGCATTGTTTCTTGCCTTTTTTACACTTTTTTCAAAGTTTTCCATGTTTCTATATTTTTGTGATGTTTTATATCAAATTCTCCGTCTTTGCAACTTTTTGAACATCTGGATTCCACCACCAACTTTCTTTACTAGTCAAATCTTCCTCTAAATTCACCTAAAATCTCTTTGCTACCTTTTTAATAGAGTTAGCTATCCTAAACGATCTATCTCTTAGTTAGGCAAAAATCTATTTGACTTTTATTTTTTTCCTCTCTTGTAGGTTATTAAGTGTTCTTCCCTCTTCTTAAAGCATGATTTTATTGTAATAAGATCATATGACATGACAAAGTCTAAGATCATATCTTTGGACTCATTTTTATCTCCATATCCATGTCCTCCATGATCCTCTCATAAACTTTGCTGTCCTTTCCATTGTGTCCATTCAGATTAGCTCCTATGAATATTTTCGTAGTCCTTGATATCCCTCGTATAATACTATCTATATCCTCCCAAAATTGTCTTTTAAGGTTTTCTACTAAGCCTATTTGAGGAGCATAAGCACTAATGACATTTATCATCTCTTGACCTAAGATCATTTGATTTTTCTGATTCTATCTCATACTCTTAACATCTACAACACTATTGTTTAGTCTTTGTCTATAATAATTCCTACCTCATTCTTATGTTTTTATTTTTTAGTATTCCAAAGTTTAAATCTTGATTTTTCAATTTCTCTAGCTTTCTTCCCTGCCCACTTAGTCTTTTGAAGGCAAATTACATTAATGTTTCTTATAATCACTGTGTAAACTATCTCCATTATTCCATGTTGCTAATTTAACGGTAGTCTCTTAAACTAACTTCTTTACCAGCTCTCATCTAAAATGATGTGTCAATCCTCACATATTTGACTTTGTACCTAGGTGTTGACACAGTGCGTCGCTTTGGGGCACTACCTAGCCCACCCTTGCCCATTTTTTCGCTAGAACCAGGTGGTTATAAGTACAAAGTGTCTCTTGCAGGTGAAGCCCCAATGCATAAACAGTAAGGATTCATATATAGAGATTTGAGAAGTTCTACGCTCGCTACTAGCTACCCAATGCAACCCCCGTCTTTTACCCAATCTTGGGACTGGCTGTGCGTGAAAAGATTTAGGACATTGAGTGCATCATAAGCGGAGTTATATAGGATAAAGAAAACATAAAGAATAATTCTTTTAAGAAGTAAGGAATCAATGCAAGGTTGCTTTTGCTTTGAAGTTTGCATGAATAGCACAAGTGGTTCTTTTGACCCCTAATGGCTTCTTTTCTAATTTATGTTAGATTTTTATGTTAAAAATAGGTAAATGGACATCTCACTATGCGTACGCCAGAGGGTCTGAGTGTGAAACATGTGACTTTTGGGTTGAGGTATACACCCAACTATCAAATGTGTTCATGTTTTAGGATTTGCTCATTTCAAAATATGCTTGGGGGCATTTTACGCTCGAAGAGCATTGAGGCGTGCCTTTAAAACACTTATTGTTGTTGTTTTTAGAAATGTCAAAGATATTAAGATCTAAAAAAACAAAGAATATTTTAATAAATAAAGTTGAATTGAAGTCATATATCGAAAGATTACAAAATTAAATAATTCTAAATTATGGGAATTTTTCATTCCATTGATGCCACCAAAATATACCAAACATTGGAAGTGAATCAAATAAATGTGGTAACCAACACAGTAATTGCATTTCAACAGCATTTCTAATCTTGTCTTATTATGTTCCTATTTTGATTCTTTCCAGCTTCAATTCTTTTTTGCAAACCAAGCATAGAATTAGAGTCAGGGTTTTGAGAGTGTGGTTATGCTTGAGGAAGGCATTAAAACAGTATCACCAATGACTGTTCGATAAACCCTAAAATCTGTGAGTTATGACTCGGCCTTAAATAAGTAAACGATCATTTATTTTTCACAGTTTTCTAAGAGAAATTCACTTGTTTCTCTTGGGAAATGACACTGACAGAAATAAAGCATCAACTTTTTATTTCCAGATATTTAGATATTGAGAAAGCCCTTGTCGCCTCCTTGACACTCTCAGTCAAGTTAGCAAGGACAACTCGACAGCCTCAATTCAGTAGCTTCCTCAAGGCTGTCACTGATAATAAAATATTTTTAAATGCTAGCATTTAATTTTCCGTTCATACTCCTGATCAAATGAATAAAGATCCCTCACCTTAGGAGCCTACGTTTAGGGCATCCACAACTCTTTCTTAGGAGAGATTCTATCCTTGGATTGTTCAAAATTTATTGAGAACACAGCAAATAAATTCTCAAAATATTTAATCTTCTAACATTTTAATATAGGTTTCCCTCATCATTCTACAAACACTCTTAGATAAATAAATGAGGACCCCCTCACCTTATGAAAGGCTCCAATATTGGATTATTTACAAAACAATTAAAAAAAAAACAAAATGTTATTCTTTTAAATAAACAATCAAATGTAATTTTGCTTCTTACATTTGCAACTTTCAAGAGTTAAATGTCCAAAAATGCTTTGGGGGGTTTTTAGGCACTTGTAGTCAGCCCCTTCTAAGGTTTTTGCACCTGAAAAGCATCGTGTACTCTGCCACTGCACGAGTCCTTGACATTGGACTAAGATTTTGTATTTTTGCATCTTTGTTCTTAGTTCTCCCATTTATATTTTATTCTTTCAAGGCTTCCATAATACTCTTAGGGTGATCTAATAATTCTCATTTTGATATTTGATTATTTGGCATTTTATTCGATTTGAGTAGTTAGTATTTTCTTCTTTATTACTGGTTGATTTTTAAATGCTTAGTTAACTTGTATTCACATTTCCTCCTACTATTTTGTTCTTATTCCTCTTAGTTCTTTAAGTGTTACCATCTATTTTTTCGTTATTTATTTGGTCTTATGTTTTTGCTCCTTACTTACTCGGTCAGTATTATTGCTGTTATTATCATTATTGTTATTATGTTGCGTAACATATTTTAATTTTATCTTGTTTGTATTGTTTCATTTTTTAAAGAACCTCCTTGGCATTCATGAGGTGATCTTTTGATTGCATTCTTTAACATTTCTTATTCCCCTTCACCCATTGAATCTCCTTGGTGGTCCAATAATTCAAACTATTTGCTTTGTATTTTCTATCCCAATTAAAATTTCTTTGTTGATACCTTCCTTTTGTCTATCATATTTCTTCCTCCAATATTTTTAGTGTGGGCCTCCCTAATGATCTTTTGTTAGCTTAGGGTACTTTTTCATTTAATTATTTTCATGATTATTAATAATTTTTATTGATATTATTGTTCTTGGTTATAGGTTATTATTAATAACTCTTGCTCTTGTAGTTTCTCCTGCTCTCTATTCTAGTTCTTGATGGATTCATTCAAAGTTGGGTATGGAAGAAAACTTCTACAAATTGGTGGAGATGAATCCTTCAAGCTGGTGCAGATGAAAAGGTAAGCTTTAACTCTGCCCTTGGAAAAGGTGGAGGTAGGAGGCTTCATTTGATTGGAGGAGAAATCTTAGTTTTGCGGCCGGAGGATAAGGATTGCCATCTGCTGCAAGATGGGTTTATAAGTGCTTGCCATTGTTGTTATCTAGGTTGGAGTAGGTCATGTCACTGGGAATTCTGCAAGATTCAGTACCGAGTGGCAATTAAATCAAATAAATATGGTTTATTTTTTATTTCCTGAAGCTGGAATTATAATCAAATGGCAAGGGTCAATCGATTTTCATTCCTGGCAGCATGGAAAGGGGAAAGCTGGTGTAGATTTCTGCAACAGATGCGGAAGCCCGTAGGATAGAAGGAGACAAGCAAAATTGAGGCTCAACGTGTGGGGAATCAAGACTTCTGGAGTGGAAGAAGGTTCTTTTCGCTATTGCAGAGACAGTGAAGGGTGGATGGTGTGGTGGGGGTTGTGGAAGTTACCAAACAAGAAGTTTTGGAACAGCTGTGGCTGGTGGTTTAAGAGGCTCTGGGGAAGCTTGGGAGTTTGTGAGAGGAAGGGGACAAATAAGTGCGCTTCAGGCCTCAAATTTAATGGGCCAGGGATAATCAACGTTACAAATTACAATTAACCAGCTGTTTTTGGAGAATAAGCCATGGGCTTGTCAGGGAAGTGTGGCCCATTTGCAAAATGAATTTAGGAATAGATGCCAAACTGTTTTTCAAGGGCTTTCTACTAGGTCTTACAGGCTTGTAGGCCTTCTATAAGACTATAACACAAGAGGGTTGTTTGGGCTGCAATAGGACTGCTTCTTCTTTTCAGGGCCATGCCCATCCAAACTTGGGGACTCACAGTACATTTGAAGAGGGTTGTGCTACTGAACCCTCAAACTTAGTCCTTCCTTCAGAAGACTGGAAGTGTGGGAGAACATTGTGGGACAGTGGGTGAAATGATTGAACACAGCAGAACCAGCCTTGGTCAAAGCCAACAAGGGGCTGAACTGGAGATGGGACAAGGAAGCATTGAAGAGTGTTGAGCCTATCAGAGAGGTTTCTAAGGAGGATGGTTGTCAGGAGGCCCACAAGGGATATAATGGAACGACTATGGCTATTCATGGTGAGAACCAAGATGGTGCAAATTCCAGCACTGATAAGTTGAGGTTGGGTAGGATGAAACATCCTCAGGTTGCTGAAAAATCAGTAAATTCAAAGGTTTACACTTGTCAGGGCCATGACAGTAGAGATAGAGGGATTTATTCTGTTGAGGGGATTTCAAAGGTTGCTGAGAGACCAATTAAATTCCTGAAAAGTAGTCATGGAAATTTTACATCAAGGGCTTGAGTAGGGTGAAAATAGATCTAAAAAAGAAGGTTAGTGAGGAAAATCCTACTATGAAGAAGAAATGGGGAGATGTACCAGGCGAAGGGGATTATTTGGATAGTGATTTTGATTATGATAGATGACTACTTACAGATGAGATTTGCTAGCAAGGAGGTTTGGATCAGATAATTCAGATTTTATGGGTGTGCCCTCCTTGAAGTCTCTATCTTCAGCGCGTGATGTAAAAGGAGATCTTGTTTGGGGAATGATGAAGCAAATGAGGGAGAAGACAAGATTGTGCAGGTTGAGACCAGTTTCTCTCCTTCCTTTGTGTGTCACTTTTGACATTTTGTGGATAAAAAGGGCATGCAGTTTGTTGATTTAGAGGGAAAGGAGTCCATTTGGATGGCGGTAAAATCAAGGCTAGAAAGGGACAACAGGAACTGGCTAATTGCTTTATCAACTATGATGGGAAGGGTTTAAAATGTGGTTTTCTTAGTTAGCATTTTGTTTGGGGGGCAGGCACTTGTGGTGTAGGTTTGCTTAGGTTCTGTTTTGGGGTTGGGTAGTTGTGGCTTGGGTTATATTATTATTATTATTATTTATTTATTTTTTGAGGATATCTTGTTGATGTAGGACAAGAAGTAAGACCTTGGGAGGATCCTTGCCAGAGAACAATCAAGAAGAGTTGGGTTAAGGAATTTTGGGGTTAAGTTAGTAGTTTATTATGTGTGTTTAGTATTAATTGGTATAGGATTATGTGTATTTGGGGGTTGTTTTTAATATTTGTGTAAAGTAGAGATATGTTTGTATGTAATGTAGTTTTAGGGTTTTAAGTGTAATTTCACGTAAAGAGGTTTTCTTATAAATAGTTTGTGAAAGCCATGTTATAGGCATTTGTTGATGAATTTGAATTGAAGTGAAAGTGAGTTTCCTCCTGTTTCTCCTCTCTCCTCCCTTCCCCTTCTTTCTTCTCTTCTAATTTCTCCATGGCTGTAGAACCTTGATGCTGCCTTTGCATCATTTGGTATCAGAGCCCAACCACGATCTCTTTCTTCCATTTCAATTCCCCCATCTTTTCTTTTCAATCTTCTTCTTCCCCTCCGCTTCTTCTCTTCTTCCTTTCCGCCCACTGTTTAGCAATTTCTATCTTCCTCTGCTGCGACTTCTTTCTTTCTCCTCCTCTGTTTCGTAAATTCTCTCTCCCTCCCTCCTGCTGCTTCTCCTCCTCCTCCTCTTCTTCTTTCCTTCTCTCCTTTGTTCTGTAACTTCCGCTCCCTCTCTGCTGCTGCTTCTTCTTTCTTCACTTCTTGTTCTCTGGTTTTCTGTTCGTATCTTCTGCTCTATCCCTAATCCTTTGCTGCTTAGCAGCCTTCCGCCCTCTTGTGTCTTCTTTTCTTCCTCTTCTCTTTAATTCTCTCCCATAACTCACTCAACTCTCTTTCTCATTTCTGAATTCCATGGCTGTCTCTTGGCAGTATCTGTCCAGCAACGCCTCCACCCTCCCATCTTCTTTTGTCTCCTTCAGTTTCTTAATTCTCTCTCTCTCTGAATTTCAGTTTTTTTTTTTTTTTAAGATGAAAAACAATTCTACAGTTTCGTAACTTTTCAAAAAATTTCAGTCGTGTCCTCATTTCTTGACATGCCACCTTCCAGCCACCATCTTGCAACACCACTCATACCACCAAAAACAGAACCCCCTGAAACCATTCCCCTCAAAATTTCATCGCCGTCCGACCACTGGAGGAACCTAACGCGTTGGCAAAACTTCTCCAGCTGCCGACCCCTTCAAAATCCACCATTGCTGGAGTTCTTTTGACAAACAGACACCAGCACTGCATTCCCCACCCACTGATCTACTCTCGCCTGAAAAATCATCACCGGAGCACCATTGCCAACGGCTTACACACCCCATGCGCCGGCAACTGCGAGTGAGAGTGTCTGCGAGCATCTCTTATTTCCATTATCACGAGAAATTGCCTAGCCACGATATTTTAGATTGTCTGTGCGATATTTTGAGGCTCAAGACGATATTTTGATTGTAAGACATAATATATTGCAAGCATATGCGATAATGTTTGGCATGGAACCCTAGAAATTGTCACTTCATTACTAAAAATTAGGTTTTGTTGCTGTAATTTGTGAGTTTTCTTTGTGAATTTGTTTCATTTCAGTACGACAATCAATATAATTGAAGATAGTTTTTGCGAAATTGGGAGTACGGGCTTGTGGAAAATTGTGTTGAAGCGTTGTTGGTGATATCTATGTTGCAGTGTATAACTTCATAAGTTCAGCCACATGGTGACAAATTATAGGAAAAAGGAATGCCATTTATCATACCTTGGGCACAATTTCAAGCTCTTCAACACCTACCTCAAGTGTGGAGAAAAGGTTTGCAAAATCATCATTGATGGGAGATGTCCAATGAATGTGCTTTCCATAAATGGAGTCATTTGTATGCAACTTTGTCCGGAACCCCATCAAAAGCCTTATGACATATCTTGTATAACACTACTTTACAATGTTTATGAAAGATGTTTGGTTCCCCATCCAAATGGGTGAATATTTGGCTAATGTTTGGTGTGATATCCTACCTATGAAGATTGGCCATGTACTCCTTGGTTGGATGATTTAGGTGTAACTCAAGGACATGAGAACACATAAGTCTTCCACTATAATGGGAAGAAAATCGTTTTGAAGTCCACTCTACCAATGAACCAAGAAAAAGAAGCAGTCATAAATACTCAGCTTGAGGACAATACAAGGAAGGAAATGAATGTGTTTGAAGACATCTAAAGTCCTTTAAACATTCCTATTGTAGAGTTGGTCATTGCCAATGTGCTCATTGATGCCAACTCTCAATTCAAGTCTAAGATGCTGCCAAAGGATTGTGGTTTCTTGTATCACTCAAGCGTTGGCTTTCAAAGAATCCAAGTTTGCTTCTCCCTTTTGATCCTCCAACATTTCAAAATTTGAGGCCGACTTTTTTCTAACTGGTAGAGAGTTGATGTAGGACAAGAAATAAAACTTTGGGAGGATCCTTGCTGGAGAACAATTAAGAAGAGTAGGGTTAAGGAATTTTGGGGTTAAGTTAGTAGTTTATCACGTGTGTTTAGTATTAATTATTATAGGATTATGTGTATTTGGGGGTTGTTTGTAATATTTGTATAAAGTATGGGTATATTTGTATGTTATGTAGTTTTAGGGGTATAAGTGTAATTTCATGTAAAGAGGCTTTCTTGTAGATAGTGTGAAAGTCATGTTATAGGCAGTTGTTGATGAATTTGAATTGAAGTGAACGTGAGTTTCCCCCCTTGGTATCTCCTCTCTCCTCCCTTCCCATTCCTCCCTCTCTTCTAATTTCTCTATGGCTGCGGAACCTTGATGCTGCCCCTGCATCACTTGTTCTCCCTTGCTTGTATTATGTTTTTCTCCTAATATATCTTCTTTTATCATTTAAAAAAAATAATTTTTACTAATGTTATTGTTATTTGGTAATTAAGAGTAAGTGAGGATATTAGTCATTGTGGTGTACTTGACATATATTATAAAAGAGGAGACTTGTTGTTGTGATAAGGCCTTCTAATTTTCAAAACACTTTAACATGGTATGAGAGCATGGTCTCGAGACCCAAGCCCTAAGTGCTGTGGCCATAGCCAAAAGAGTCCTAAAATCCCATCACGGAGCCTCTCTCACGCCAATTGAAGGCTGGCAAAGTCAACTCCATGTGCCGGTGCACGAGGCTTCACATGATGATTTTTTTGGCCTGAACTTGTCGTACATTGTTAAAACCGTGTATAAACCATAGTATCAAATTTTGGGTGATGGAGTTTTGTGCAAAGACCCCATCTTTTAGTTATTTATGTGCAACACTCCATGAATTATCGTATATTATTACTATAGGCTGTTTGTCAATGGTAGCCAAGTTCATTGGGGCGTGAAATCAGTGTTATGTTGATGTGTTTGTGATTTCTTCCAGTTGTTTTTCTTGTTTGATGGTGATCTGCGTAGCTAGAGTCCATGAATCCCAAAAGTTTGTTTCCTTCTTGCTACATATTACGACTGAGAAGTTGGATGGAAAAAATTATTTGTAGTGGTCTAAGACTATTAAGATCTATTTGACAGGCTTAAGCAAATATGAACGCCATGCTCCGTCACAATAGATGAGAAGATGTGTGGGTTCAAATTGCATTGATTCTCCATACTATGGAACTCGATAGAGCCCAGATCACATGGATGTGCATGCATCTAGATGCATTCTAGGAGATTGGGGATTATGCCAAAATCTCATATTTTGGTAACTTTACTTGTATGTATGATACTTACCTGTTGTACTTTCAGTTACAATAGAGAGTCAGAATGTCACGTAGTACTTTCCAGAGATGAAGCACATTTACAGGGAATTGGAGATTGTGCAATCCGTAATATCCAATGTTCGTGAGATACCAAAGCGGGAGCAGATGATAGTCTATCCTAGCAAGTTTGAGACCCAAGTTCAAAGAAGCTTGGTTCTAGGTAGTGTAGAGTTCCTTCATTTGCCAATGTTTATTCTTGTGCTCTTGGTGCTTCCCTTACACCAATTTCTCAATTCCTCGTTCTTGTGTTTCGACTTCTAGCTCTAAGAGGACTACTTTTGTTACACAAGGGCAGTTGTAGCTAAGTAGCTGCAGAGGTTTCCAAGACGATTCAAGTGGCCATGGCAGAAGGAATGGATGTGCTAGAAGGCCCCCCATGCAAGTGTACTTATTAGAGAAAGAGTATTCAAAGTTCTTGCAGTATTGAGCATCCAAGCAAGATTCTCTTCCCATTGAATCTCTTGCTCAGATTGGTAACCCTACAACTTGCTTATCATCCAATATTTCTCCCCTTATGATATGACAACTATAACCATTTTCCACCCTCAACAAGGGTCCATTACTACCATTAAGGGAATAGGGATAGTAAATCCTACTCTCTCTCTTTGTTTTATACATTTGTAAGTTTTCCTTTAAATCTTTTGTCAATGAGCAAGACTACAAAATTCATGCATTGTTCCGTAGCATTCTTTTCCAATCCTATTGTCATTCTGGATTTGTTGATGAGGAAGATAGGCGGTAGAGGACATGAGGCTAGTGGACTTTACGACTTTGAGTTGCTATCTCCTTCTACTGCTTGCACTGTTGTTGTTACACCACTTCAAATCCATTTGTTGCCTTGGTCATCCCTCACCGAGCAAGTTAAAGTAATTGTTCCTACTTTGAGTCATGTGTATAGTCTTGAGAGAGTTCTATTAGGTAGGAAAGCATCAACATGTTCCATTTGCTTCTCGATTCAATAAAAAGGCAATAAGCCCTTTCACATTAGTCTATTTTGACGTTTGTAGTCCTAGTCGGGTTGCCAAAGTTGGGTTTATGATATTTTGTCACTTTTGTAGATGACTACTCAAGGATGACTTGACTTTATTTAATAAAGGATCATTATAAGCCTTTCATTTTGAGATAAAGACTAAATTTGATTTACTTGTTCATACACTTGGTAGCAATAATGTTGCGGAGTACTTGAGTACCTAAATCACTACCTACATGACTAAGTCTAGTATGACCCATTTGTTACCTTGTGCCCACACTACAACAAAATGGGGTTGCAAAGAGAAAAAATAGACACATCCTTGAAGTCACTTGTGCCCTGCTATATTAGATGAATGTACCTAAGTTTGGAGTGGTGTTGTACTTATCAATAGAATACCAAATGCATTTTTTTGGGTCATGCTTGTTCTCAAAAGAAATATCGTTATTGTCGTTTTGCCTTGCATCACCTTGTTGATTGTGCTAATGTTACTTTCTTTTAAGTCTACAACATATTATTCTGATTCTTTGAGCCTTGCGGAACTTGATGAGTTGCTTGCTCGGCCTAGCCTTCCAATTTTTGACCTGTTATCTCTGCAACATCTTTATCTAGTTTGAGTCTTTCTAGTTGCATAGATCATTCTAAGTGCAGATGTACACATGACACTGACTCAAGGAGGAGAGCATCCTTCAGCTTGAATTGCTATGCCTTTCTTTTCCTCGTCTTCTGATCTAGTTTCCCAAGATGATCTTTCTACTGTTATCTGAAAAGGTAAACATTTATGTACCTAGTATCATGGTCTTAAATTTCCACGAAATTGTGGAAATTTCTGTCATAATTTTTGGTTTCCGTCATCCTCAAGATCGAAATGGCAGGAGATTTTTCGTCTTGCATAATTTCGTCGAAATCTCAACAACTCATCCGAAAATTATCGAAATCTAGAAATTTTAACGAAACTTGTCGAAATTTGAACTATGCAATGAAATTTCCTTGAAATTCAAATGAGATATTTAGGAGTGAAATGAAATTTCTCTCTTAATTTATTTTATTTATTTTTATCGAAACAAAATATTATTACAAGTGCTTTTGAAATTATATAAAAAAATAAACTTACAACAACTTTTTATTTAACCATTCATGTCTAAATTATCATTATTTGGACAATAAATCATATTTAAATGATTTATGAATTTCATTTGTATTATCTGATTCACTAAATATGTTTAATGTACATTATCTTACAAATATGATTGATGCACATATTATGTTTCAACTTCTCCACCTTATACACAACATAGATGTAAATACTTGTAATATATTAGTCCTAAAACTTATATTATTATGTCTATTAATCATTTCTAAGCTTCATAAAAGAATTCCATGCTTTGCTATTGATTTCCATTTTTTTTTCAAATTGAATCGAACTTGACATCGAAATCGAAATTTATATACTTTTGGAGCTTTGAAATTTGAGTCAAAATCGAAATTTAAGACCTTGCGTGGCATCTAATCTCTAATTTCGTTTGCTACGGTTTCTTGTCACCTTCATATTACTTTTTGGTTAGTATATCAATTATTGTTCTTCCTAACTCTTTTCCTCTTCCTGCAAAATCTATGATTGGCTATTGCTGCCTCTGAAGGTCAATATGATGGTTTTTCTTGCTTGAGGGCCCATCTCTCTCTATAGTTTGGCTTATTCTTCCACATTCTCCTTAATCACCAAACTTGCCTTTGTTCATCTCCTTAGCCACCACCTATCATTGGCCTTGCATCAATTAGATGTGAAGAATGCCTTCCTGCTTTTTAGGTCAATCATGATGGTTTTGGCTTGTCTGAGGGCTTGTCTCTTCCCCATGGTTTGGCTTATTCTAATACATTCTCCTTACCAAACTTGCCTTTCTTTATCTCCTCAGCCACCACGTATCATTGGCCTTTGCATCAATTAGATGTGAATAATGCCTTCCTACTCTTCAGGAGGTCTATACAGAGCAGCTGCTTGGTTTTGTTGCTCAGGGAGTGGGCGGTGGTGTGTCATCTAAAAATATCCTTATATGTATTGAAGCAATCTCTAGAGGATCGTTTGGTGGTTTTAATTAGATTGCATTCACTTTGTGATAGTGTATCCTGGAAGAGTAATAAACTAGTTGTTGTGGCTCAAAGCTCGATTAAATGTTGAGACTGAATATAGGGCCATGGCACACACGACATCTGGATTAGCTAAAGAACATGTTGGAAGAATTTGGTTTCCAGCAGGGTCATGCATATGGAGTTGTCTAATAATTAGGTTGCTATTAACATTGCCTATAATCCAACTTGATATTATTTTGTCTAGGAGAAACTTTTGCAGAACTGATTTGTTCACTAAAGCTTTAGGGGTTTCTTGGGTTATCTTTCTGTAAAAATCTAGGAGTATATGATACCTATGCTCCTTTTTTTATTGGAAGGGGGGTGCAGGGCAGGGGAGCGTTATTGGTTATTGATCATTTAGTATTATATTCCTATGTTAGTTGCTAAGAGTTGGCAAGGGTATTATGGTCATTAACTTGACATATATTAAAAATAGAAGAAGAGACCTATGCCTGTGATGAGGTCTTCCAATTTACTTAATAACTATAAATATATATATTTTTATTTTTTTTATTTTTTGTGTAATGACCTCCTGGACCTCCTTTGCGCCATTGCAGCAATGTATATTCAATCTAGTTTTATCATTCCTCCCGTCTTATTGTTATATTTGCCTATCCATTTGCTAAGTCATTCATGTTTTATTATTTTTAAATAAAAAAACATATATATGCATGATCACCACCAACATGAATATTCACAATGCATGAAATCATAAAAGCAACAATAACTTAACCACTATACTGTTTAACAAGAAGATAAAATTCACACAATAATTAAAAATTAAGGCATTTGGATTGTGATAAAGGAGGGTTGTATTTCTTTATTTTTTCTTTTTTAGGAAGCTTCTTGGGGAAGCTCTAGACCTGTTTAGTAGTGCAAAAAGTTCAATTTAAATTTTAGTTTTTCAAAGAATTATAAGAATACCAACTTATTTTTTAGTTTTACAAGATTTGTGTTTAAAAGGTAGATAATAAAGGGTTTATTTAGTTGTGAAAAATAATTTTCATTTTTCTATATATCTAAATAATTACAAAAAAAAAACCTTGTTTTTCAAATTTCCAAAATTTAACAAGAAATTAGAAATCTAGAATGTTTTCTAACTTTCCTATACAAAAAAAAAGGGAAAACAAGATAGCATTTTTATAATTATTTAAAAAACTAGAAATAGGAAAACAAAACTATTATCTGCAAGCGAATAGTGCAAAAAGCTTTTATGTTTTGCAGTTCTTAAAATTGGAAAATAACTACTTTTTTTTTAAAAATAATTCTTTGGAAAGATAAAAATGGAAAATGAAAGCTATTTTCGACCACTAAATAGGCCTTCCATCTCCCTAATGTAATGCCCTCTTTCTCTCCCTTAATGTAGGTTCCATGCTTTATTTCTCCCACTCTTTGGTAGGGCCCTTCCTAGACTCCTAGTTAAGCTTCAGCTTTTTGATTTGAGGCTTCAGTAGTAAGAAGTAAACTTTGCTGAAGTCCCTATTGAGAAGGTTCTAGGTTTGACCCTCGCATTGTAATATAGTGGACCTGATGTGGACCTGCTTCCCAATCTCCTCAATTAGATCCAACTTTGTTCTCCAATTCTCCTCATATGTTTCATAATTGAAGGTTTGCATTCAAATGGTAGTTGCCCTAATCTTAGTTGGTATCACTGCTTCTGTTCTGAATGGTGGTTGGGCGGGGTCTCTCCTGTCTCTTCTCTGTGTGGAATGCCTGAGTGATGTAATGTTACATAGCTCCTTTGTGCACTGTCAATGTGTCGTCTTTAGTCGCGTCTCCAATCCGTGTAGGATGGTTCCATTCATGTTTTGCACTTGACCATTACTATGTGGGTACTGTGCAATGAAGGCATATTGTAAATTAATCTGTGACTATGAGTAGAACTCTTTGAATTTGTTAACACTAAATTGTTTCCCATGGTCCATCACCAGCAATAATAACCTTGTTGTAGGGCCTTGGAGGCAACATCTCTTTCCCTAGGTGATTACTACATGTCCCCATGTGTCTGTCTTTCATTGCATATTTTGCTTCTACTTGGTAATGGCACTGGAGTGAGGATCATCAGTAACTTTATACTATGGTACTTTCTTTTTCAGCTTCCTTACCTTGGTTGGGTCTCTTGGCACCTTTATTTTTTCAGAAAGTCTTGAATGGATCTGTGGAGGCTAGTTTTTGATACAGCATCTGCCTTCTGCAGCTTGTGTGGTATTTGGAAGGATTTAAGTGGTAGGATAATCTCTGCTACCTTGTCCATGTATTGTGATACTTTGATTCCTTGGGTCTTGTATTCTCCCTGGAGGCCTACCAATAATTTTAAATCACTGGACCCAAGTAGCACCAACTCTACTCGCCAGCCTCAAGGCCTAAGGTGCGTCAACCCTGAAATGGGAGAATCAATCCTGCTCATACTCCATTTTGACTTAATACTACACGTCCCAGCCACTTTGGATATTTCATTTCTCTAATAATCCTGCTTTTAACAATCATGCCACCTCTCCACGTAGAGTTTGAATCTATACCTGGCAGATTCTCCATCATCCATGCAAAGATGTCTACATATTCTCTTAGCAAGTACTCAGGTTGTCTGGGAGAAGGCTTCCTATTTGTGCATTTCTTCCTTCGATCTCTCCCTGCATGGAACTGTAACCAACTCCTCCAAGTGGGAGCCCTTTTAAGGGAAATGTCATCTCTGATGTCCAGCTCCTCAGCTGCTCTGTTGTAGACTTGTTCCTTCTTTGCTTCCATATTAACCAATGTTGAGCCTAGATCTGTAGCCCAACGCACCACTTCCTTTGTAACCTTTAAGCAATTCACCCTTCCCTTTGCTCTATGATCCAAACCTCATCTTCTTCTTTAGTCCAACTGAACTCAGAAGTTTTCAAGAGTTCCAACTGCCAAAAATATTATCATTTTTTCAAGATATAATGTATTTTTTATATAGCCCATTAACAGTATGACAGCATCTTGGATCTTTTTTTGATACTTATAATCTCATCTGTCAGGGTAAATTGAGAGGAATGATTCATCCTCAAAAAGCACAATTCAGGATCACATAATTCAATTTACCAATTCGTTGTCCAGATCATTATGCAAAGCGGAGTTCTGGACCATGTCGCGAGTGGTGTTCTTATTTCTACGGACATGTATTAGATACTGTTAGGTTAAAACGTTGGAGCATGATTTCTATACACTTAATGGCCTAATATTTTTAATGGAACTATTATTAAATTTATTTTTCTCTTTGTGACCTGCTGGTCATGGGTTTAAGGAAACAGCCTCTCAGCATAAAAGCGGGGCAAGTCTGTGTGACAACCCTCCCCTTACCCTTGCAAAGTGAGAAGCCTTATGGCCTGGGGCGCCCTATTATTAAATTTCTTTTTCAGTTTTCATCTGTAGTGGCAGGGAAGAGGATGGGAGCCTAGCATTATCCTATAACTTTTCATTTGTTTCATCATCTTCTCTGTATTCGTGTGTAGGAAAGCTGGGATTTGCTGATGGTCTCATGGTTGGATCTCCAAGGCTCGACTCTTTCAACAAAAAGTGGGTGAATTGATGCTGTTGGCAACTTGGCATGGTGAGCTGACTTTGAACTTAAATAGCCTGTGATGTCCAACCATGTCCAGGATATGATATGTGGACAATCAGCCTCTTTAAGGAAAAAGCCTCCCAAGTGGAATTAAATCATATCAAAATTAATTGTTAAAAGTGTAAAAAATTAGATTGAGATAGAACTGCTGTATTTGTTGATTCATCTGCTCTTATAATTCAAATAAAGCTATTTTAATTGGCTTTGTCTTTGTTCACCATTGTATGGCTGAAATGATAGACAAATATTAAGAGCAATGGATTTTTTTTTTCTTTCTTTTTTTCTTGGGGAGAAAAAAAGGGAAGTTGGAGGAATTTGATGTGTTCAAAGATATTATAGGAGTGGTCTACTTTTGAGGAGAAGGTTTTAAGCACAGGTATAGTGTCATTATATTGGTATACAAGGATATTTAGGAGTTCTTACAGAGTGTTGTGTTTGTAGCCCGGGGTTGAAGTCATCAAGCAGTGTTCCTTGACAGTATAGTGGAGAATTTTGCAGGAGCTCTATAGACACCTAGGCACACTGCCAAACAAGCTAAATTGCTGCGTCTCTCTTTCAGTTTTCTTTCGAGGTGCTTAGTGTGCGTGTATATGCATAATCCTAGGGCATGCTCACAGTACATATGCTTGTTGATGATTAGAGACTTTAAACTTCCACTAAGCAGGGAAAGTATCCGAGCCTGCCCACCACCCTCTTTAACACCCCATTAGCATACACGCTGCTGTCTTAGGAGCAATCTTGTTATGAGCTGCATTATTCATTGAAACTGTAAATCTCTTCCTGTTTCTCCCTCTCTCTTCTAACTTCTTCAGCTGCTACTGCTGCCTCCTCGCCAATTTGGGTAGATTTGTAGATCCATCTGGTGAATAATTTTTTTTAAAAAATTTTGAAGCTGCATATTCATGGGACTGTTTGGAAGAATTTAAGCAGCAGGTTGGTTGGTGAAAATGATCTTTGAGGGGAAATTCTGCTTGATACTAGTGCTAATGCCTACAATGAGAAATCCTTTCTTTGGTTCATTTCATATGAAGCATATGAATCTATGATGAAACAAGCGTATACCATTGCAGTATCTATTCTGCTGTTTATTTTAACGGCAGTTGAATTATTATATTAATTGAAATTCTTATTTGATCAATTCGTATTCCAATTAGGCCTAGAATTTGTCTTGCGTACACCAGCCACGAATCATGAAAATGAATTTTGATCCTTATCATGAAACTAAATAAAACGATTCCTATTATTTTTTTTAAAAATATTTGTTAGTTGATCAATTTTGATTTAACAATTTCAATAACTGTAATTTATCAAATCAATAGTTATAAAATATATATAGAACTTAGGCTAAATTTAGAACACAAATACAGTAACATTAGAAGAATTTGATAATGATACAAATATATATTATCATAATGTTATTAATTATGCAATTCTCTTATGATGTATGGGATAACACAAATTTTTATAAAGGTAATTTTTTTAAAAAAATTATTGTATCCTTATATAATTTTTATTATATTTTGTGTTATATTATATTTCTTTGGAATAGATATTCCCTTAAAAACAAAATTTAACCTTACAGTATGTTAAATTTTCTACCCTTAGTTAAATGTTGGCAAATTATTATTATTATTATTATTATTATTATTATTATTATTTTAAATATACTTGAATTATTTAATTTTTTTATAAGAAAAGTATATATTTTTTGTTTAAACGAGGGTTATTGATCTAAATGATTGATAAATAAAAGTCTATTAAACTGATTATTATTTTGTGTTGCATTTAGATAAGAGAAATAAGAATAGCATAATTATAATATAAGAATTTGAAAATTTATATAAAAATATATTAATATTACAAAATAAGTGAAAATTTTACAATTGTATAAATTCATAACAGGGAATAAAGACCACTGAATAAATCTGCTCATTATATATATATATTAGATGGAATAAAAAAATGAAAAAAAATAACTATTATGTCTTCATGTTGAATGAAATAATAAAAAATTAACGAGGAATAATTATTATATCTATTCATAAATTTCTTATTATATTTTATCTTATTGTTAAGAATAATTATTTCATATATTTCTTAATTTTGATTCAACATTTTCTTTTTTGAATAAAAAGTGTTTCAAGTGTTTAATAACATTAATTGAACCAAGCCCAATCCTACAGGAGCCTATAATAAAACATGCTTTATCCTACCGAACCAAAGGAATCCCAAACATATAATCCTCGAGGACAACCAATAACAGTAAATTAAATAAAAACGCAATCCAGTTAGATGTTGGGAGCTCAGAATTTGAATATTAAATTGAAATAAAATGTCATAATTTAATTTCATTCAAATCCGTGAAATGATTTAAAGCTCATTTCATAGCGAACTAGACCGAAATAGGAATATATATATATTCTCGAAAAGATGATTCAAGCATATCTAAATAGATACTATGTTTACATATGAATTTCTATCTAGAAATGGCATAATTAGGCTACCTTCTATTGAATTGAGAAATAAGTTTGATTGTCTATCTTCTTGGAATAATTCAAATTCAAGCAATTGGATGTGTGAATGAGCCCGATATGACATGACCCATCAATAGAAATACTCCATCACTCCGCTTTGTCATACATCACATTCAAATAAAAATCCATGCTTACCAACCCAAATTAGTTAATACATAAGCTCATCCCATAGAATTTAACTTTCATAGGAGTTAGTTGGCTTTGATTCTCAAGGCAGAATTCCACAGAAGATTTTCTTTCACGCAACAATAAAACAAAAAGAGGTAATTTCTCAAGAGTGGGGATCCTCTTTGAGACTTTTAGGGTTTGCAACTTCCACAAATATCAATAAAACAAATAGAGGTAATTTTTCAAGAGTCGGGATCCTCATTGAGACTTTTAGGGTTTGCAACTTCCACAAATATCAGCCTTCCATTTACAATCTGCAAGGGGCCCAAAAAAAAAAAAAAGAGAGTAGCAGCACAATGATTGATGCGACATTGTTGGAGGTTTCAAAATAAAGATTCAATCAACGTTAAAATTAATAAAATCAAAGCAACCAAAATCTAAAATTTAAAGTTTTTCTTTACTTGAACAGAACTAGTAAGCAAAACAAAGCGCAAAAGCTGTATACGAATTACGAAGGCCTGCATCTGTTTCAATTTGGGTATGTTCAGATGCTTTGTATTGATGAGACGCCAATCAAAATGCTGAGCAGGAAGAACTTTAAAGATTATTTTTGAAAGATAAATTAAGAATTAAACAGGGGAGGGAGAAAGAGAGAGAAATACCCTGCCATTCATGGCCTGCAAGGCGTTGTGGGCTTCAACCTCAGACTCAAATGTGACGAAACCAAACCCTTTAGGCCTTTGTGTGATTGGGTCCTTAACGAGCCTAGCTGGTAGAACCAATCAATCAATGAGCAATTTCAGCAGAAATGGCGCAACAGTTAATTGATCATGGATCCTCTAATAATCGAAAGCATCTAATCAAGCACCGCCGGACCTTCTTTTACCACGCCAAAAGGCAGAAACAATCGCTTCAGTTCTTCGTTTGTGGTGTAGAATGATAATCCTGCAAAAGAAGCGATTCAAAACTAGGGTTTGGCGAAAGAAATGAATCCAAACTAGGGTTTACAAAAACCCGGCGAGAGAGAGAGAGAGATACTGCTAACGAAGAGCTTGGAGCTCAGCAGTCTTTTTGCCATCGCAGTTCCGCCGCAGAAATAGCAATTGGCCTGATGGGGGACGGAGGATCAAGGACGGTAGCGAGCCTCGGGAAGGATTTCTTAGATTAAACGCAAACAAACACGGACATGTGAACGGTTGGTTGTTCCAGGAATTGTGTATGTTGCATATGAATTATTATTATGCGATCATGAATAAATTTCTTCAACAAATTCACCATTATTGAGCTCTTCACTCCCTTATTTTAAATCTATCCTTTACGATTACATCCACAACCACAAAAAAATAAGTTTTTAACTCTTACTGCTCTCTACTACTTTTAAAATTGAAAGGAAAGCAACTAAGATTAACTATGATTTATGAATCAAAATATAACAAAAAAACCATATGTACAACAAGAAAAAGTTATCAAAATATGAATGTTAAAGGTGGGTAAGAGGTATAACATTAAAAATTATTAGTTATGGATATATTTTATCCGTATTTTTTTAAAATATATATATATATTTATTTGGAAAAAAAAATTGTAAAGAAAATAATTAAGAGTTGAAAGGTATATTTAAATTTGTTTAAAAGAGCAATTGATGAATTAAAAACAATATGATATTTATGGGTAAGTTATAAGACTATTTTAGGTAGAGTCTTGAAATTCACATTGTCTCATACTTTTAAGGAGTTGGGTTTTTTTTTTCTTTTTTTTTTTTCGCATTATATTCTTAATTCTTAATTTTTCTGAAAAATAAAAAATAAAGTAAAAAACATTAACCTTCCTTAAAGTTTGATAAAAAGACAATAACTTCCATTGAGGTTTCGAAAATAGATTTGTCAAAAACACACAAACCAATCTAGAGTACAATCTAGATAGCTTATTAGAAAAAAGAATTAATGATTTAGATGCAGAAGTTAATTTTTGAAAATCCAAATTGTCATTTGTAGACCTTGTGTAAAGGATTGATATACATGATTCAAAATCTAAAAGCTTAAGCTAGTAGGCTCGATATATGCTACCATATAACTTTGGGGCCCTAGGGTTTTCTAGGGTCCGTGTAATGTAACAAAAAAGGGTTAAAAGTGCTAAAGACTGTAAGGCCCAAGCCAACAAGTTCATGAAGATTCTGCATGGCATTCCATTTGATTGGGAAAGAAATAGCCAAAAGCATTGACATAATTGCCATTGCAATATGGAAATGTTGCTTACAATAAATAATCCTCAAAACTCTCAACATCCCCTACTTATTTTCATTTCAACCATTCTATATCACAAAATATGCGTCTACCAACAACACCACACTTATTTCACTTTCTCACAAGTACCAAAAGAAGCAAATAAATGGTAAGGGGGCAATGAGTACAGCAACCAAATGGAAGAACTCTGCTGTTCATAAATCGACACAAATACAGAAATCAGATGTTTTCAGCTAATTGCAGTGTATGGGCATTAAGAAATTGGTGTCCATCCCATAGCAACAGCTTGGTCCTGCTCAAAACATGCTCCAGTCAAGCCACACACTCAAAAAAGTATAGTACTTGAGACTTTGATCTTGAAGACTTACATGTTCATTGTCACATTCCCTTCTGCAACCTTTGTTGTGTACTTTGGTAGTTTAACCTGAACAGAGCAAAATTCTGTAAGAGGATTTCCAGTTTCATAAAATTAGAAAGAAATCTTAATGGGCGTGTGAAAAAATCTTACAATTTTTCTGCCCAATGGTATGTTGCATTTGGTACAGTAAACTCCCGCAACGATGCCACCGCAGGCCACCTCTTCATAACGTGCAGGGTCGTCAATGATGACATTGACACTGCATATCATTCACGGTTTATCATTTCAAAACAAAGGTATGCTAGCAGGGTGAATTATCTCAATTACAGTGTTTGCAGGAATCCTCACTGCCAATTCTTTCAGAGTAGAATGCTGCTTCATAACGTGCAGGGTCGTCAATGATGACATTGACACTGCATATCATTCACGGTTTATCCTTTCAAAACAAAGGTATGCTAGCAGGGTGAATTATCTCAATTACAGTGCCCCCCACCCCCGCCCCCCTCCCCAAAAAAAAAGCCCCGCATAGGCAGATACTATTTTTTTGCCTCCGTATTCATACTTAAAAGGCATATAAGATCTTGTTGGCATATATTAAATATTAATCATTTATTGTAACTTTAGAAGAGCTTAAGAGGATAAATCATCTAGCAATGCTAGGTGGTTCCTCAAAAAGCTTTTGCTTTTTCCTCCCAAGTCACACCACATTTATATTTTATTCAGCTGAAACACACTAATATGAATATGAATATGTATATGAATAAAACAGAAGGGGAAAAGCCAAAAATAATGGAATTTTAATTGCCTTCATGATGAAATTGAAAATCTCACAATCATGATATAGATAAAACTTCTTGAGGTGTTGCAAATTAGCATTAAGTTCATGAAACTTGATTCTTCATTTTTTTTTTCTTATGCCACTTCCTGATATTCTTGCTTGTGAACTTCCTTCATGTACCTCCCTTGAGCCCCTGGTCATGTTCTAAAAGGTTCAGAATCTTGAATTGAAGTGGTTATTAAGTATTCAACAAATACACTCAGTTAATCAATGTATGTATCAATGTCATTTAAATATTTGTATATGCTTCATATTAGTTTTCTGAACAATTTAAGAAAATGTGTTACATGCATATTGGAGCCTGCAATCCTCAAATAATATAGGCAGCCAAAAGGCTGAGAAAGGTATTAAAACCTTTTGTATGGAGTCATTCAACAGGTTTATATTTCGAGGCTATCCAGCAAAGCTAAGAATCCGTTTTAGGTTTTGCTTGGGAACTTCCTGTGGCACTATGTTTTAGGTTTTGTTTGGGATCCCTTCAGGATTTATCAGAGAATTAAGTGAGGAATTGTTGTAAGATAAGTAAAAGAATTATCACTAGCACCCATGAATCAATGAAACAATGAAGAACAGAGTCTTGGTTTAAGAAGACTAATAAAAATAGCAATTATGGATAATTATTCATCATTTTTTGCATGCAATCCATAGAAGTTCTATACACAGGTTACCATAATGACAACAATAATATCTTACACATTATTGAACACTCTGACTGGTCTCCTTTCACTCTCATCCTGCAACACACATTGAAATTAATAGTGAGCACATGGAACTGTTGTCCGCATATAACATGGTATGTCAAGAACACAAGCTAGATGCATTAGAGAACATAGAACTGTTGGTTTGTCCAATTCTACATAATTCCAAATCCAAGATCCCATTTGAGTTGAAAGTGAATAAATGACTCATGGCATGCCCTAGAGTTGAGTTGAAATTCAAACTATGTTTCATGCCAACTAAGCTTCTTTTGTGCATTTCTCATTAACAAAATCACCAATTAATAGCAATTAGAGTAAAAAGCAAGGTAACATGCAAGAGAAGATGTAATAGTTAGCTCTCCAATTTCCCACCACATGCTTTCTCAGTAACCAAACAGCGGCTTAATAAGTCTGGGAAGTGAGGAAGGGGGCAGAAGGGAAGGGAATGGAATGGAAGCTGGAAGGAGGTGTTTTAAAAGCTTCATTTGGGAGTTCTATTTTTTAAAAGAGTAAGGAAATCTGAGGGTTTCTCATTCACGACATATTTGGTTTGTGGATGCCGGATGGAATGGGAGCAGGAAAGGAATGAAATAGAAATTTGAATGGGAAACATGAGTAAATCAAGTAATAAACTCGATGCAATTTTCCTCAATTCTGTTCTATTCCTACATACCAAACATGTAGTCAAATATGTTTGAACCACCAAAATATAAAACCCCCAAATCGAGGGTTTCTGATGGAACACGGGAGTAAGCTCAATGATTACATTTGATTAAAAATTCCTTCTATTCCCTTCCATTTTTCACTTCCTTTAAAAACCCTTCCTTTCCTTCCCCTTCAAATCCAAAACATACTGTAAGACTATTCACAATAGGTGGAAAATGAACTTTTTTGTCACAAATGTCAGTGATTTAAAATTTATGAAACATGCAAATACCCAAAAAGAAAAAGAGGGAAAAAAATTTAAGAATTAAAGTATCCAGCTGCAAACATCTGTTTTCTTTAAAATTTTAAGGCAGACAAGGTAAAAATATAACAGCATGCAAATTGAATGGTTCAAAGTAAACACAAATAATCGCGCACACATACACACACACACACACACACAGAGATTATATGTACTTGGTATAAAAGCTGATCTGCTAAGGCAATTGGGGTTCGGCAAGCACGACAGGAGTAGAACTGGGTGTCCGGTGTTTGATCATATTCAACCAGGAAGAGCCTCCCCATTGCAGAAACCCAAGCTGATCAATAACCTTTGAAGCCGCCTCTCTCCACAATTATTCTCAAAACATAAAGAGTGTGTTGTGGTTATGAACAGTTTAATTGTCTTTTTTCTTTTTTAACCCACCTGGCTCGGTTTCTTTTTTGTAAGATTTTTTTCTTGGGGATTTTGATTTTAGCTTAAGAATTGTTTTTAAAAAGTAAATTTTCAAAGCAAATTTGAACAGTGGGAATGCTGGTCGGCTGGAGTCCCACGGTTTTCCTCATATACCCATTTTTGACATGATGCTTACCTTTTATGGAGTTGTTTTCAAAGGAAATTTATTTAATTCCCTCCTTCCCTAGCAAGCAATTGGGTTAAATGACTCATAATTATTCGAGATAGAGTTGGATTTGGCTTATAACTCCTTCGACTACTACAGCTTCTTCTGCTTACTTTCAGAGATATTGCAATGAACTAAACTAATTGCTCCTTCCTACCCACTTCCCACATTAAAATTAAATAAGTTAAAAGATAGAGCTGGATATATGAAATTTTCATAAATTTGATTAACAGAGGGAAGGAAAAAATAGCGATCAACGATTGTGTAGTATAGAACTGCGAATTAAATGAACATACCTCGAGTGACAAACTACATCAAGCTGTGAAATTAACCATTGCTCTTTACATGTGCTCCACAAAGATAATCCTAAGTAAAGCCATCGAGATGGAACCGTAGAAGCTAGGGTTTTACAATTTACAGCAGAAGGGACCACAACATCTCGAGAATAAACGACGAGAGAGGAGAGGGAGCAGTTCGGTAAAACCCTATTAATCGCAACAAAGCATCACAAAAAAAATCACAACTAATCTGTAATTAATTTGTTAAAAATTAGATTTTATTAAATAAAAATTGTTAATCCCAATAAATGACACAGCCCAACTAAGCACTTTCTACTTTTGAGCTAGCTAAATCTGAATTATTGAAATATTTTATTTTCAGTTTTACAAAATAATTGTTTGTAATTATGAAAAAAAATTTGTAAATCTTATACTATAGGAAGAACTGGGGGTTCAACAATTCACTCAAGTTTATAAACCTAAATCGAACCAACCTAAAAAATTAGTTTCGAATGATTTATAGATCAGTTGGCGATTTCTCACTCCATATAATCCAATCATTTGGGTTAGTTTGTGAGTTTAGTGTCTAAGTCATCTGACCCACCTCTAATGCATATATATATTAAAAAAAAATTAATAAGAACTTACAACTTTTCGAGACACATTTTTTAATTCTTTCTACAATACTGATATTTATAGATGATGCATTGGTCTATTCGGAAAATAATGAATATATTTTACATTTTGTGATTTAATGTTATTGATAATATATATATATATGTTAATTAGACAACAAATATATTTTTTCTTTAATTATCTTCATAACATTGTTTGAATTGTGTTATCAATAAAAATAAAAAATAAAAAGAATTACAAAATCCTTATTATACAGTGGTACTATTTTTTTTTTTTATGAGAAATCTACCTATCTAATATATTTTCTTTAGTATTTTCAATGTTAACATATATTATTATGTTTGCCAAACTTTTTCATACATATCGTTTTGTGTTTTCTTTTTTCTTTCCTACTTTGCCTTTAAATAAGTTAAACCATTGATCTAACCCAACATACCTAATACGCAATCTGACTCAAATTGACCCCCCAAAAACTTGATTTAGGATTGACTTTTTACCAAATCGACAAGATCAAATTAATTAAGATTTTAAACCCAACTTACCTACATCAGTAAATACACTTAAGAAAAGCAATCGTCACAATCCTACATAATTATAAGAGAACGAAAAATGTAAATCCATAAGTCAATCTCCTCTCTTTTGTTATACAAAAGCGCACATTCCGATATTTTTTTAAAAAATAATTAATAAAATTAAGATAGTTAGATATAGATAAAGGCATACATACATACATACATATATACATATATATATATATATATATATATATATGATATTAACTCTCCCGGACTCCAGGAAAGAACAGGACATGACAAAGTCCTTTGTCATGTCCTCTGATACCACACGAGAGTCGGGAGCCCCAAGACCTGCCAGAGGAAAGCAAACAATCTAGGACCACATCTCCAACACAGGCCTCCCCATGGCTACTCAAACAGATAACTCGGGTCCTTCAACCAAATGCTTTACCAAAGGAGGTCTTCGGGGACCGTACAACTTTTCTGATGTGCAGGATCCTCTTTAGAGGCAAGCACAGAGCATACTCGGTGCCATGTTATGATCATCAAAGGAACCCATTACATTTTCGTTAAACCAGATGTTTGCCTTGCGCCAACACCGTGACTCGGCAGGTTACGGGTATCCACTGTAAAGATATCCCTTATAATATCATAAAAATATTACAAGCTCATAGAAGTGAAAGATAGAAGCCCTTTGGACAAATAGTCTGTAGGGGAAAAGAGGGTTTAGAAAGCCATGGAAGAAATAAGAATACAAAAAGGAATTTTATTTCTTGAAACTCTCGTTCCAATCTGCTCTCAGTCTACTTTACAAAAGGGAAGGCAGTCCCTTATATAAAGGTCTGAGACCCCAAAGCTTACATGCTAAGCAAACATTTTACAGACAGTTGATAAGGATATAAAGAAAAGTGATAAAGACATAAAGTAGACGACGACATAAAGCAAAAGTGAAGACTTTTGTGGCATCGACTGACTACTGAAAAAGACATCCTAACAACCGACATAATAAAAGGTGACAGTACATGGGCGGCTGTATTTGTGCGGGAGTGACCCACCACTTTTAATCATGCAACAACTTTTGACTCATACACAAGCTTATTACATACGCAAACGTAAGACGGCCCACCATTGTGGACTTTGGTGACAATAATACAGCTCATGGGGCTAGATGCGATGTGACGGAGAGAGGTTGAGGTTGATGTAATCCTCATCAGTGATCTCTCCATGGATTGGATGGTGGTAAGTTGGCTGCTTCCAAAGATAATCTTCATCAGTATCCATAGGATCCTGATTAGGGTGGTCCTTGTCAGGTGGCTTGGGAGCTGGAATCTCATCTGGAATGGCTTTGACAAGTTTAGAACAGAACTTCAGATCATTCATTTCGCAGAGATGATTCAATAGTGGAGGCTTGTAGCTAGGTCATGTATTGGGGAAGTTGTACAGCGTATCCCATTTGTAGACCTGATTTTGGGACCATAAGAGGTTCCTACTTGGATTGTAGAAGTATGGTCTATGTAGGATGAAGATACTGTGTACTGTGGTTGCTTCAGCTGGGTCCATCTTCCAAAGGTTGTGATTACCCATAAGGGTAGTCAGCTTCTTTTTCCATGTGAACAGAGGATCAAACAGTTGGAGGAAAGTCCAAAATAGTGATTTCTGATTGGTTGGATCATCAAGATGAGCGTACGTCCCCTGAAGTGGGAGGAATACAACATGTAGCTGCAAAATAGAGATATACCATAGATACCATAATACATGAGTATTAAAGGATGATGGTTTGATGATGTAAGGATTGAGGAATGGGTAAGATGGGAAGGTCAGGTGATGGTCTATCAGACTAGCATAGTAGCCGTAGAAGGTTTTTGCATAGGATTTGATTTTGGATGGGTCATTGGTCTCAGGAAGCATTTCTGGAGGGAAGTGCATCTGGGTAGAGGCACCAAGGTAGAGGACATCTGGCGGTGAAGAGGAGGATGAGGCCATGAGGATAAGTAGAATAGCTCGGTGTTTGGATATGAGGAAGGAAGTTTTCCGAGGGCGAGATAACATATCAGCGAGGACATTGTGATTGCCTTTTATATGCTTCACGAAGAAGTCATATCTAGAAAACCAGTCTTTCAGTCTGAGAATCTGTGGATCAGGGAGGACCTTGTTCTGGAATTCAAGCATCTTTGGGAAAGATGAGTTGTCCATTTCAACAATGAAGTGCTTTGATCTGACGTAGAAGTCAAATTTCTGAATTCCATTTTTCACAGCAATAATTTCTTTGAACACAGTGTGATAGTGCTTTTGAGAATCTTTGAATTCTCCACTGGCGTGTCCACAATAGGATCTCTTGTTATCCTTATCTTCAAGCAGTAAAGCACCCCAATAATGGTCACTAGCGTATGACTGTAGGATAAGATTTCCTGTGGATGGAATAGTCAGAGGCGGTGGATTCTTTGCAGCTTTCTTGAGATACTTGACAGCCTGTGTCTGGTTAGGGCCCCAAAGGGGTGGTTTCTTTTTCAACAGCTGTGATAGGGAACTGGTGAACTGACTTGCATGCGGGATAAAGTCTCTGATGTAATTAATGATGCCAAGAAATTGCTGTATTTCCTCGACAAAAAGATTATCATCAGGAAATTGTAATAATTGTTCAGCAAGATGAGGACCTGGGCAGATAGTTCCATGGGTAATTTTCATTCCCGAAAAGTCAATTTCGTGGTGTCCAATCATGCTTTTCTTTTCTGACAGCATTATCCCGTACTGTGATGCCAGCTGGTGGAAATGTTCAAGAAGGTGATGATGATCTGCAAGACTTTTAGAAAATAATAGAATATCATCAATGTAGATCAAAGTACTGTGTAGGATAGGATTGAAAATCGTGGTCATCGCCTTTTGAAAAAGTGATGGAGCAATCTTTAATCCAAAGGGTAAAACAGTCCATTGGAACTGTTCATTTGGAATACAGAAAGCGATCTTGAATCTGTTATCTGGATGGATACCAAGTTGCCAAAAAGCTCCTTTCAGATCAAATTTGGAGAATATCTTTGCCTCGGCAAGATGGATGAATTATGTTCTAACTTTTGGAATAGGGAATTTATCATCCCTAATGAACACATTCAACGGCTTGTAATCAATAACCAATCTTTTCTTTCCTCTAATTTTCTCTGATCTTTTTTCAACATAAAACGCTTGACATGCCCGGGAGGAATTGGTTGGTTCAATTAGACCTTGCTTTAATAAAGAATAACATTCTTCTCTAGCAAGCTTAAGGTCTAATGGAGTCATTCCCGGATGGGAGGCTTTGGTCGGGCTAACATCTTGATTGAGTTTGAAAGGAATGTGAATGAAAAAGTCTGGGTTTTTCCAGAGTGGATGATCATGGATGAATTGGTCATGACTCTGCACACAGCTTGAGGAGTTTATTTTGAATGGGCTGGAAATCTGGAGGAGAATAGGAAAGAGAATAGATTTTGTTTGTCTGGGTAAAGGGCTTGAATTCTCTTTTGTACTTAATTCCAGTGGGAAGAATCCTCAGGGATTTCTAAAGACAATAAACATCCCATCCTAATAAAACATCCTTTTGAGGAAGTGGACTGCCGATGACATGAGTCCAAATGATGCAATTAGGAAGGAGTTTAATCCCAATTTTTCTTTTGGAAATCAAAGTGGTAGTAAAAATTTGATCATTTGCAGCTTTAAAGAATTGAGTCTAGGAAGACCAACAATCTGATGGTAGAACTTTTGGATTAACCATGGTCTTATGGGATCCCGTATCAATGTATGTAACAGCAGGTATGGGTTTACCATACTTTTCAGAGAGGAGCTGAATTTGAACATGAGGACTTATCTGAGAATCTTGAGAAGAGAGAACAGGTTGGACTTGGAAAGTTTCATCTGAATGATAGTCATCTTCAGAATCAGAATTTTTTGAATCAGTTAAGACGAGAATAGTTTCTTCAGTCATCTCTTCTTGTTCTAAAAGAATAGATTCAACATCTGCATTGAGTTCTTCATTCTGTAATTGTTGGGCAAGTTTTGCAGATTTTGTCCTGTTCATAGGGCATTGCTTTGCATAGTGGCATTTCTTCTTGCAAATGAAATAGCGAGGATATTTGTCATATCCTCGTCGAAACTTATTTTTGAAGAATATGAACTTTTCCCTTTTTCTGGGATTTTTTATGAAACGCTTGTCAGAACCATAGTCTTTGAAATGTTTCTTCTTTTTAGGACTGCAGATGCAATCATTTTCTTTGCACTTGATCTGCAAATAAGGCTTCTTGCATTGCTTTGTGAACTTATGATTGTGATTCAACATCTTTGAGAACAACTGGTGGGTGTCACATAATTTTTCAAAAGTAGAGAGTGCCAGCTGATGAATTTCTCCTATCGAGATATCTCTGAGTGGTTGTGAGAGAGATGCAATCTTTCTCTGTAAATTTGGCTGGATGTCTTCTGGTAAAGAATTAATATAGACTTGTCTGAGATTATCATCATGAAATCCACCAAGAAGATAATATTGCCTAGACATTCTTTGATAGTGAAAATCAAGATCTTTTCTTTTCAAAGAGCAGCATCTCATTTCAAAATATTCTTGTCTGACCTTATTGGCATGAGTATCTGGATCTCCAATGAATTCTTGATAAAGCATTCTCAAAGCATAGGAGGGAGTCTGGGATTTAATGAACGTTACTTGTCTGTATTCACCAAGACTTTGAAACTAGTCTCTTAAAGTTCTAGTAAATCTGGATGTGAATTCAATGAGAACTGTTTCTAAAGTATTCCCAGGCTTGGAAAGTTGAAGGTCAATCCATGCTCCAAATTCACCAATTCGATCTCTCCATTTAGTTGGAGGTAATCCATCAAAAGAGAACCATGAACCATTGGTTGAATGATGGGGGACCGAATGATGAGTAGTCGAAGTAGCCTCAGAAGGTTCTTCCACAATGGGAACTATGGTGTCTGTTTCTTCATGAAATTCTTGTGTTCTAGATGATCCGGGATTAGTAGGAGATGACATCATCATATTGGTGAGATCAGTAATTTCTTGGTCTGAGGAGGAGGACAATGTTTCAGTGGAAACATCACTGTTATCATTAGTTGGTATTTCAGGGACAAAGTCAGCAAGGAAAGATGGAGATTGATCAGGTGATAAAAATGGGCTCTTGAGTTTATGACCAACAGGCTCAGAGGGCAAGGGTTTTTCCGGGATTGGAGATCTTGGAGAAATGGGGGTTGATGGAATAAGAAAATGTCTCTTAAAGATCTCAGTAGTGGATTTGAAATGCTTGGAATAATCTGGCTGTTGGTAGGATGGAGTTGGTGGTGACTGAGGAATTATAGAGTAAGGTGGAGTATATGGAAAAGCCTTAGGAATATAGGTAGGTGAGGGAATTGGACGATGATCTCGTTCTATCTGAGATAATTGATCTTTAAGCCTTCTGATTTCTGCTTCTTTATCATTAAACATGGATCCAAAATATCTTGCAGAAATAAATTGCCTCAGCTCAGCGTCAAGACTATTAATTCTTCTTTTGAGATCAACATACAAAGTCTCGATTCTAGAATCAAGGTGGTCAAATTGTTGGTCCGTCTGAGTGCCATGATGTATGAGTTTATCAACCTTATGATCAATGGCAGATAGAGTTGTATTCTGGGATCTGGCATTCTGAGTTTGCCAATTCAAAATTTGTTCAACCTATAAGGGAAGTTTTCTGGAACCGTATGGTTGGACTTCAGAGGGTTGCATGAAGGACCTGGTATGAAGGTTGGAGTCTGTATATGATCTTGGTTCCAAGGGAGGAAACTGTTTGTCATATGGAGAGGCCATGAAATAGGGAATTGGTTGTGAATGGGGTAGTTTAGAAATTGGAGTTTGGTAAGGTTCTGGGTTAGGTTCTTCTGGAGGAAGGAGTCCTTCTTCACGAAGAATCTCAAGGGCTCTGTCATAGATCCATAAGGGCTTAGGTTTAGGATCTAGACGCCGGATACCTATCCATGGGTTGCTTGGGTTATCAGGTTTTATGTGAGGTGGAAAAGGTTTGCAGGATGGCTTGGTTTCTCTCTGTTGTGATTTGTGGCAGTCACAATCTGGATCACACATCGAAGGATCAACATCCCAAATGAAATGTCCTTCAATTTTATCAGTGTAGATGGGGGATCCGTATGCTTCAACGTGGCTTACAAGAATGTCATCTTTAAAAGTTACAAGCTTTATCATCAAGGATTGAAACACCAGAGGAGTTCTAGATAAAGCTGTATCTTTTGGGTTGAACATCATATTTACCGTTCCATCTGGAAGCCTTTGGAACTTGGGATCTGAGAGATAGATGGGTGACGATTGCTGATGAAGTTTTCTATAACTGGAAATCCACTCCAGAGGAATGCGTTGCTTTAATTCTTCTCTGGGAATTTGTTGTGGAATTTGGAGAATAGCGGGAACATCATCTTCTCTTTTAGAAGTGATCAGGATTGTGTCTTCAGATTGTCTTGGAAGGGGGAGATCAACAGCATGATCTTGAAGTCTGTAGATGAGCTGATGGTGAAGACTAGTCATGTAGGCTGAAGAAACTTGCGGAGCACCAGTAATTTGAAGTTGAACCTTTATGCAGTTCCTCAGATTTTTGTCTTCAGAGGAATATTGAAATTGGGAAAGAACGTGAGAAAGATGCTACTAGCTTGGAGAGTGGTAAGCGAAGTGTCAATTGCTACATGCTCATACTGAGTGTAGGTAGTATTGAGAAGAGTGATCCTGGATGTGACAGGAAGTCCTTTACGGCCATGAAGAGTAAGAAGGAGTCTGACAGCACCAAAATGGAGATGAGTATAGCCCTCTCTGATCCATTGGTTGATTAGATCTTGATCAAGCTCAAGACCAACGTATTGTTCTTTGGAAGAGGCTGGGATGAGACACTTATCAAGGGCTGTAATCTGGACAAACTCTTTGACTTGTGGTCTGTTATGAGATATAAGAAGAGTACGGACTTGGTTGGCTAGAGATCTTTTTCTTCTAAAAATATTGTAGGGATTTACAAGTGAAAAGGAGGTTTCCTGGATCTGAGCAGAGTCAGGAATATAAGAGTATTCTACTAGGTTGGTAATTTTGGAAGAGGTGGTTCTTTTGATGGAGGGAGGAAGAGAAATGGAACAAGAGAGTCAAGCAGGAGTGATTTCTTGTACTTTGAGAGTGAGAATCCATGGGTGAAGTTTCCCCTTAAACTATTTGTATCTCGTTCTTTTGAAAATCACTTCTATGATCTTAACTCTCCTGGACTCCAGGAAAGCACATGGAGTCCTTTGTAATGTCCTGTTCTTTCCTGGACTCCAGGAAAGAACAGGACAAAATCTACAAAGCTTGCCCAACAACTACAGAATGAAGAACTCGATGCAGATGCTGAATCTATTCTTTCAGAATAAGAAGAGATGACTGAAGAAACTATTCTCGTCTTAATTGATTCATAAAATTCTGATTTTGAAGATGACTATCATTTAGATGAAACTTTCCAAGTCTAACCTATTCTCTCTTCTCAAGATTCTCAGATAAGTCCTCATGTTCAAATTTAGCTCCTCCCTGAAAAGTATGGTAAACTCATACCTGTTGTTGCATACATTGATACGGGATCCCATAAGACCATGGTTAATCCAAAAGTTCTACCATCAGATTGTTGGTTTTCCCAGACTCAATTCTTTAGAGCTGCAAATGATCAAATTTTTACTACCACTTTGATTTCCAAAAGAAAAATTGGGATTAAACTCCTTCCTAATTGCATCATTTGGACTCATGTCATCGGCAGTCCACTTTCTCAAAAGGATGTTTTATTAGGATGGGATGTTTATTGTCTTTCAAAATCCCTGAGGATTCTTCCCACTAGAATTAACTACAAAAGAGAATTCAAACCCTTTACCCAGACAAAAAAAATCTATTCTCTTTCCTATTCTCCTCCAGATTTCCAACCCATTCAAAATAAACTTCTCAAGCTGTGTGCAGAAAGTCATGACCAGTTCATCCATGATCATCCACACTGGAAAAACCTAGACTTTTTCATTCACATTCCTTTCAAACTAAATGAAGATGTTAGCCCGACCAAAGCCTCCCATCTGGGAATGACTCCATCAGACCTTAAGCTTTTTAGAGAAGAATGTTATTCTTTATTAAAGCAAGGTCTATTTGAACCAACCAATTCCTCTTGGGCATGTCAAACGTTTTATGTTGAAAAAAGATCAGAGAAAATTAGAGGAAAGAAAAGATTGGTTATTGATTACAAGCCGTTGAATGTGTTCATTAGGAATGATAAATTCCCTATTCCAAAAGTTAGAACACAATTCATCCATCTTGCCAAGGCAAAGATATTCTCCAAATTTGATCTGAAAGGAGCTTTTTGGCAACTTGGTATCCATCCAGATGACAGATTCAAGACCGCTTTCTGTATTCCAAATGAACAGTTCCAATGGACTATTTTACCCTTCGGATTAAAGATTGCTCCATCACTTTTTCAAAAGGCGATGACCACAATTTTCAATCCTATCCTACACAGTACTTTGATCTACATTGATGATATTCTATTATTTTCTAAAAGTCTTGCAAATCATCATCACCTTCTTGAACATTTCCACTAACTGGCATCACAGTACGGGTTAATGCTGTCAAAAAAGAAAAGCATGATTAGACACCACGAAATTGACTTTTCGGGACTGAAAATTTCCCATGGAACTATCTGCCCAGGTCCTCATCTTGCTGAACAATTATTACAATTTCCTGATGATAATCTTTCTGTCAAGGAAATACAGCAATTTCTTGGTATCATTAATTACATCAGAGACTTTATCCCACATGCAAGTAAGTTCACCAGTTCCCTATCACAGCTGTTGAAAAAGAAACCACCCCTATGGGGCCCTGACCAGACATAGGCTGTCAAGTATCTCAAAAAAGTTGCAAAGGATCCACCGCCTCTGACTATTCCATCCACAGGAAATCTTATCCTACAGTCAGATGCTAGTGACCATTATTGGGGTGCTTTACTGCTTGAAGATAAGGATAACAAGAGATCCTATTGTGGACACACCAATGGAGAATTCAAAGATTCTCAAAAGCACTATCACACTGTGTTCAAAGAAATTATTGCTATGAAAAATGGAATTCAGAAATTTGACTTTTACGTCAGATCAAAGCACTTCATTGTTGAAATGGACAACTCATCTTTCCCAAAGATGCTTGAATTCCGGAACAAGGTCCTCCCTGATCCACAGATTCTCAGACTGAAAGACTGATTTTACAGATATGACTTCTCCGTGAAGCATATAAAAGGCGATCACAATGTCCTCGTTGATATGTTTTCTCGCCCTCAGAAAACTTCCTTCCTCATATCCAAACACCGAGTCATTCCACTTATCCCCATGGCCTCATCCTCCTCTTCACCGCCAGATGTCCTTTACCTTGGTGCCTCTACCCAGATACACTTCCCTCCAGAAATGCTTCCTAAGACCAATTACCCATCCAAAATCAAATCCTATGCAAAAACCTTCTACGGCTACTATGCTAGTCTGATAGACCATCACCTGACCTTCCCATCTTACCCATTCCTCAATCCTTACATTATCAAACCATCATCCATTAATACTCATGTATTATGGTATTTATGATATATCTCTGCTTTGCAGGTACATGCTGTATTCCTCCCACTTTAGGAGACGTACGCTCATCTTGATGATCCAGCCAATTAGAAATCACTATTTTGGACTTTCCTCCAACTGTTTGATCCTCTGTTCACATGGAGAAAGAAGTTGACTACCCTTATGGGTAATCACAACCTTTGGAAGATGGACCCAGCTGAAGCAGCCGCAGTACACAGTATCTTCATCCTACATAGACCATACTTCTACAATCCAAGTCGAAACCTCTTATGATCCCAGAATCAGGTCTACGAATGGGATAAGCTGTACAACTTCCCCAATACATGGCCTAACTACAAGCCTTCACTATTGAATCATATCTGCTAAATAAATGATCTGAAGTTCTATTCTGAACTTGTCAAAGCCATTCCAAATGAGATTCCAGCTCCCAAGCCACCCGACAAGGACCACCCTGATCAGGATCCTATGGATATTGATGAAAATTATCTTTGGAAGAAGCCAACTTACCACTATCCGATCCATGGAGATATCACTGATGAGGATTACATCAACCTCAACCTCTCTCCGTCACATCGCATCTAGCCCCATGAGTTGTATTATTGGCACCAAAGTCCACAATGGTGGGTCGTCTTATGTTTGCGTATGTAATAAGCTTGTGTATAAGTCAAAAGTTGTTGCATGATTAAAGGTGTTGGGTCACTCCTGCACAAATGCAGCCGCCCATGTGTTGTCACCTTTTAATTATGTCAGTTGTTAGGACGTCTTTTTCAGTAGTCAGTCAACGCCACAAAAGTCTTCACCCACTTTTGCTTTATGTCGTCGTCTACTTTATGTCTTTATCACTTTTGCTTTATCTCCTTATCAGTTGTCTGTAAAATGTTTGCTTAGCGTGTAAGTTTTGAGGTCTCAGACCTCTATATAAGGGACTGCCTTCCCTTTTTGTAAGGCAGACTTAGAGCAAATTGGAACAATAGTTTCAAGAAATAAAATTCCTCTTTGTATTCTTATCTCTTCCATGGCTTTCTAAACCCTCTTTTCCCCTAAAGATTATTTGTCCAAAGGGCTTCTATCTTCCACTTCTATAAGCTTGTAATATCTTTATGATATTATAAGAGATATCTTTACAGTGGATACCCGTAACCTGCCAAATCACGGTGCTGGAGCAAGGCAAACCTCTGGTTTAACGAAATTGTAATGGGTTCCTTTGATGATCATAACATGGCACCGAGTATGCTCTTTGCTTGCCTCTAAGGAGGATCCTGCACATCAGAAAGGTTGTACGGTCCCCGAAGACCACCTTTGGTAAAGCATTTGGTTGAAGGACCCGAGTTCTCCGTTTGAGTGGCCATGGGAAGGCCTGTGTTGGAGATGTGGTCCTAGATTGTTTGCTTTCCTCTGGTAGGTCTTGGGGCTCCCGACTTTCATGTGGTATCAGAGCCTATGTCCTTTCCTGGAGTCGAGGAGAGTTAAGATCATAGAAGTGATTTTTAGAAGAACGAGGTACAAATAGTTTAAGGGGAAACTTCACCCATGGATTCTCACTCTCAAAGTACAGAAATCACTCCTACTCGACTCTCTTCTTCCATTTCTCTTCCTCCCTCCATCAAAAGAACCACCTCTTCCAAAATTACCAACTTAGTAGAATACTCTTATATTCCTGACTCTGCTTAGATCCAGGAAACCTCCCTTCCACTTGTAAATCCCTAGAATATTTACAGAAGAAAAAGATCTCTAACCAACCAAGTCCATACTCTTCTTATATCTCATAACAGACCGCAAGTCAAGGAGTTCGTCCAGACTATAGCCTTTGATAAGTGTCTCATCCCAGCCTCTTCCAAAGAACAATACGTTGATCTTGAGCTTGATCAAGATCTAATCAACCAATGGATCAAAGAAGGCTATACTCATCTCCATTTTAGTGCTATCAGACTCCTTCTTACTCTTCATGGCCGTAAAGGACTTCCTGTCACAGCCAGGATCACTCTTCTCAATACTACCTACACTCAGTATGAGCATGCAGCAATTGGCACTTCGCTTACCACTCTCCAAGCTGGTAGCGTCTGTCTCACGTTCTTTCCCAATTTCAATATTCCTCTGAAAGACAAAAATATGAGGAACTGCATAAAGGTTCAACTTCATATTACTGGTGCTCCGCAAGTTTCTTCAACCTACATGGCTACTCTTCACCATCATCTCATCTACAGACTTCAAGATCATGCTGTTGATCTCCCCCTTCCAGGACAATCTGAAGACATAATCCTGATCACTGCTGAAAGAGAAGATGATGTTCCCACTATTCTCCAAATTCCACAACAATTCCCAGAGAAGAATTAAAGCAACTCATTCCTCTAGAGTGGATTTCCAGTTATGAATAACTTCATCAGCAATCGTCACCCATCCATCTCTCAGATCCCAAGTTCCAAAGGCTTCCAGATGGAACGGTAAAGACGGTGTTCAACCCAAAAGATACAGCTTCATCCAGCACTCCTCCGGTGTTTCAATCCTTGATGATAAAGCTTGTAACTTTTGAAGATGACATTCCTGTAAGCCACGTTGAAGCAGACGGATCCCCCATCTACACTGATAAAATTGAAGGACATTTCATTTGGGATGTTGATCCTTCGATGTGCGATCCAGATTGTGACTGCCACAAATCACAACAGAGAGAAACCAAGCCATCCTGCAAACCTTTTCCACCTCACATAAAACCTGATAACCCAAGCAACCCATGGATAGGTATCCGGCATCCAGATCCTAAACCTAAGCCCTTATGGATCTATGACAGAGCCCTTGAGATTCTTCGTGAAGAAGGACTCCTTCCTCCAGAAGAACCTGCCCCAGAACCTTACCAAACTCCAATTTCTAAACTACCCCATTCACAACCAATTCCCTATTTCATGGCCTCTCCATATGACAAACAGTTTCCTCCCTTGGAACCAAGATCATATACAGACTCCAACCTTCATACCAGGCCCTTCATGCAACCCTCTGAAGTCCAACCATACGGTTCCAGAAAACTTCCCTCATAGGTTGAACAAATTCTGAATTGGCAAACTCAGAATGCCAGATCCCAGAATACAACTCTATCTGCCATTGATCACAAGGTTGATAAACTCATACATCATGGCACTCAGATGGACCAACAATTTGACCACCTTGATTCTAGAATCGAGACTTTGTATGTTGATCTCAAAAGAAGAATTGATAGTCTTGACGCTGAGCTGAGGCAATTTATTTCTGCAAGATATTTTGGATCCATGTTTAATGATAAAGAAGCATAAATCAGAAGGCTTAAAGATCAATTATCTCAGATAGAACGAGATCATCGTCCAATTCCCTCACCTACCTATATTCCTAAGGCTTTTCCATATACTCCACCTTACTCTATGATTCCTCAGTCACCACCAACTCCATCCTACCAACAGCCAAATTATTCCAAGCATCTCAAATCCACTGCTAATTCTATTTTTTTTATTAATTTCATTACATTTTTTAAAAAAAAATACTTTAAAATTTTTTTTATGTCTTTGAAAACATTAAAGCTATTTACATTTTGAAAATGATGTAGTCGCAACCTTTCACTTAATTAATCACACTTACAAGCCCTTAGGCACTTAATCCTCTAAAATAACAATTGACAAGTGTTATAAATTTAAGTTTTATAATTTTTTATTCTTACGTTAGAGATTTAAATGTTAAAGCGTCATGTTTGCTCTTTTATCTTTGTTTAAAAAGAAAATGAAAAGCAAATGGGTTGAATTAATTGATTATTATCAAAAATGGGTTGTTTATAATGGGTGTTTGTAAGGGGTTTGTTAATATTTATTTTAAATTATAAATGTAAAAAAACTCTCAATTGCAGTCATGAATGGATCTCGTTGGCATTTTTCGGCCTTTTTTTTTGGCCGATTACAAGCCTAAATTAGGTTTTGACTATACAACAGAAGGTAGTTCATCTTGCATTCTATATTTCTTTCGAAACCTGCCAAGATTTGAATTCAAGACCTCTAACATGAATTTCTTTTTGATAATGTATGTAGGAATGAGAATTGAGGGTCGTATTAGAACAAGTAGTTTAGCAATGGAGAAAAATGCACAAAAAAAGAGGAAGAGGGAGAGATGAAAAAGAGCAAATTGATTGTAGAAACTAATAGATTAAGGGTTTGGTTGGTATTGTTTATGCTTTCTTCGTTAATGTATAGTGAAAAAATAGATTATGAAAATGCATTTATTTGTATTGACAATCTTTTATTTTTATTGTTGATTTTTAATTGTTTGCAAAAAATTTAAAATTAAATTTTTTATTTTTTATTATTTTCTATTATCAAAATATTTTAATTTCTAGAATTAACTTTTATTGAACAAATAGTCAATCAGTCTAGTTATTTGTATGTACGACGTGATAAATAGAAAAATATAAAAAAAATAATTTAATCAAATAAAATGAGTTTGACTCGTAGTATATTATTCCATAAGCATAAATGAAATATTAAAGAGTTCACGTAAAATTCGATCCTTTTATGCTAGAAAAATTAATTATTTAATTAATGAACAAAACAAACATAACACGACATGTGGTACTGCTAAGATGCATCGGACTTTATTGAAAAATCTAAAAGCAACATCTATATATGACAAAAGTAAAAGGGGAAAAGACCATGTTAAAAAAAAAAAAAAAAAGGACACGACAATATCGGACTCACTTTTAAATATAAGTATTTTTATACTAAAATAAATAAATAATTAATTAATTAACAAAACAAACATATCAAGACATATGGTACCATTAAGATACTTTGTTGGACTCTATTGAAAAATCTAAAAGCAACATCTATATCAGACTCTTTTTATAATCAGGAAAAAGTAAAAAGGGAGAAATGATATCTTAAAAAAAAAAAAAGGGATACGACAATATCGAACTCACTTTTAAATATAGGTATTTAAAAGGAAAAACAAAAGGGAGAAACCATTGGGCAGAGAGAGAGAGAGAGTATTGTTTATGTTTTCTTTGTTTATGTATGGTGAAAAAATAAATTATGAAAATGAATTTATTTACATTGTCAATTTTTTGCTTCTATTGTCGATTTTCAATTGTTTACAAAAAAATAAAAATTAATACTTTTATTTTCAGTTTTTTGGTAATCTATTATCAAAATATTTTAATTTCTAGAATTGAATTTTACTAAATTAAATGATGCACTTTATATATGTTTTCTTATTAAATCAAAATAAAATAATCATATGAAATTAAAGTATAATTAAAATAAAAAATATTCTTAAACTTTCAAAAAAAATAAAAATGATAAAATAATTTTACTATTTTTTAAGTTTACATCACGCAAAACTAAGATTATTCTCGTAAAGTGAATTTTGGAATATAATAATAAAGTAAAATGACTATAATAATTTTATTTTTATAATAATATTTTTAATTTGCATTATTTTGTGCTTGTATCATTTAATCATATTTTCTATTGCTATTTGATTCAAGGACAAAAATGGACATTTTTTTAATCAAGTTTTTAATTTATTTTAATTTTAAAAGTATTAACCAAATAGGTTATTAGTTTTAAAATTTTTATTTTTATTTATTCTTTTTAATCTTTATTTGATAATATTTAAAAGTGATACCAAACAACCCCTAAATTAAATTAGGTTTTTCATTCTTGTCTGATTGTTCATGAATTCATTATTCAAAAAAATGCACTAATTTGTATCCACAAAAACCTGACCTTCATCAAAAGATTTAGAAGCCCAAATGGACCGTACACATGTTGAACAAATAGTCAATCAAACTCTGTTTTAAATGATATATAGGACTAGTTACTTGTACATACATGTGACAAATAGAAAAATGTACAAAATAAAAAATAATTTAATCAAATAAAATAAGTTCGACTCATAATATATTATTCCATAAGCATAAATGAAATACTAAGGAGTCCACATAAAAGTCGAACTAAAAAAATCTTAAAAAATTAATTATTTAATTAATGAAGGAAACAAACATATCACGACATGTGGTATTCCTAAGATGCAACGGACTTTATTGAAAAACCTAAAAGCAACATTTACATCAGACTTTTGTTTAATCAAGAAAAAGTAAAAGAAAAAAATATCACATTAAAAAAATAAGACACAATAATATGAGACTCACTTTAAATATAAGTATAGGTATTTAAAAGAAAAAAAAAAAGAGGGAGAAATCATGAGAGAGAGAGAGAGAGAGAGAGAGAGAGAGAGAGAGAGAGAGAGAGAGAGAGAGAGAAAGAGGCAACACATTTTGTCCCACGCAAAATAGCATTGAGTGTAATGCGTGACAAGACACGTGTTGGCCAAAGAGACCACTTCTAAATTCTAATATATAGGATTAGGCAACTATGAACATAATCTTCCTAAATGCTTTTGGGCCGAAGCGGTAAGTACCGCATGCTACGTAAGTAATTGTGTAGACATAAGGTCTAAAACTCGTAAAACTCCATACGAAATTTCGTCGATGAAGCCATTGTTCTTATCAACGAAGGTCCTCATATTGTTCGTCGCCAAAATTCATAGGCTCCTCGACGAAGAGATATTGAACGATTTGTAAAATATCATAATAAGGTTCGTCATCAAAGGTAACGATTCGTCAAAGAAATGCTTAGATCATTTGTCGACGAATTGGACCGGGTCAAGGGTCTATAAATGGGATATTTTGGTTGTTTCATTCCTAAGAAACTCAAATTCTTTATCTCTCTCTCTAGAACTCAAAGGAGACTCTCTCTAGGATTGCAGGCCGTCTGTCACCCGAATCAACGATCCGACGTTACTACGTGGATCAGGGGAGTTAATCTCTACATTTATAGCGGATCAGATCTTCGTTTTGAGGATTTCCAGGTTTTGTTCCAAAATCGAGGTAAGGGCATGATTTCATTTTCGGTTCGATAGATCTATAATGGTTGGGATTATATTGAAATATTGTTCTTCAGTTTTTAGGTTTTGGGGATCCTGTGTCGTTGTTTTGGACCGATTAAGTTCGTGTTTCGATTTTCGGGATAAGATAAGGGGTTTCTATTTTATTAGAAATCTAAATAGGTAAAACTATGGTTTACGATTATATAGATGTTTTAGTTACTTATTTGGGAAAATCTATCGGGTGAAATTACGGGATTGTCGGATTTACAGTTTTTGGGAAAAATGGGGGTTTCGGGTATCATCTCATTTTCTGTTGGAAAATTATATATATGATTAAATTGTAATATAGAGATGACTGTACCTTTGATTATTTTAAATTGTATTTTCGAGAAATCTGATATGAGATTATTTGTTTACCCAAATAAGTGTGGAATGTGCTGATGTATTGAATGATGTGTTTTGTGAAAAAGCGTGTCGGTTAACTACCGTAGGTTGTGAGTTATTGAAATGAGATACATGAATGGGAGTTCCAAATTGTTCCAGGTTTTTTGAAAATGTCGAGTCGGAATAATACCAAAGGCCTAGAACAATCGAAGCGTGCCGGTTAACTACCGGAGGCTGAGATGTGAGGCATGCCGGAATAATACTGTAGGCGGCCAAGTCAGTTAACTATCGTAGGCTCGTAAATCTAGCTTGAGGTCGAGGGTGTGAAATACCACCTATGATTCCGGTTGGTCACCGAAGGGTGTGAGTTTCACCATGTTTGCACTAGTTGAACGCTGTGGGGCTTATGCTATGCCAGGATACCGGGAGCGCCGTGTGGTGCGGCAAGCTTAGGCCAAAGAGTGTGATGACACTAGACCGAGGTGTTTTGTGAGATATTTACTGGAACTGTATTGTGAAAATACTAGAATTGTGAAATGTTTATGTTTTACTGTTAAAATAACACTCATGTATCCACACACTAATATAACCTGTTTCTCCCTTACTGAGAGGTGTCTCACCCCTATCATACAAATGTTTTTCAAGTCTTTCGAGTAGCCGACACTAGCGTCCTAGCGTTTTAGGAGTGTGGTTGTTGGTTAGCTTTGTAGAAGTACTTGTGTAAGTATTGGTCTTTGGCCAAGTTGTCATTTTGGGTTATATAGACACCCGGGGTATGTTATGTATTTTGGGAATTAGACTATGGTTTTGTATAAACTCTGGTATGGTATGATGGTATGGTGTTATGTTTTAATAGGTTGAATTATTCCGCTGCGTATATTGTGTGTGTGACTGTGGATAGGGTATACGTGAACCCTAAGGGGTCGGACCCTTATATTGTGTAGTATCGTGGATGGTTGTATGATACAGGGACATGTTAGGTTACTAAATCACACCCTAGGGCCCATTTCCGAGTTTTAGGCGTGACAACTTGGTATTAGAGCTAATCAGGTTCTTAGGTCTTGTAGACTTGGTTAGGCTTGATTAGGTGAACATACCAGAGTATAGGAATGTAGGGAATGGGTAAAATAGGTCAAGGGTTCTTGTAACTAAACAAGGATTCATTGACGGTATTCTGTGTTTTTCCTGGAATAACGATTTCAATAAAACCACGCCAAACCATTGATGGTTTCGTGTTTGTGTGGTAGGGTAGACCTGGACCTGAGAGTCTAGAAGTTAATATGATTATCCTATAATGATTGTGTTAATTGTGCTATGATAGAGGAATACTAATCTATTCATGCCCTATTTTCAGAATGGAGCCCAAGGATAGCAACTGGGATAGTAGTTCGGAGGGGACTACAAGTGAAGGGTCTCCTTCTGTGCCTTGGGGTTTGATCGGGCAGATTATGCGAGATATCCGGCGAAGTGTTAGGGGATGGGAGCGTCCACCTACGGCTACGAGTTGCACCATTGAGAAGTTCACCTGCATGCATCCTCTGACGTTTACTGGAGGATCTAACCCGTTTGTGGCAGAGAACTGAGTGCAAAAGACAAAAAATATATTGAAAGTTTTGCACTGCACTGACGAGCAGAAAGTTCTCTATGCTACGTTTCAGCTAATAGAAGAAGCTGAGAGGTGGTAGATGGCTGTGAGTCTACTTGAGGAGCAAAGAACTGATTCGTCAAGGATGACATAGGGCCTTTTTAAGGAGGTATTCTTCGAGAGATACTTCTCGACTTCTGTATGTGATGCAAAGGCAGACGAATTCTCGAGTCTGACTCAGGGGACCTTGATAGTGCAGAGTTACACAGCTAGATACATCGAGTTGTCTCGCTTTACGTCATGTATGATCTTGACTGAGTATGAAAAGATTCGGAGGTTCGAGAAGGGTTGAGAAGGACATCCATAGGCTGGTGGGAATGTTGTAGATTCGGGAGTTTCCTGTTCTGGTGAATAAAGCTGTGACAACCCGAATAATAATGGGATTAAATAATAAAGAGGAAGGGAATTGAAACAATAACAGAAAGAGGAAGTCGACTTCGTCGATGAACACAGGGTATTCGTTGACGAAGGTATAAGATGGCCTCGTCGATGAACACAGGGGATTCGTCGACGAGGAAATACCAAGAGAGGTTTTGGAGCAGTTTGAATTTTGTCGACGAGAAGTGGGTTTCGTCGACGAAATTATTAAAGGACTCATTGACTAGATGACGTGGCTCATCGACGAATCCAGTCCTATAAATATCAAAAACTCGGATTTAAACGTCAACAATTAGCAAAATTTCACTCACTCTCTCTCTCTCTCTCTACGGTTTCTCTCTCTTCTCTCTTCGATTTTGGGCCGAATTTTCACCGGTTCGACGATCTGAAGTCACCACGACGCTCCTGGAGAAGTTATCTGCATATCTGCCGGAGCGGATTGTTGGTGGAACTCCGTTGAAAATCATCCCTGAGTTAAGGTAAGGTTTTTTATGCCGAATTTGGTCTTACGGTAGTTATAGGAAATGATATACACATGAAAATGCTGAAATTTAATACTAGGAGTTTTCATTTCCAAGGTATTGATCAGCAAATCCTACAGGTGTTAGACCAGGATATTTTAGGGGCTTTCTCAGTAGCCTAGTAAAGGAATAAATTAAAACAGTTATTTTCCATACAAATTATTATTATTTATGAGTAAATTTATTTTTAGAAAAGCAAATGTTGTATCTGTATATTACGAAAGAGTTGCACATTTGGGAAAATACTGCTAATATGTTGAAATGAATATGTATGTATGAGACGTCAAAAATTATGATTTTAAAATACAATGTATGGTTCTATACAGCAAATGTGTGGCATGAATATTATTTTACATGGAAAAATATCATGATATGATAATGATATGAATGAAGTATGTTTTGAGAAATTATAAAAGAATACAATACATTATGATGTTGAAAATACATGATAAACTGATTATTTTCAGAATGATATACATATATGTATGATTTCAGAGCGAGGCCGTATTTATGTGATTGCGGCACAAAGTAGTATTTATGTATGATTTCGGTGCGAGGCCATATTTATGAAACAATCGGCACGAGGCCGTATTTATGAAATGATTGGCACAAGGCCGTATTTATGAAATGTTCGGCACGAGGCCGTATTTATGAAATTATGAAAGATACTGTAAAAACCCAAAAAAAAAAAAAAATAACAGATTAGTGGATTGATTTCCAAAAATAAAAAATAAAAAAATAATTAATTAATTATTTATTTAATCGGATTTAAAAGAAGAAGAAAAAAAATTAATTAAAATTTATTTTTATTTTTATTAATAAAATATATTATTATTAATATTAATTAAATATATTACATCACCTGAAGCTTAAGGAAGCTTCAGGTGATTTTGAAATTGGCGCAGCACCCCCCCCCCCCCATATTCTATCTTCTTCTTCTTTTATTTTTTTTTCTTTTCTCTGCTATTCTCCTGCAACTCTCTAAACTCTCTCTCTCTCTCTCCTCACGTTCTCTCTCCCTCTCTCCTCGATTTCGTGACTGATTTTTGCCTGATCGAAAATCTGAAGATACCACTTGACTCCATTCGCCGCTGCCGTCATTTCTACCGGAGCGGATCGGTGGTAGGAGCGGCGTAAGCGTATTCCTTGGGGTAAGCTATTTCCCCATTTTTCTTTAATTTCTTACAAAATATAAGCCCAATTGACGAACGGACACCACCATGAGAATCTAGAGATGATTCTCTACAAGTCTAGTGGGACGAAATTCTTATGGGAGTGTCAGGCCAAAACTCCAAATTTGGGGTGCGGCGATTATTAAGGGGCTTATTTTTAATTAATTAGCATTAATTTAGAAATGCTAAAATATTAAGCATCTGAGACTGAAGTAGGATTTCTGAAATTTAGGGCTTGGGTGAGCACCGCGGGTGTAATTTTAGGACCCGCAAGCAAAATTTGGAAGATTAAGTAGGGATATTAAATAATAGTTTAAATATTAATTTGAGGTATATGGAGCCTGAGGAAGGCTAGATGAGTATTATTTTGGAGAAATAGATTAATTAATCTGGGGAAAAATGTAAATTTCAGGAGTTGAATTTCGGGCGCTAAAGGCGTAGGATTTGGGTCCTAAGGAATTTCTCAATAGCCAGGTAAGGGAATAAACTAAAGTAATAATTTTCCATACAAATTATTATTGATTATGAGTAAATTTATTTTTAGAAAAGCATATGTTATATTGTGTATTACGAATGAAATGTATGATTGGGAAAATACTGCTATGATGATTAAAATGTATATGTATGTATGAGATGTAAGGAATTCACAATTTTAGAATATGAAGTATGACTTTTAACAGCATATGTGTGGCATGAATATTATTTTATGTGATATGTATTATGATGTGAAAGATTTTACGAACCAAGCATGATTTCAGGTATTATGAAAATATGAGTTATGTTGTGATGGTTTTGACGATTATGTGATAAATGATGTATTTTCAGTATATATATACCTGAAACAATTTTGGCGCGAGGCCATATATTTATGTTATCGGCACGAGACTGTATTTATGTTTTTGGCGCGAGGCCATATATTTATGTTATCAGCACAAGGCCGTATTTATGTTATTGGCGCGAGGCCATGTATTTATGTTATCGGCACGAGACCGTATTTATGCTATCGGCACGAGGCCGTATTTATATTATTGGCAAGAGGCCATATTTACTATGATTTTGGTGCGAGGCCATATGTATGATTTCGGTACGAGGCCGTAATGATGTTACGTATGATCATGTATTATATGTTTTCACAACTAGGATGTTAGTTTAGTTCAGACAAGGAGCTCGGTACCGTAGCTATGGGTTAATTTTGGCACGAGGCCTTATTAGTGCTACCGTCCCATGAGGGGATGGGAGATGGATAGTCGATGTGGCTTTCAGTAGAGTGTGGACGTCCACCTGGCAATCCGGACCAGGGTGTGGCGGGCTCATCGTACTTACAGACATATTTTATTCGGCAGTGGTCGGCCAGCCATTGTCGGGTCCCGCCTTCGGGCTGCACAACCCGTCATGGGGGGTAATACATGACACCAGCTAACTATTCATCTTGTATTTGTTTTCAGTACTACAGTTATAACAGATGATTTTATGTATGTTATGATTTATTAACATATGTGAAAATATATGTTTACCCAGTACGATATGATGATGTTTATAGAATTATGAAATGTACTGTATACGTATAAATGCATTAAATATTCATGTTGCCACACAGCTGTATTTAGTTTATTTTCCCTTACTGAGAAGTGTCTCACCCCCAAACTTAATTAATTTTTCAGGAGCCCCTAAGAGACCGGCGGGTCAGGGCCGCCGTTGAGCTAATGAGATTACCCTGTGAGAAGGGTAAGATTTTGTAATAGGGTCATAGTTATTTTGTGTTTGACCCTATAGATATTTTGATGTATGTGAGGATGTATAGAATGCTCTGGTATTATATTTTATGATTGGATGTTTGAGATTTTATGTTTACTGCTGCTAGGTTTTCCGCTGTGTTTGACAGGTGTCCCCGCTACCCACGCGTTCGGGTTATTATGTGATATTTTATGTTAAGAAATTGAGGGACGTTACAGATACTATATTATATGTTATCAGAACCCAGATGTTAGTTTAGTTCAGTTCAGGAGCACGGTACCGTAGCTTATAGATCATATATCTATGATCAGATTGGTGCTAACCACGCCACAAGGGGTTGGGAGATGGATAGTTGATGTGGCTTTCAGTAGAGTGTGGACGTCCACCTGGCACTCCGAACCAGGGTGTGGTGGGCCCATCGTACTTACAGACATTTTTGACTCGACAGTGGTCGGCCAGCCATTGTCGGGTCCCGCCTTCGGGTTGCACAACCCGTTGTGAGGGGTAATACATAACATCAGCTAACTATTCATCCTAGGTATGTTTTCAGTATTATCAATTATAACAGATGTTTTATGTACGATATGATTTATTAGCAAATATGAAAGCATACGATTATTTAGTATGATATGATGAATGTTTACAGATATATGAAATGTACTGTATATGTATAATTGCATTAAATGTTCATGTTGCCACATAACTGTATTTAGTTTATTATCCCTTACTGAGATGTGTCTCACCCCCAAACTTAATTAATTTTTCAAGAGACCCTGAGATATTGGCAGGTCATGGCCGCCGTTGAGTGAGTTGAGCTTCCCTGCTAGAAGGGTAAGCTTTGATCTAGGATCAGAAGATTTTTATTGTAAGATTCTAGGTCTATTTTTTGATGTTTTGGAGATTGTATTTAAACACAGTATTATGGGAATGTATTAGAATCTAGTATTATGTAATTAATGGTTTGATGGATGTAAATTTATATTTACTACTGCTTAGGTTTCCATTGTGATTGACAGATGTCCCCGTTACCCACGGGTTCAGGTTGACTTTTCTATTTATTATGCTTTATTTTATATTAATATTTTGAGGTCGTTACAAAATCCGCCATGGTTGAGGCTGGTCTCCTAGAGGATGAGGTGGTACAGGAACAGAAGAAGAGATCAATGCCTTCTGGTTCTCAAATTGGTTCTCGTTAGGGGCAGTGGAAGAAGAGGAACTACGGTTCAGGTAATCGTCAGAATATGGAACCAAAGGGTCCATAGGGGGATCAATCTCGCGAGCATTGTACCAGGTGCTACAAATGGCATGATGGTGAATGTCAGCCGTTTGTGGGCAACTGTTACAACTATGGCAAATTTGGCTACAAAACCCGAGACTTTCATACGCAGATGACTGGTACACCGAGTCAGAACCATGGAAATAATCAGGTGCCTCGAGGAAAATTTCGAGGAAACACAACTCATGCAAGAGTGTACTCGCTTACTCTAGTCGATGTAGAGCATGCTGGAAACGTGGTGACAGGTACCATGTTACTGCTCTTAAATAAAGTTGTTGTCTTATTCAATTCAGGACCAACCCACTCATTTATATCTGCAAATTTTGTGAAACTGTGTGTAACATCCTACTTAATTTATTATATAATAAAGCATATTTAATAAATAAGTCAACCTAAACCTGTGGGTAACGGGGACACATGTCATACACAGCGTAACCTAGGTAGCAGTATATATAAATCATCATTCAGATAACCACAAAATATATATATATATATATATATATATATATATATATAATACTAATGTTAACTATAAACCAAAAGACTGTGTTTATATACATCTCCCAAAAATTTTACAAAATATCTCTAGGACCCCACACCCAAAAACTTCTGATCCTAGTCCAAACTTATCCTCCTAGCAGGGTAACTCAACAAGCTCAATGGCAGCCTCAATTCGCCGGTCTTTCTGGGTTTCCCGAAAAGTTATTTAAGTTCAGGAGTGAGACACTTCTCAGTAAGGAAAAATAAATTAATACAGCTGTGTGGTTATATGAATATTTAATGCAGTTATACATATTCAGTACATTTCATTTACCTGAAAACATATATCATAACATAGTGAATAATCATATACTTTCATATTTTCTAATAATTCATACTGATCATGAAATGTCTGTTATAGCTGATAATACTGAAAACATACCCAGGATGAATAGCTAGTTGGTGTCATGTATTACCCCCTTGGTTCAGACTGCCAGGTGGACGTCTACAACTCTACACTGAAAGTCACATCAACTATCCATCTCCCACCCCCTTGTGGGGTGGTTAGCACCAATCTAAACATAGATATCTGATCCATATAGTTACGGTACCGTGCTCCTGAATTGGACTAAACTAACATCCGAGTTCTGATAACATATAGTACATGATAATATAACATTTAACATAAATGGATTGATAGCATTTCTATACTTTCATAAATATGGTCTTGCGCCGAACATTTCGTAAATACGGCCTTGCGCCTTACATTTCATAAACACGGCCTTGCGTCGAAAACATATAACATACACGACCTTACGCCGAAAATCTCATACATATCATTCTGAGTAAATAAGTCATTTATCATGTACTTTAAAATTATCATATACTGAATTATTTCATAATTCCTAAAAACATGTTTATTCATAAAATTTCCCTATCATAATATTTTCCATACAAAATAATATTCATGCCACACAATACTGCATAAAACCATATGTTTTACTCAAAATCATATTTCCTGGCATCTCATACTATTATACGTACATTTCAACATAATAACAGTATTTCCCCAAACATGCATTATTACCAATTTCCTCAAATATATTATACATGCTTCTTAAAAATAAATTTGCTGATAAATAATAATAATATAATTTGCATGGAAAATCACTGCTTTCGTTTACTCCCTTACATGACAATTGAAAAGCCCCTATGAATTCCTGGTCTCACACCCGTAGGATTTCCTAATCAATACCCTGAAAATGACCACTCTTAGAACTAAACCTCATATTTATCTGTGTGTAACATTTTCTATAACTACAATAAGACCAAATTTGGCATTGTTGACTCTACGAATCCAATCTTGTTTTGATAATGACAAATCACTTGGTATTTGATCTATGCATTGAGTTTGTGAGCATGACCTATATTAAGCCTGCACAGAAAGATAACGAGTCATGGAAGCCATAAAGTAAAGCTGATACATTTTGGCAAGCTCCATGGAAATCAAAGAGTACAAGAATCAAGATGCAAACGGCAAAGTTAAAGAACATCTTGGGAATGGGTATTTAGAACTTATGTATTTACATTCTCGTACGATTTAATTTGAGGCTCAACATAACTTAGAATGATTTTAGGATTCATGCATTTTATGTATATCATTAGGGGACTTTCATGGACTTAGAAATATTCTTAAAACCTTGTAAAGTACCTTTATAAAAGAGCCAAGAAAGAAAGTAAAATAGATTTTTTAAATTAAAAAAAAAAACAAAATTTGAGAAAAATGGGACTTCAGTAGCCTGAACTCACTCTCAGTAGCCTGAAGAATTTCTTCAGGAGCCTAAAGATTAAGTTCAGTAGCCTGAAGAATTAATGAAAAAACACAGCAAGAAGGCCGAGGTACTTCGGTTGCCTGACCCTAGAACTTCAGTCGCCTGAAGTCACTTTAGGAGCCTGAACTTCAACATTAGTAGCCTGAAGTCGCGGGAAAGTTTAAAAATCAAATTTTTATTAAATTAACTCGCGAGCTATTTCTTTGATCCAACGGTTGAGATCAATCCTAAAGGTAAGACACTATAAATACTAAATATTTAAACCCTAAAACCAAGCTAAGACACATAAGAAGAGAAGAATATATATTATTGAAAGAATATTAAGAAACTTGCTCTCATTGTTATACGATTGCCTACACTTCAACTTCTAATCATCGAGCATGGGCAAATCAACTCAGAATCTCGAAGCGAACTTGTTTACTCATCTAGTTTTTCATTCTAGTATTGAGGTTTGATTATTCAAGTTATTATTTTCAAGAACTTCTCATCTCATTACTTGTTATTGAATATCATTAGAGAAATTGATCTTGAATGTGCATATACATATAATATTTTTTAGCAAGATCATTACTTGAGAAAGGTTTTAGTTATTGGTTGAATAGTGTCTGATTCAAGAGTAAATCTATTTTTCAAAGAACTTCTCATTCCAAATCTATTGTTGAAATAAGTCGGGGGATTGATAGTGAGTATATTCACACATAGATTATTTGGATAATCTCACTACTTAATTAAGTTTTTTTTTTTTGTTAAAAAGATTTGATTCTAGTGTGTGGTTGTTAAAGGATCTATATTTTAGATATATTAACGCTTGATTAAATATCCTTGGTTTTTATAAATATACATTTTGTTAAGGGATATTTTTCTGAACAACAATATATTCAGTTTGTGAGTGTTGAACATCATTATCTATATATATATACATACTTGCATATAACAAAGATTGTGTTGAGATTGAATATTTGAAAGGAACATTTTTTATTGTAACTAATATAATCTTCAAAGCTTTTTGATAAGTTCACAAAAGATATATTTGTGCATTTTTACCAAGTGAACTAGAATCCTAAAATTCTCCAAAGTGCTTAAATATATCTTTATTTAGGAGATTTCATAAAAAGAGTATTTGTGTGTTGAAGCATATCATACATAAACGATTGTATCATTTCCATACATTCTAAGCTTCAAGTTACATCATATGTCAATGTACTAGGATTTTGAATTGTACTCACCAGCTTTTGTTAGAAGCAACATTGAGTGTTTGCAGATTTGAGCCTAAATTGTAAACACGGTTCGAGTTGTGAACCGGGTGTGAGGAGAAAGTTGTACCTCTTGTAAGCAGCAGATTAGAAGGGAGTTGTACCTCTTGTAAGCAGCAGATTGTAAAGGAAGCTCCATCCCAATTCAAGGAGTAGGGATTATAGTGGAATCCTTAAGTGGGTTGCTCAAGGCGAGGACGTAGGCTAGGTTGGCTGAACCTCATAAAATCGTGGTTGCATTCTCTCTTCCCTTATCCTTTTCATTTTCAGCATCGTATTTCAATTTCCTGCTTGTTTATGTATGTTGAATAACTTTACACGTATTTAATTGGGTAAAAGGGAATTCATTGACTTAGTAATTCAAATCAACATCAAGTTCCAGTCATTAATTAGTTAATCATAGAAATAGGGATTGATTGGTGAATAAGTTTCAAAGAATTTTTTAAAATACCCAATTCACCCCCCCCCCCTCTTGAAATTACACCTTAATCAACAATTGGTATCAGAGCGAGTTTACATAGACTTAATTGTTCATTTGTAAAAAGATCACATGGCACACATCGGTGTAACCCCTTTCGATGAGGGACGATTTTATCTTAGTCCTCCAATATTTTTCGGTGAAAATTTTTCGACTTGGAAACTGAAAATGAGTGTTTTTATAAAATCAATGGACTGGAAGGCTTGGCAAGTAATAGTTAAAGGAATTAGTGTGTCTTCAAATGAAAATGATGTTAGTTTAATACATGCAAATTCAAATACCATGGATATGCTTTATCGTGCTTTAGACTCTAACATTTTTCATGAAGTTACGGCATGTACATGTGCAAGAGATATGTGGGAAGAACTTGATAGGAAATATGGAGAAACCTTGGAGAAAGAAACCACCACTCTAGAAATGTCAAGTTCAAATGATCAAGAGGTGGTAAATTGCAAACAAAATAAGTTAGTCAAAGAGGAGGTATATGTATCTCAGCCTAGCTCATATAATGATTCATTTATTGATTTGTGTGATGATTTTTGTGATAAATCTTACAATAAATCTTATGAAAAATCATGTGATGAATCCTGCGTTGTACTATGCAATGAATCATGTGTTAAATCATATGTAGATAATTCTAATAATGATTCTTGCAGTGTCCCTTGTGACAATATTGCTATTGATGCATGCAATAATTCAAATGATGGATATTATGACAATTCTTGTAATGAATCAGGTGTGAAATCATCTGTGGATAATTTCTTAAATAATGCATGCAATGATTCATATGATGTTTATTGTGATAAATTTTGTGTTGAATCACGTATTGGTTTGTGTAATGAAAGCATGTCTCCATATGGAGATCTAGAGAAAGCTTTAGTTAAAATGAATAAGCTTCTAGCTAGGATAGCTAAGGAGAAAATCTGTTTGAAAAATGAGAATGAAAGGACAGCTAAACAGTTAGAGAAATTAAAAGATTATTATGCTATTCTAAAAAAGAAAAAAATCATGAAGATTCTGAAGATCACCTGTTTAGATAGAAAAATAGATGAACATGCTGAAGAGAGTTTAAATAAACCCTTAGAAGTTAAAATAAAGTATATCTCCAAAATGGGTTCAGATGTATCTCAAAAATTCCATAGCTATGTCTCGTTATGTAAGAAGAAAAGAAATAAGCATGCTTTCCCACGTATATACAAAACTTGCTTGTTTTGTAAAACGAAAAGGCATACCCGATATAAGTGTCCACTTAGAGGTGCTCGAGACAAAGACAAGAAAATGACTTGGGCAATCAAGAAAGGTTCAAATTGGAATCACATGACCATTTAATTCTTTCCTTGCTCTTAGGACTAGTTATAGGGTTGTGATGACTAATTGGTTTGGGAATAGTATATGCTTAGAATATAAATCTTAGTATGTGTATCATTATACTAAGAATCCTAGGAGAAAGTTAAACCAATATGATTCTTTAAGCAAGATATCCAATCTAATTACCTAATGCCTTTATATTGTAACGATTGGGTGAAATGTAAACATATTGAATAGCTTGCAAAGATGTATTCAAAGTGAAGGCTGAGAGATTAATTGTTATATCCTTGCAATGAGTATCATAAATCATAACATTGAAGAATAAATTCACTTCCAAATGGATTAAACCATTGCTGTTTAACAAACAATACTTAGTGCTTAACACATGCTTAAATATTAAAATTCTAAGTTAAGCAGATCATGTCCAATGCATAAGACTGAGCTTTAGGAATAAATTAGATATTAAACATCATCTAATCCTAAACTCATTCTTGGAGCCACAGATGGCTAAATCAATCATCATTAAGCACTGATAAATCATAAATTCTACATCTTTCAAGTGCTTATTAAAAGACATCCCGTTATTATCAAATGAGGGCATTCTCTAAGGGAATCAAATTGTTACCTAGACATTTTTAATGAATATTCTCATTGTACTTAAAATGTAAAAATCCCTAAGTTTGATATGTAATTAAGCAACCTCCTCCACAAGAAATCTTTACCATATCTTGATCATATCCGGTAAAGACTCATCCATTATAGGGTAGTACCCTTACTTAAAAATTAAAGACATACTTATAAGGTACCGTCCAATAATTGGATAATTAGAAATACCTAAAGAGCAGTGTTATAAAATTAATATTATTCAAAATTGCTCTTTGACCTATGTAGTTGGATATATTCACTCCCACGAGAATATTTTGAATATTGTCCACACACAATGAATATTCTTCCGAACCTAATGATAATTAAATTGTTAAAGAGTATTTGCAAAATATCACTTTCACAAGCTCTAAAACTTCAAGTCAAATCTATTAGAAGAGTTTGAATATGTCAAATGGCTAAGCTATATGCTATAGGTTTCAATCTATATGATAATGCAAATGACTTGGAAACCTATGTGTTGAGATCCATAAGAAAAGAAGCAATATAAGCTTATGACCCTGAAGTAAAATGTTTATGAATTTTTGGTTTTCTAAGCTAAATCAGGTAAAGTCAAGTTAAACCATTCAAAATCTTAGAACACTTGGCTATACTGGTGAAGAATGATTACAAGGAAAAGACATAAGAATATGATAAGTGTATAGTTGAAGGGGAGCAAACTAACTTGAAAATACTATGCTTTGAAACATAAGCATAATCACATTTAGTATCATATTTTGTATGTGCATCTCGTATCAAATCATGAATGGTATGATTCTTGTGTGTATATTTGATACAACATGTTAACCAGATGAGTGTTGCTTTAAAACTATACTGAACTAAACTTGTTGCATGCTTGAAAATATTTAGGGGAGCTGAGCTCCATTCCTAGAGAAAGAGAATAAAGAACTCATGTGCATCATAGTATCACTATAGTTGGTCAAAATAGTTTACAATGATTGCTTATATGGCTTTGAACTAGTAGTGAAATTAGTCCTTGATAAGTATAAACATTTCATCTCATCTATGCAAGTATTAAAATTCATTGGGGGGGGCATCTCGAAATGGTTTCCTATCTCATTATGCTTAGATGTGCAGTGAACTTTCTGTTGCATGCACTCAATTTTGATGATTCTATTGAATATGCAAAATGAAAAATATATTACTTTGCTGAAAATTGCTTAAGTTAACCACATGACCTGGTTTTGAAATGCATTGATATAATGAGAATCTGTATGGTTAGTCTTTCTGGTTACAATTCTTTTCAGAATGTACTTAAAGCAAATATCTATAGCAAAATTTGTTTTGAAGATTCGAAAAGGTGAGAGATATATACTAGAGTAAATTTTTGGATGAGAACTAAAGCGGGAGAGATTTTTTTAAATTGCATAATCCATAATGTGTATAAGCTTAAATAAGTGAAAGAGGGGAGAGCTTTTCTAATGTAAAATAAGTGTGGTTGCCTAGAATTATATTAGATGACATAATTCAGGGGGAGCAACGTCACTTAAGATGTGATAACTTAGTATCAAATCAATCAACTTTTGGTATCGCATTAATCAACATTTGGTATCAACATTTTGTTCACATTTGATATAACATTAGTTCACATTTGATATCCCATCAATCAATAATTGGTATCCTCACATAATCGCTGAAACTTATGCAAGGGGGATGGTTGATGTAAAAAGGGGAGAAGTAAAAGTTTTCCAAATCTGATGGTTGAACAAGATTAAAACTTTAAAATTTCAAAGGGGAGAAGAACGTAAGGGTATGTCCATTCATGTCTTATTATTATTTGTTGATGTCAAAAGGGAGAGAAAAATCAGGAGCAAAAATAATAACACACAAAAATCAGAAGTAAAGAAAAATCGAGAGCAAAAATTGTTATTGAAGTTATGCAAAGGGTGAGATATACAAAGGGAGAGAAACTATTATTGATGTCATAGTTGAAACATCATGAGCATATTCATTATGAACATATTTCATATTTCATTTGGATTCAGGCTAAACATTTTGTGTATGAACATAAGCATATTCTCATTCATTGAATATTTGATGCATTAATTGAGGGGGAGCCTTGTTAGGCATAACCCATTATATATTTTTGCTCGTGTATTTGTCATCATCAAAAATGGGGAGATTGTTGACTCTACGAGTCCAATCCTGTTTTGATAATGACAAATCACTTGGTATTTGATCTGTGCATTGAGTTTGTGAACAGGACCTATATTAAGCATGTACGGAAAGATAACGAGTCATGGAAGCCATAAAGTAAAGCTGATATATTTTGGCAAGCTCCATGGAAATCAAAGAGTACAAGAATCAAGATGCAAGCGGCAAAATTCAAGAACATCTTGCGAATGGGTATTTAGAACTTATGTATTTACATTCTCGTATGATTTAATTTGAGTCTCAACATAACTTAGAATGATTTTAGGATTCATGTATTTCACGTATATCATTACGGGACTTTCATGGACTTAGAAATGTTCTTAAAACCTTGGAAAGTACCTTTATAAAAGAGCCAAGAAAGAAAGTAAAATAGATTTTTTAAATTAAAAAAAAAACAAAATTTGAGAAAAAGGGGACTTCAGTAGCTTGAACTCACCCTCAGTAGCCTGAAGAATTTCTTCAGGAGCCTAAAGATTAAGTTTGGTAGCCTGAAAAATTAATGAAAAAACACAGCAAGAAGGCCGAGGTACTTCGGTTGCCTGACCCTAGAACTTCAGTTGCCTGAAGTCACTTTAGGAGCCTGAACTTCAACATTAGTAGCCTGAAGTCACGGGAAAGTTTAAAAATCAAATTTTTATTAAATGAACTCGCGAGCTATTTCTTTGATCCAATGGTTGAGATCAATCCTAAGGATAAGACACTATAAATACTAAATATTTAAACCCTAAAACCAAGCTAAGACACATAAGAAGAGAAGAATACATATTATTGAAAGAATATTAAGAAACTTGCTCTCATTGTTATACGATTGCCTACACTTCAACTTCTAATCATCGAGCATGGGCAAATCAACTTAGAATCTCGAAGCGAACTTGTTTACTCATCTAGTTTTTCATTCTAGTATTGAAGTTTGATCATTCAAGTTATTATTTTTAAGAACTTCTCATCTCATTACTTGTTATTGAATATCATTAGAGAAATTGATCTTGAATGTGCATATACATATAAATATTTTTTGACAAGATCATCACTTGATAAAGGTTTTAGCTATTGGTTGAATAGTATTTGATTCAAGAGTAAATCTATTTTTCAAAGAACTTCTCATTCCAAATCTATTGTTGAAATAAGCCGGGTGATTGATAGTGAGTATATTCTCATATAGATTATTTGGATAATCTCACTACTTGATTAAGTTTTTTTTTTTTGTTAAAAAGATTTGATTCTAGTGTATGGTTGTTAAAATATCTATATTTTAGATATATTAACGCTTGATTAAATATCCTTGGTTTTTATAAATATACATTTTATTGAGGAATATTTTTCTGAACAACAATATATTCAGTTTGTGAGTGTTGAACATCATTTTTACCAAGTGAACTAGAACCCTAAAATTCTCCAAAGTACTTAAATATATCTTTATTTAGGAGATTTCATAAAAAGAGTATTTGTGTGTTGAAGCATATCATACATAAACGATTGTATCGTTTCCATACATTCTAAGCTTCAAGTTACATCATATGTCAATGTACTAGGATTTTGAATTGTACTCACCAGCTTTTGTTAGAAGCAACATTGAGTGTTTGCAGATTTGAGCCTAAATTGTAAACACGGTTCTAGTTGTAAACCGGGTGTGTGGAGGAAGTTATACCTCTTGTAAGCAGCGGATTAAGAGAGAGTTGTACCTTTTGTAAGCAATGGATTAGGAGGGAACTGTACCTCTTGTAAGCAGCAGAATGTAAGGGAAGTTCCGTCCCAATTTAAGGAGTAGGGATTATAGTGGAATCCTTGAGTGGGTTGCTCAAGGCAAGGACGTAGGCCGGGTTGGCTGAACCTCGTAAAATCGTGGTTGCATTCTCTCTTCCCTTATCCTTTTCATTTTCCGCATCGTATTTCAATTTCCTGCTTGCTTGTGTATGTTGAATAACTTTACACACATTTAATTGGGTAAAAGGGAATTCATTGATTTAGTAATTCAAATCAACATCAAATTCCAACCATTAATTAGTTAATCATAGAAATAGAGATCAATTGGTAATAAGTTTGAAAGAATTTTTTAAAATACCCAATTCACCCCCCTCTTGGGATTACACCTTAATCAACAGGCATAAAAAGCATTATCTTAACTCAAGGATGAATTTCAACTCGCTCCCACCAATGATCTGCTCCGACAGATTTGGAGAGAACTTCCCCAAGAGCGTCATGGTGGCCTCAAATCGTCGATCCGGCAAACTACGAAATTGAAATCAAAGAAAGAGGAGAGAGAAATCGTAGGGAGAAGAGAGAGAGAGAGAGAGAGAGAGAATTTCCTGATTTTTATGCATTTAAACCCGAATTTACACTATTTATACTAGTGGCTTCGTCGACAAGCCACGTCACCTCGTCAACGAGGTCAATAGAAAATTCGTCGACGAGCACTCCCCTTCGTCAAAGAAATTCAGAGTCACCCCAATAATCCTCTAGGTATCTTCTCGTCGACGAGTCATGTCACCTCGTCGACGAACTCCCCCTTCATCGACGAAATTCAGAGCTGCAACTTGCCATTTGGGTTGACTAACAACGCTCCGACAGTATTTATGGACCTAATGAACAGGGTTTTCCAAGAATACCTAGACCAGTTCATAGTGGTATTCATCGACAATATTCTAGTATATTCTAGGAGTTTGGAAAAGCATGAAACCATATGAGGTTGGTGCTTCAGGTATTGCGGGAAAGGAAGTTGTAAGCTAAGCTGAAGAAATGTGAGTTTTGGTTGAATCAGGTCACATTTCTAGGCAATTTCATATCGGGAGGTGGTATCTCAGTTGATCCAGGTAATATTGAAGCAGTGGTTGATTGGGTGAAACTGAAGAGCATATAGGAAGTTTGAAGTTTTCTAGGACTGGCAGGGTACTACCGGCGGTTTATGGAGGGATTCTCTAGATTATTTGGCCCTTTGACACGGTTAACAAGGAAGAATGTGAGATTTGATTGGACCAACGAGTGCAAGCAGAGTTTCCAAGAGTTAAAACACCGACTGGTTACTACTCTGGTTTTAACCATCCCATCTGGGGAAGGTGGTTTTGTGACTTACAGCGACGCATCTCTAAAGGGTTTGGGATGTGTGCTGATGCAACAGGGGAAAGTAATTGCTTATGCTTCTCGGCAACTCAAGGAGTACGAGAATAATTACCCCACACATAATCTGAAGTTAGCGGTAGTGGTGTATGTGCTGAAGATCTGGAGACACTACTTGTATGGTGAACAGTGTGAGATCTTCATGGACCACAAGAGCCTCAAATAATTTTTCACACAGAAGGAGTTGAACATTAGGAAAAGAAGGTGATTGTAACTGATCAAGGACTACGATTGCACCATTAGCTATTACCCGGGGAAGGCTAACGTGGTAGCTGATGCGTTGAATCGAAACTCAGAACATGCAACAGTATCTACAATGATAGCTCAGCATTATATCAGACGGGATCTTGAAACCCTTGGCATGGAATTGGTGGATGGTAATCATTAGGCTTCCATTGCTAGCTTGGTGATCCAGCAAACATTATTAGAGAGGGTTAAATTCACGCGAGCTAACGATGAGGAGTTAGTCGAGGTTGTAGAGAAGGTGTAGCAGGGGCTAGCTGTAGATTTTAACATCTCCGAGGGAGGTGTATTGTGGTTTGGAAATAGACTGTGTTTTCCAAACGACAATGGGATAGGGAGGACGATTCTGGAGGAGGCGCATTGTTCTTTGTATACGGTACATCTGGGTAGCACGAAGATGTATCGATATCTATGCGAATCTTTTTGGTGGAGTGGCATGAAAAGGGAGATTGCTCAATTTGTGAAGCAATGTCTGACGTGTCAGCAGGTAAAGGCTGAGCATCAGAGGCTGGCAAGGTCGTTGCAACCATTGAGCATTCTAGAGTGGAAATGAGAGCATATTTCCATGGACTTTGTCACAAGGTTACCACCAGCAGTTCACGGGCAAAATGCAATATGGGTGATTGTAGATAGGTTGACTAAATCTTCTCACTTTGTACCGATGAAAGTTAGCTACTCCTTAAGTAGGCTAGAAGATTTATACATGTGGGAGATAGTCAGAATGCATGAGGTACCGATGTCCATTGTTTCAAATTGAGACCCAAGATTCACTTCTCGATTCTGGAAGAGCTTACAAGAGACACTGGGGACAAAGCTTACTTTCAATATAGCGTTCCAGCCCCAGACTGACGGACAGTCAGAGAAGACAATTCAGATCTTAGAGGATATGTTACGGGCATGTGTGTTAGACTTCAGCGGTAGTTGGATTCAGTTTCTACCGTTAGTGGAGTTCGCCTATAACAATAGCTTCCAAGCTAGTATTGGTATGGCATCGTTCGAAGTATTGTATGGTCGGAGATATCGATCTCCTCTATACTGGGATAAGGTCGGTGAACGACAGATATTGGGTCCCAAACTCATACAACATACTTCTGGGAAGGTTAGGTTGATCAGGGATAGAATTAAATCAACTCAGAGATGGCAGAAGAGTTACACGAATGTGTGACGTCGTGAGTTTGGAATTCGAGGTAGGGGGTAAGTTATTCTTAAGGATCGCTCCGATGAAGGGAGTGATGAGTTTCGGGAAGAAGGGCAAACTAAGCCCACAGTATATCGGACCATTCGAGGTATTGGAGCGAGTGGGTCTAGTAGCCTATAGAATTGCACTACCCCCAGCGCTCTCTCGGATCCACGATGTATTCCACGTATCCATGTTGAGAAGGTACGTGTCAGATTCATCACATGTGATTAGTTACGAATCTTTAGAGATTGGAGATGCTTTGGCGTATGAGGAGATACCTATTCATATTTTGGACCAGAAAGTTCAGAAGCTGCGTACCAAGGAGATACCGTTAGTAAAGTGCTATGGCAGAATCAAGCGGTTGAGAAAGTTTCTTGGGAATTAGAGACAAAAATATGTTGGAAATATCGAGAACTATTCTGAGGAGTGATGTTTACAAGAACGGTTTGGGTAAGTATGTTATGTATCCGTTATTTAGAGTGATGTGTGGTTAGTCTCTGGGAGAGTTTTGCGATATTGTGAGCTCCCGAGACATTGTGTATATAACCACGATATTCCTTCGCCATAAGTGAGAGTATATGATATATTTGGGATGGGGCTGCTATGTGGGTGGCCTCCGGCTCTTCCTAGAGTGTGTTTTGGTATATTGATGAGTTAACGAGCGAGAGATTGCAAATTTTAAGGATGAAATTTTTATAAGGAGGGGAGGTTGTAAGAATCCAACCTGAGAAATCCAAATTTAATAAATAAATAAAAGGGTAAAAATGTAAATTTAGCAGGCTTCATCGACAAAGCCATTGTTCTCATCGACGAAGGCCCTCATACTATTTGTCACCGAAATTCAGAGCCTCATCAACGAAAAGATACTAAACAAGTTGTAAAATATCATAATAAAGTTCGCCCCAAAGGTAACGATTCGTCGACGAAATGCTTAGACAATTCGTCGACGAAGGAGTCGTCTCATCGATGAATTGGACTGAGTTAAGGATCTATAAATAGGATATTTTTGTTGCTTCATTGCTAAGAAACTCAAATTCTCTCTCTCTCTCTCTCTCTAGAACTTGAAGGAGACTCTCTCTCTTTAGGATTGCGGATGGTCTATTACCCGAATCAACGATCTGACATTACTATGTGGATTAGGGGGGAATATCTATGTTTATATCGGATCGGATCTTCATTTTGAGGATTTCCTGGTTTTGTTCCAAAATTGAGGTAAGGGTTTGATTTCGTTTTCGATTCGGTAGATCTATAGTGGTTGGGATTATATTGAAGTATTGTTCTTCGATTTTTAGGTTTTGGGGATCCCATGTCGTTGTTTTGGACCGATCAAGTTCATGTTCGGTTTTCAGGATAAGGTAAGGGGTTTTTGTTTATATAAGTTATTTTGTGAAATTTGAATCGGTAAAACTATGGTTTACGATTGTACGAATATTTTGGTTACTTATTTGGAAAATATATCAGGTGAAATTATGGGATTTTTGGGTTTACAGTTTTTGGAAAAAATGGGAGTTTCAGGTATCATCTCCATTTCTGTTGGAAAATTATATATATGATTAAATTGTAATATAGAGATGACCATACCTTTGATTATTTTAAATAGTATTTTCGGGATATCTGATATGAGATTATTTGTTTACCCAAATAAATGTGGAATGAGCTGATGTATTGAATGATGTGTTTTGTGAAAAAGTGTGTCGGTTAACTACCGTAGGCTGTGAGTTATTGAAATGAGATATAGGAACGGGAGTTCCAAATTGTTCCAGGTTTTGTGAAAATGTTGAGTCAAAATAATACCGAAGGCCTAGGATAATCGAAGTGTGCTGGTTAACTACCGAAGGTTTAGTTATAAGGCATGCCGGAATAATACTGTAGGCGGCCGAGTCGGTTAACTACTATAGGCTCAAATATTCGGCTTGAGCCCGAGGGTGTGAAATACCACCTATGATTCCGATTGGTCGCTGAAGGGTATAAGTTTCACCATGTTTGCACTGGTTGAATGTTGTGGGGCTTATGCTATGCTAGGTTACCGAGGGCGTCGTGTCGTGCGGCCAGCTTAGGCCGAAGAGTGTGACGACACTAGACCAAGGTGTTTTGTGAGATATTTACTGGAACTGTATTATGAAAATACTAGAATTTTGAAATGTTTATGTTTTACTGTTAAAATAACACTCACGTATCCACACACTAATATAACATGTTTCTCCCTTACTGAGAGGTGTCTCACCCCCAGCATTCAAATGTTTTTAAGGTCCTTCGAGTAGCCGACACTAGCATCCTAATGTTTTAGGAGCGTGGTTGTTGGTTAGCTTTGTAGAAGTACTTGTGCAAGTACTGATCTTTGGTCGGGTTGTCATTTTGGGTTATATAGACACCTGGGGTATGTTATGTATTTTGGGAATTAGACTATGGTTTTGTATAGACTCTGATATGGTATGATGGTATGGTGTTATGTTTTAATAGGTTGAATTATTCCGCTGCGTATATTGTGTATGTGATTGTGGATAGGGTATACGTGAATCCTATGGGGTCGAACCCTTATATTGTGTAGTATCATAGATGGTTATATGATACATGGACAAGTTAGGTTACTAAATCACCCCCCAGGGCCCATTTCCGGGTTCGAGGCATGACAAAGAATCTACTCATGTCATTTTTTTATGAAGCTAATCATTTCATTCCAAAAACCATGGTGCATATGGATGAGGACGATCAATTAAGTACTTTTAAAGTAGAAAAGGAACTTGAACAACTTAGAACAAATAAAGATCAAGAAGAAAATACCCAAAAGAATGTGACTAAAAATCAAACGATTGAGTCACAGATTCATAGTGAATTTCTGAAGCTAGATGATGAAGATAAGGAGCTTCCTAAAGCATGAAAATTCATCAAAAATCTTTCAACTGATCTAATCATAGGAAATCCACTAAAGAAGTAAGTACTAGATCACATCTTAAGAGTGGATGCAAATACGTAACCTTTGTATCCCAAATTGAACCAAAAAAATCGATGAAGCTGAAAATGATGAAAATTGGATCATGGCAATGCAAGAAGAACTCATTTAGTTTGAAAGGAATGAAGTATGGGAGCTAGTCCCAAGACCCAAGAATACTTTCATAATTGGTATAAAATGGGTATTTAGAAACAAGAAAGATGAAGATGGCAATGTAGTGAGAAATAAAGCAAGATTAGTTGCTCAAGAGTACAATCAACAGGAAGGTATTGACTACGATGAAACTTATGCTCCAGTAGTTAGATTAGAAGCTATTAGAATGTTACTAACTTTTGCATGCTACGAAAATGTTAAGCTATCTCAAATGGATGTTAAAAGTGTTTTTTCTAAATGGTTACATAACCAAAGAAGTTTATATTAAACAACTCCCTAGAATTGAAAGTTATGTATATCCCAATTATGTATTTAAACCCTCAAAAACACTCTATGGCTTAAAACAAGCACCTAGAGCATGATATGATCGGTTAAGTAAATATCTCTTAGAAAATGGGTTTTCAAGAGGACAGATTGACACAACTTTGTTCTTGAAGCACAAAAAGGATGACATGTTAAATGTTCAAATTTACGTAGATGATATTATTTTTTATGCTACAAATGAGACCATGTGTAAGGAATTCACTAAGTCTATGCAAGAGACTTTTGAAATGAGTATGATGGGCAAATTAACCTTCTTTCTTGGACTACAAATTAAACAAGTGAAAAACATAATTTTTATCAATCAAGGTAAGTATGTAAAAGAAATGCTCAAGAAATTTGGATTAGGAGATGTAGAGTCAAAATCAACTCCTATGAGCATAACAACCAAACTCAACATAGATGAAAGTGGTAAGAAGGTAGATCCTAAGCTCTATCGAGGTATGATTGGCAGCTTACTATACTTAACATCTAGTAGGCCAGACTATAATAATCCAATTGTGTGGATTAGTTTGTGAGTTTAGTGTCTAGGTCATCTGATCCACTTCTAATGCATATACATTAAAAAATTGATAAGGACTTACAACTTCCTAAGACTCATGAAAAAATGCATAAGATGGATTGTGAAATTGACATATTTTGGAGTGTTTAAATTTTTATATTTTTAATTCTTTTTATAGTAGTGATATTTATAGATGATGTCTTGGTCTGTTCGGAAAATAATGAATATATTTTGCATTTTATGATTTAATGTTATTGATAATATATATGTTAATTAGACAACAAATATAATGTTTTTTTAATTCTCTTCATAACATTGTTTGAATTGAGTTATCAATGAAAAAATCAAAATTGCAAAATCATTATTATACATTGATGCTATTTTTTTTTATGAGAAATCTACCAATCTAATATATTTTAGTAGTATTTACAATGTTAACATATATTATTATGCTTGCCAAACTGTCTCATATATATCGTTTTGTGTTTTTTTTTTCTTTCCTACTTTGCCTTTAAATAAGTTAAATCATTAATCTAACCCAACCTACCCAATAATAAAATTGACTCAAATGGTACCCTCAAGAGCTTGATTTAGGATTGACTTTTTTCCAAATCGACAAGATCGGATGATTGAGATTGTAGACCTAACCCAACTTAACCCCATCCGTAAATACACCTAAGAAAAGCAATCTTCACATACCTACATAATAATAAGAGAGCGAAAAATGTAAATCCATCAGTCATTCTCCTCTTATTTTTTTATACAATAGTGCAAATTCTAAATGTTTTTGAAAATAATTAATAAAATTTAAGATACTTAGATATAGATAAAAGCATTAGCTAATTCTATTTTTTTTTATTAATTTCATTGCATATTTTAGAAAAAAAAATACATGAAACTTTTTATTATGTCATTGAAAAGATAAAAATTATTTACATTTTCAAAATGAAGTAGTCGCAACATTGCACTTAATTAATCACACTTACAAGCCCTTAAGCACTTAATCCTCTAAAATGACAATTGACATAAAAGCAACCAAAATAAAGTGCTTTTGGTTGCACATAATTACTTGAACTTAAGCCTATATTTCACAGTAAAAATAAAATAATTAAACCTTTTAAGTACAAGTAATTAACTCAAATAATGGAATTTAATGATGTGACTTGTGTTTCAATTATATATATAACCACACATTGAAAATTGCGATCAAATGGAGGGAGACATCGAATCTTGAGAAGCTAAAGAATTACAGGGATGAAAGATGAAATGTAGCTTACCTCTCATTGTATATATAGGCTAAATCCTATGCAGAGTCTGTAATGAATAAATAAATAAATAAATAAATAAAATTTGATCCCCACCTTTAATTTGCTCCTATTCAAAGGTACCAATGTGCTGTGCGTGTGCAATTTTATATATATATATATATCTTATGAGGAGTAGCAAGATCAATGATTGGGTCTGTCCAAACTAAATCTATAACATCTTTTTTCATCTAGAAATTAAGCATAGGGGGAGGGATCTTTTACCTGTATTGTTTTCACTGCTGGCTTATTTATATGCTGCAGTTGCTCTTCCAATTCTAAATCTTCTTCCCCAGATAAAAGTCTGTCACCTTGAATACCATTATTTTCCAAAAGTATTGAACGTCCAAGCAGGACTATTATCATTTTTACCTAGAGATTTAAATGTTAAAGCATCACGATTGCTCTTTTACCTTTGTTGAAAAGAAAAATGAAAATAAAATGGATTGAATTATTATCAAAATAATTCTTTTCCCTAAATAATATGTAGGTCACTTTAAAAATAGTGGACAACTACAATGAAAAAGTATGATTAAAATAAATAATCATCGGCTTCAAAAAAATAAAAATTATTTAGAATCTTCACCATCTAGTTGAAATTATATCTGCATTTAAATAATCAAAATTATAGAAAAAATTAAAAAATAGCCTTCCATCTAAATTCTTTTTTTTTTTTAAATGTTTTTCTTTTTTAAATTATGTATGAAAAAATAAACAAACAGTGGAGTTTATTTTCCCTAAATTAGGCTTTGACTAGACAACGGAAGGTAGTTTATCTCGCATCCTATATTTCTTTCGAAAACTCCTAAGATTCGAATTCAAGACCTCTAATTTTTATTTTTCTTTTTTTTTGATAAGTATATAGGAAGGAGAAGTGAGTGTCATGTTAGAACAAGTAGTTTAGCAATGGAGACAAATGCAAAGAAAAAGAGGGAGAGGGAAAGATGAAAAAGAGCAAATTGACTATAGAAGTTAATATATGAAGGGTTTGTACTTTTACTATTTTTCTAGTGTACATCATGCAAAACTAAGATTATTCTTGTAAATTGAATTTGGGAATATAATAATTAAGTAAAATGATTATGATAATTTCTTTTTTATAATAATATTTTTAATTTACATTATTTTGTGCTTATATTATTTAATCATATTTTCTATTGTTATTTGATTTAAGGACAAAAATGGACATTTTTTTAATCAAGTTTTTAATTTATTTTAATTTTAAAAGTATTAGCCAATCGGGTATTAGTTTAAAAAAAAAAATTTATTTTTTTTTTGTATCTTTGTTTCATAATATTTAAAAGTGATGTCAAACAACCCCTAAATTAAATTAGGTTTTCCATTCTTGTCTAATTATTCATGAATTCATTATTCAAAAAAAATGCACTGAATCTTCCCGCAAAATAACCTGACCTTCATCAAAAGATTTAGAACCCTAAATAGACCATACACGTGTTGAACAAATAGTCAATCAAACTCAGTTTTAAATTATGTATAAGACTAGTTACTTGTACACACACGTGACAAATAGAAAAATATATAAAATAAAAAAAATATTTTCATCAAATAAATTGAGTTCGACTCCTAATATATTATTCCATATGCATAAATGAAATACTAAAGAGTTCACATAAAAGTCGAGCCTTTTATACTAAATATAATAATTATATAATTGATGAACAAAACAAACATATCACGACATGTGGTATTACTAAGATGGATTGGATTCTATTCAAATAGCTAAAAGCAACATCTATGTGGAGACCTGAAAATTTTCGCTCAATTTCTTTGATGTCACTTGTAATAACCTGAATATTTCATATTATAATAATCACTAATATAGACAGTGGAAGACCTTAAATGCAAATTACCAGAGTAACTAAACTATCTCAATATAACAATATTAATCACATTATCACAATAAAGATTTGAACTCATTTAAAATATAAATAAAATAATACAATTTGTTGGCCTTATAGGTCGCACCCAGTTTTGATAATGACAAATACTTAAGTATTTGATGATTATCAAGTGTTTGTGCAGGCTTAAATAAGCATCCCGGGGAATGACACTTGAAGCAACAAGAAGACGTTGAAGACTTTAATTTAAATTGTCAATTCAATGATTGTAATATGCGTCTATAATAGTAACCTAGGGTATGGTCTG